>NC_046154.1:3235666-3603166 GCF_011064425.1 Rattus rattus | reverse complement strand
CTGATGACTGTAGGTAGCTAGGAGTCATGTCTTAGAGAGACTCTGTTGTTGAAAATGGAACTACCCTAGACGAGGTCTGGTGCTGTTGCCCAGGACGATTCAGATCTCCTGGGCTTAAACTGTCCTTTGGACTAGCCTCAGAAGTACTTGGAACTGTTCATACTCTGTTTTTATTTCTCTAGAGTTGATGGTTACATCTCCCTTTCATTTCTAGCCAGTAACCTTTAAAGATTCACACATGTATGTGTTTGTGGTGTGTGTACATGTGTGCATGTCCACGATTGACATCAGGAGCCTTTCTTGATCACTCCCCACTTTATTCTTTGAGTCAGAGTCTCCATTGAGAGCAAAGCTTGTCCATGTATCCAAGGATTGCCCTGCCTTTGTACTCTGAGACCTGGAATTAGAGATAAGCCTCCACACCCACCCAACATTTATGTGGGTTCTGGGGAGCTACACTCTGGTTTCCATGCTTGCTTGGCAACAGCTGATGCACTGAGCCATCTTCCCAGCCCTAAGCTCAGGAATATTTTTGTCTTTTTGCTTTGTTTCTTACAGAGTCTAGCAAAAGGTTTGTCAATTTTGTTATCTTTAAAACATAATTCTGGGTTTTATTGACTTGATTAGTTGTTCTCTATATTGTATTTTAATGATTTCTCTTTTAATTTTATAAACTTTATTATTAAAAACTTGCAAATAGGGGTTGGGGATTTAGCTCAGTGGTAGAGCGCTTGCCTAGCAAGTGCAAGGCCCTGGGTTCGGTCCCCAGCTCCAAAAAAAGAGAAAAAAGAAAAAAAAGAAAAAAAAACTTGCAAATAACTAAAAGTACCACACAGCAAATGAACCAGCCCCAAAATATAATTTAATGAACATCTATGCAACTAGAAATAGTATTCCAGGCAGAAATTGTGAAATGTCACTTTAAATTTACACTGTCAGTATCATATATATGTATATGTGTATGTACTTATCATGTATGTCATACCATTCATGTGGAGATCAGACTGAGAGAAATCAAGCTAAAACTGATCTGGAAGCTTTCTTCCTGCTGGCTAGTTCTCTTTCTCAAAGAATCTAGAATAAGATGTCTTCTCACCAACACTGGAGTTCACAAAATCACAGAATACAAGGGCAAAGTCAACATTATGGACTGCAGATGTATAACAAAACATATACTCACATGAAAGGCCTTGTGTTCAGTCTTGAGGTGGAGGGGTGCTGACATTCAACTTCTCAACATAGACTGTAAAGGCTAGAAGGGCCTGGACAGATGTCTTGCAGCCTCTAAGAAACCAGGGATGCTACTAGACTAAGCAAACCTCTCCATCACCATAGATGGAGAAAATGAGATATTCGAAAACAAAACTAAATTTAAACAATTATCTATCCACAAATACAGCCCTACAGAAAATATTAGAAGGAAAATTCCAACCCAGGAAAATAAATAATTCCACATCGTATAAATCATTCTGCTGCATTCAAGAAACACATCTAGGCAACAAAGGTAGAAGCTACCTCAGAGTAAAGGGCTGGAAAAAGTTTCCCAAGAAAATGAATCCAAGAAGCAAGCTGGAGCAGCCATTCTACTATCTACCAAAATTTCAACCAAAATCAATCAAAAATCTTCATACTCATCGAAGAAAAAAAATCCATCACAGTTCTGAACATCTATGCCCCAAATGCAAGGACACCAATGTTCATAAAAGAAGCATCACTAAAGCTTAATTTGCACATCAAACCCACACATTAATAGGAGACTTCAACATTCTCACCAATGGACAGGTCACTGAGACAGAAACTAAACAGAGAAATAAGAACATTAACAGAGGTTATGAATCACATGGACCTAACCGATATCTACAGAACTTTTCACCCAAACGCAAAAGAATATACCTTCTTCTCAGCACCTCACAGACCTTTCCCAAAATTGACAGTATAATCAGTCACAAAGCAAGCCTCAACAGATACAAGAAAGTTGAAATAACTCCTCATCAGACCACCATGAATTAAAGCTGGACTTCAACAATAATACAAACAACAGAAAACTGTTGTTTTCCATATTCATGGAAACTGGACATCTCTCTACTCAGTGATCACTGGAAAGGGAAGAAATAAAGAAGTAAGTTAAAGACTTTCTAGAGTTTAATGAAAATGAAGGTACAACATAACCAAACTTATGGAACACAACGAAAACAGTGCTAAGAGGAAAGTTCATAGCACTAACTGTCTTCATAAAGAAATTGGAGAGTTCTCGTACTAGCAATTTAAAAGTATACCTGAAAGTTCTAGAAGAAGAGGAGGGAGGGGAGGGGAGGAGGAGGAGGGAAGGAGGAAGGGGAGGGGAGGAGGGAAGGAGAGGGGGAGAAGCAAACACACCCAAGAGAAGTTGGGAAATAATCAAACTCAGGGCTGAAATCAATAAATTAGAAACAAAAGAACAATACAAAGAACCAAAGAAACCAAAAGCTAGTTCTTTGAGAAGATCGGCAAGATAAACAAACCCTTAGCAAAGCTACCTACAAAGCAGAGCCACAGTATCCAAATAAACAAAATCGGATATGAAAAGAAAGGCATAAGACAGGCGCTGAGGAAATTCAAAGGATCACTAGGTCCTTTCAAAAGCCTGTACTCCACAAAACAGGAAAATGTAAATGAAATGGATGATTTCTGGATTGATACCACATACCAAAGTTAAATAAAGATCAGGTAAACTATTTAAATTGTCCTATAACCAACCCTAAGGAAACAGAAGCAGTCAATAAAAGTCTCACAACTAAAAAAAGCTCAGGGCCAGATGGCCTTAGGGCAGAATTCTACCAAACTTTCAAAGATAAGCTAATACTAACACTCCTCAAACTATTCCCCAAAATAGGCACACAGAATGAGCATTGCCAAACTCATTCTAAGGCCGCAGTCACCTCGGTACCTAAACCACAGGAAGACTCAGCAAAGAAAGAAAATTTCAGACCAATTTCCCTTATGAGAATTGATGCAAAAATACTCAATAAAATACTCGAAAATTGAATCTAACAACACATCAGAAACATCATGATCAAGTAGGTTTCATCCCAGGGATGCAGGGATAGTTCAATACACAAAAATCAATCAACATAATCCATCATGAAAACAAAATGAAAGAAAAATATCACAGTATCATCTCATTAGATGCTTTAACAAAATTCAACACCCTTTCATGTTAAAAGTCTTAGAGAGATCAAGGATACAAGGTGCATACCTAAATATAATAAAAGCAATATACAGCAGGCCAGCATCATCAATTTGATAGCCAACATCAAGTTAAATGGAGAGAAACTTAAAGCAATTCCTCTAAAATCAGGGACAAGACAAGGTTGCCCACCCTCTCCTTATCTCTTCACCGTAGTACTTGAAGTCCTAGCTAGAGCAACAAGACAACTAAAGGACATCAAGGGAATACAAATTGGGAAAGGAAGAAGTCAAAGTGTCACTATTTGAAGATGATAGAATAGTATACATAAGTGACCCCCAAAATTCTACCAGAGAACAACTACAGCTGATAAACACCTTCAGCAGAGTGGCTAGATACACAATTAACTCAAAAACATCAGTACCCCTCCTTTATACAAGTGATAAGCAGACTGAGAAAGAAATTAGGGAAACAACACCCTTTACAATAGCAGCAAATAATATAAAATATCTTGGTGTGACTAACCAAGCAAGGGAAAGGCCTGCATGACAAAAACTTCAACTCTCTGAAGAAAGAAATTGAGAAAGATATCAGAAGATGGAAAGATCTCTTATGCTCATTGGGTCAGTAGGATTAGCATAGTAAAAATGACCACCTTACCAAAAGCAATCTACAGATTCAATGCAATTCCCGTCAAAATTCCAACACAATGATTTACAGACCTTGAAAGAGCAATTCTCAACTTCATATGGAAAAACAAAAGCCAAGCATCATGAAAACAATCCTGTACAGTAAAAGAACTTCTAGGGGTATCACCGTGCCTAATTTCAAGCTGTACTACAGAGCAATGGTGATAAAAACCTTATGGTACTGGCACAAAGGCGAACAGGTTGATCAATAGAAGACCCAGAAACAACCCCACACACCTCGAAAACTTGGACACTTGATTTTTGACAGAGTGTCTGCATGTAGAAGAATGCAAATAGACCCACAGTTATTACCCTGCAAAAACCCCACGTCCAAGTGGATCAAAGACCTCTACATAAAATCAGATACACTAATCTAATAGAAGAGAAAGTGGAGAACTGTCATATTGGCACAGGAGACAAATTCCTGAACAGATCAACAATCGCTTAGGCACTAAGGTCAACAATTAATGAATGGGACCTCGTGGTACTGAAAAGCTTTTATAAGGTTAAGGTCATCCGTAGGATGAAAGGGCAGCCTACAGAATGGGAAAAGATCTTCACCAACCCTACATCCAACTGAGGGTTAATATCCAAAATATATAAAGAACTCAAGAAGTTAACACCAACAAAACAAATAACCCAGTTTAAAAATGAGGTACAGAGCTAAACAGAGAATTCTCAACAGAGGAATCTTGAGTGGCTGAGAAGCACTTAAAGAAATATTCAGTGTCCTTAGTCATCAGGGAAATGCAAATCAAAACAACTCTGAGATCCCATTTTACACCAGTCAGAATGGCTATGAATGGCTAAGATCAAAACCTCAAGTGACAGCACGTGCTGGTGAGGATGTAGAGCAAGGGGAACACTCCTCCATTGCTGGTGGGAGTGAAAACTGGTACAACCACTTGGAAATCAGTTTGGTAGTTTCTTTGAAAATTGGGAATATTTCTACCCCAAGACCCAGCTATACGACTCCTGGGCATATACCCAAAAGATGCCCCACTATACCACAAAGACATTTGCTCAGCTATGTTCATAGCAGCTTTATTCACAATAGCCAGAAACTGGAAACAACCCAGATGTCCCTCACCTGAAGAACCAGGTCCATGTGCTGGGAAGAACAGCAGTTTCCCGCTCTTTTCACACCGCCATCTAACTATCCGTGGTCTCAGATGTGTGGGAGAGCTTTCTGCTAGCAAGGAAGTGGTTCTGCAGTACTCTGGATGGAGGGAGGGAACCGGGTGGGAGTAGCGGGGGAGGGGAACAGGGATGGAGATCATGTGTGGGGAGGTGGGGTGGGAGAGGGCTAGGAGTGAGGAAAAAAATTGATGGGGGTATCTCTGGGACTAGCTGGAGATCTGGGAAGGGGGAGGCTCCAGGAAGTCTTGGGGGTAACCCTAGCTGAGACTCCTACCAGCGGGGGATATGGAGACTGAAGTGGCCACTTCCTATAGCCAGGCATGACTTCCAGTGGAGGGAGGGAGACATCAATCTACCCACAAAATTTCAACCCAAAAAATCAGTCTATGGTCACCTTTTTGCAAGTCACCAAATGTTCAGCTCCTAAAAGTTTTCCAAATTCTGTCCTTTTGGGTGTTTGTGTAGGCGTTATTGATAGGTATGAGTTCTAATAGACTTGGGCAGGGAACCCCAAGAAGTCCCGTCTGTTCAGATCCTTCTTGGTATGTCTATGTAGCAATCTCCTCTAGCATGTTGGGCAGGATCCTTCTGGAATGAGGGGATCCTATGGCTTATTAGGAAGGTGTTTCTATATAGTCACCTAGAGCCAAGGGGAGATGAGAGTTTCTTTAGCCCATACATGGAGCATGAGTTATAAGTCAGTAACCATTGTCAAAAACAAAAGTATAGAGCTGGATATTGTAGCTCAGTGGTAGCGTGCTTCATCTGTTACGTGTAAGGCCCTAAGTTCAACGTTTAGCAGACGCACCCACATGCATACCCTCACATACATATTCCAGCAAAATACCCACCCAAAAATGGCCAAATGATTTGTAACAGCTTTATTGAAGTATAACTGATATAAATATGAAATATATACATTTAATTCGTGCAACTCGATGTGCTTGGAAATGGCTAGGTAATACCTTTGTCTATTTCGTGTTGCTGTAACAATACCACAGACTGGGTGATTTGCAAACAAAATCTTATTTGGCTCATGGTTCTGGAGGCTGGGATGCCCCGGAGCGTGGTGAGAACATCTGGTAAGGTCTTTGCACTGCATCATCTTGCGGTGGAAGGACGAGAGCAGGCGGAGAGGGCTGAACTTGCTTCTGTGGTCAGTCTATTCTAGATATCAGCATTAATTCATCCCGAAGGCGGTGCCTTCCTGACTCATCACTTAGGTCTCACTCCCCAGCACTGTTGCACTGGGCATTAAACTTTTCATACATAAAATCTCAAATGATAACCGGCAGCACTGAGCTAAGACAAGCCAGTAGAAAAGCTTCTTAAACCTGATCCTGTTTATAGGCTGGAGGTGGGGGGAGCCAGTGAAGGAGAAAGTTGGGCTTTGGAATGACGACAGATCAAGCAAAGGAAGGAACAAAAGGAAACATGATCAAAGGCGCAGATGGGCGAGCTGATGGACTGCAGAGGAAGCATCTCCTGGGCTGAAACTATGGGAAAGGAAATATAGACCATTTCTATTACCTTTAATGCTTAGGATAAACATTTCCAAATGGGAAATCTTGAGCTCCATCATGAACGCTCTGCTTCTTCTCTTTCTACCTTAGCAGTCTCCCATGAGGGTTTTCAGACGCCATTCCTAATAGCAAGGAAGCCTCCGCTTGTGTTACTTTGGCAGAATGGACGTAAAGGGATTGCTGCATTGGCAAAGAAGCTCCTATTCCTGCACACTCATAGCGTTCACAGAAACCAGGACATGGCGCCAGCCTTGGTGTCTGTCTTAGGGTTTCTAATGCTGTGATTCAACACCATAACCAAAGACAAGATAGGGAGGAAAGGGTTTATTTGGTTTATACTTCCATATCGCTAGTCATCCCTGAAGGAAATCAGGACAGGAACTAAGACAGTTCCTGGAGGCAGGAACTGATGCAGAGGCCATGGAGAAGTGCTGCTTGCGCAAGATGGCTTACTCAGCCTGCTTTATTATAGAACCCAGGGCCACCAGCCCAGGAATGGCATCACCCGTAATGGGCTGGGCACTCCCTCATCAACCACTAGTTTAAAAAATGCCTCACAGGAATGGAGAGATAGCTCAGTGGTTAGGAACACTAACTGTTCTTCCAGAGGTCCTGAGTTCAATTCCCAACAACCACATGGTGGCTCACAACCATCTGTAATGAGATCTGATGCTCTCTTCTGATGTGTCTGAAGACAGTGACAGTGTACTCATAAACATAATAAAATAAAATAAATCTTTAAAAAGAAGAAGAGAATGCCTTACAGCTGGATCTTATGGAGGCATTTTCTCACTATAAGTTCCCTCCTTCCAGATGACTCTAGCTTGTGTCAAGCTGACATAGACTAGCAGGCACAATACCATAGCCATCAACATAACAGAGGAATGGAGAAGATCATATAGTTGACATACATAACAATAAATTTGGACAGAGAGCAATGGGGGTGAAATAATCAAAGCAAATTATATATATACTGTGCAAAATGTCACTTTGGGGGGAATTTGAAACAGTCTCTAGTTGGTCAGAATGGCTCAAAACCACCACATATCTTAGAACGACTTGGAAGTCCTGATCTTCCTGCTGCCAGCTCCCCGGTACTGTGATTTCAGGCTTGTTCTGCCACAGGCAGACAAAACCCAAGGCGTCAGGGATTGGATCACTAGGATGAGTGTTAGGAGAAACTGACCCGGACTGCAGTGTTTAGAGATGGGGCTGAGGTAAGGGGTTATGGTCACACTGGTTATTAGAGTGAGGCCCTCGTGGTTCATACTGCAGTTCCTTGACAGGGCCATTGCCTTTTGTTTCCAATGAATGACAGACACACAACCCATATTTTTTAATGAAAGAAGCCAACAGACACCTCTATGGGGGATATTATAGCCTTCTCTTCCATGTAGGTCCATCAAACAGCCTAGAAAAAGACCACTAAAGATGGTTCGGATGTTCCTGTATGAAATTGTTGGTCCAGTGTGATTCTAACGGTAAGTACATCCATCGGACCCCATAGGAAACTCAGTCTGCTCTTCAATATTAGTTTCAGAGGGGGAAAAATATGATGGCCCTTGCTAACACCAATTTTGTAACAGTTTCTTGGCTCTCAATGGCAGTTTGGGTTCTGTTATCAGAGCACCTGGACTTCGGTCTCAGCTCCATGACATAGGAGTTTGCTACTTTAGGCAAGCTGTTTAACCTCTGTGCCTCAGAGCAACTCCTCCAAGACATATAGTGTCTTAACCCACTGTGGAACGCTCATGCTTGGAACGCCAGCAGCACTCTGGGAGGCCAAGGCAGGAGGGCTGCCTGGAATTTGAGGCCAACCTGATCTCCCCAGTCAATCACTGACCAGCTGCAGCTGCACAGCGAGTGACATTTAAGGTCTTTAAAATAGTACCTTTATACTTGGCATTTTTAATATTACTTTCGTGATAATAATATATAGTTCTAATTTTACCTAAATTCTGCTTAAAGGACAAAGTATCTCCTATAACACCTGGAAGGGGGGATACTAGATGCTCAAAAAATAATGTGACTTGTGATTGATAGACACAAAATAGATGTACAAGAAAATGAAAGTGCCTTTAAAGAGAGATCTGTGTGTATGTACACATCGTTATTTCCTACAATTAGTTGTAGATATGTTGTGACTTGGTCTTTTTCTTGCCCTCTTCAAAGCCTGGAGTTTGTTGCAATGCGCGTTATAGTTCTCAGAAACACTGGCCGCCTGACAAGCTATCTGTTTGGCTAGTCTGAAGGCTGAGGTTGCTGCAGCAAAAAGTGGGTTACACGACAGTACAGCTCTGCTGTACTGGATGGCGGACCAATAGTCTCTGACAAAGCTGCACAAGGAGATGGAGCAGTCAAGGTCTTTGTGAAGGTTCCTCAGGCCACTCCCGAACCCAGTGGGAACCTGAAGGTAAGTGCCCCACGGTGAGCCCTGAGACCTGGGTGGTGCGACAGAGTCGGCTGGCTGAGTTCTTCCCACCCCGGGCAGGTGCTGATCGCAGCATCCACACAGACCCCGCTCTGCCTTGGGTGTATGCGGGTGGGCGAGTCCCCGCAGCCCCTGCAGCGCCGACCGGGTCCAGCTCCCGGGGCGCGCTGACCTTGCCGCGGGCGGCCGGGCTGGCGCAGTCCCCGCGCCGCATTGCCGGCTGCTCGTGCAGGCGCCCCCCTGGCACTGGGACCTCCGCTACTCCGCCGCCGCCGCGCCCGCGCCCCACCGCGCCCCACGCCCGCGGCCGAGCCAGGCTGCGCCGGCCGTGCCTGAGGCTCCGGAGGGTGGGGCGGCGCGCGCCCAGGCCGGCCGAGGGCGCCTCGCGCGGGTGCACGCGCAGCGGGTGGGCGTGCTCAGGGCGCGCGCCGCTGCCGCCGCCTCAGCCTGTCGCGCCGCCCGCGCCGCCCGCTCCCGGTGCTCGGCCCAGCACGTCGGCTCCCGGAGCGGCCGTGGGCAGCGCGGGCCCGCGGCGTAGAGTCCGCCGGCCTCGGATCCGCGTCCCGCACGCGGACTGTCCCGGTAAGCCAGGGCGGGGGCGGTGGGACCCCGCCGTCACCCTGAGGGGCGGGTCTGCGGTCCCGGATTCGGATGCTGGTGTGGGAGCCGCCCCCACGGGGCCCCTGTGCAAATGGATGCACCCCAGTGACCGCTGCCTCTACACGGGAGAGAGTCCGTGGGACGTGAAGGGAGACGCCCAGTGCGCTCTGCACTTTCTGCCTTGCACAGCCCCAGTGTGGAGGCACCCTCCAGAGGCCCCCAGGGAGGCCTTCTGTGTAAGTAGAGTGGCATTAGGGTAGTCTCTGGACTTGGCTCCATGGGAGAACATCTGGGAACCTCAGGGACTTTCCCAGTGGTGTTGGTGAACCCCAGGTAATTTCATCCTGTGCCCCAGAGATGCCCAGAAAGAACCTTTGGCTGGAGGAATGGGATCCATTTGTGGCATCATAGCTCCAAGGACTTAGGCACTGACCTCCTGAGGGATTCAGTGTGCCCTCACTTGTCCCCCTCAACATAATGGAAAGGAGTGGGGACTCTATGGGGCTGTGGCCTTTTTTCATTCCAGTTCTCACTCTGCCCCCATTAGAATGTCTCTTCTGAATGATAGCCCAGTTGGCTTCAAGCTGGACTTTTGGGGAGACTGGAACTGCTTGTAAGAGCACAGAGTCTAAGGGATACCAAGACCAGTGAGGCCTCCGAACCAAAGATCTCTGACCCTGCGAGCTCGACTCTCCAGAAACAGTATGACCAAGTTTCTGGAGGAAGGAATAAGGGGGGAGGGAAGCATTCTTGAGAACTAGTGTGCCAGGCACTGTGCTAGATATGTTTAAACACCTTACATAATACTTAACAACAGCTTCGTAAAATTACCCCATTTAAACATTAGGTATTTGTGACGCACGCAGGCTTTGCCCGAGATCACAAATGAAGCCTGTTCTTCACATTTAAGTCAGAGAAAAGTATCAAAGAGGGAAAGAAGGAAGAGTGGATGTCTGTTAATAAGTTGTGTGGACGTGTCAGGCATGGAGCTTTGGAGTATGCTCAGAAAGGGGATGCTTAAAGAGAGGAGGACGGTTTAACAGAACATGCGACCATTGGAGCAGCTGTCCACTGAATCCCGGGATCTCAACTCGTGGCTTCCGTTGCTGGTAGCACTACTGTAATGGTGTGGTGGTCTTTGTCAGGGGTTGCTTGGGAGAACTCAAGGGGCCACCTTCCCTGCTGCAGGACCTTGGGGGATGAAGAAAGGGAGACACTGTCACTCCCTTGTGGCCCTGTATGTGCACCAGTAATCCGCAAACACCCCAGGACACTGCTGAACAGTTCTGTATGAGAAACAGGAGAGGGGAGAGAGGATGGAGGCCAAGGATGGATCACTGGGAATCTGTTGTCCAGGAGAGAAAGCCTGAACTTGATCCAGTAATGCCCCTTGTCTCACCCCAACACTTTCATTCCAGCTGAGTCCTAAGGGTATAACTTAGAGCCCAAAGATAGATTCTTGCTTCTTATCCAAAGAGCGAGTGTCAAGAGGCCAAGCCATGCAATTTACCACAGAGCCATTCTGGACTGTTTCTGTCCATCTTCATCCTCTTCTGCACAACCAAACCTAGCATCCTCCTCTAATAAAACTATCCTCCTAGAGCTGGGCTCTGACGACAAAGAGCCAATCAGAGCATAGGGCCATCAAATATATATATATATACATACATACATACATACATACATACATACATACATACATACATGCATGCTTGGTCCTGGTTTTCTTTGAAAACATATATACCTACTTCAGAGACCGAGGCAAGAGGCTTGCCACAAGTTGAAGGGAAGGCCAGCCTAGGCTACGAGAGAGACTGTCTCAGCAAAACAGAGCCAAATGAAGAAACCAGAAAACACTGTGTTTCTGCAATGGCTGTGGTAATATATGGCTAGAACCCTGGCATGTGGGAGGTAGAGGTAGGAGAATCTCAAGTTCAAGGCCAGCCTGGGCTGTATAGAAAGTTCTTGGCATTGTCCCAAAAACAGAAGATAAAAAGAAATGTTTCTTTGGGTGTCTGGGATTACACAGTGAGAAGAAAGAGGAAGCTACCAAGGAAACCGAATAACCTATCTGACCCATTGTTAGTTGGTCTTTTATCTTCCTTAAGTACCTGGCTTCTTTAAGGTTCAGATAGATGTAGTACTTCATGCACAGCTCCACAAGCAAATCTGACAGAGGCGCGTATTGGTTATCATCTGATATAAACTTATTTATGATCCTCTTTCAACTTAAACCCCTCTCATTAGTTCAGCAGGGATATATATATTATATTATATATATTATAGTGATATAAATAATATATAATATATAAATAATATTGTTTTAAGAGAGAAAACCAAGACCAAGCCTGAAAATATGGTGGTATTCGTCCTAATTCAGACATTTCTTTTTGTTTAGGCTTGGTTTGTTTTTTTCAAGACAGGGTTTCTCTGTGTGGGCCTGGCTGTCCTGGAACTCGCTCTGTTGACCAGACTGGCCTGAACTCAGAGATCTGCTTGTCTCTGTCTCCTAAGTGCTGGGCCAAAAGGCATATTTCCTGTTGGAGTATTTTGCTGTTATTATTATTATCATTATTGTTGTTGTTATTATATTATTTTTTTCATTGAGGACTCTGAGAACCACACTCCCTGGTAACTTGGGGAAATCCCTTGATTGATCTAAGTTCTCCCCAGAACCTGGATCCTCGGTTCCACCTCCTGATGTCTAGCATTGAGTGAACATTAAATTTCGAAACTTGTCAGAACAGTGCCTAAGCATAGCCTGTGTGCGATGCGGTGTTTCTGGGTGGCCTTAATCTCATAAACACTTGAGTGCACACCAATAGGCATGTATGCCTTTCCAGCCTTGGATCTTCCATAGATTCTCTGACCATGCTGCAGCCATTTTCTTCTTCCAACACTACCCATGTATATTTTGAAATGTTTCCTTTTCTTGGAACATGGATAATCAAACCTCCCCACGTGCATTTTCCATGGCTCCATGTTTTCTCCCATCACACCTGTTCCTAAGTGGATCATATTCACGCTACCGGTCTCCCGTCTCTTCAGCTACAGTACCTGTTGCCTTTCTGCACCACAGGCCTGTCTAGCAATGCTTCCTCATTCCCCGGATTTAGGGATTCGTATTTGACGGGGACATCATTATCTACTCCATCTTTCGGTCTTAACCCCTAAGTTCTGGTTGGAATCGTTCTACCAGCTTGGGACTGAGACGCATGGGCTAGCGGTGTCCAGCTGGAGACAGGACTATTGGCTGCATTATAGCATCGTTCCGTTCTCCACCCACCTCCCAGCAACCCTCTCAGGGGTGGGCACACACTCTAGGTGCTGCTGACCTGCCAGCACTGTGCTCTGTAAGCAGGAGGGGTCTCGCCCTCGAGGAGTTTGCACAGAATCAGTCTGCATTTCGTCACTCAATCACTATTCCTATCAAGGGCAGGGAAAGTATGAGGGGAAGTGCAGTGTGACAGGCTATCGATGGTGGTCAGTGGGAGTGTGCCGTTTCCGGTGTCACACACCAACAACTAACTGCTAAGCTAGGCTACTTTCAGGCAGCCACAGTCCAACCCCTGGCAAAGTTACCCTTGCCCATACGTGCCGAGGAAACTGGTCACACGCATTCTTGCCTCCCTGTGCAAGTCATCTACGTGGACAGAGCCATTATATTACGAGTTGCAGAGCCCTTTACATGTTATGATCTCTGTTTGATGGAGACTGTTTCCTGTTGCTATGGTCTTCTCTCTGAGACACTAGTGAGGCCGCAGCCTTGCCCTCTTTTTCTTGTTTCTGTTTGTTCTTCAAGCTTATGTCTCCCATAGACAAAGCCCCAGTGATTAACAGTCTCTTCCTGACAGGCCTTAGGTTGTGGGAGAGTTCCAGTTCCATGTTGGAGAGCCGTGAAAGGTCATCTCTGGGATTTACCAGGATTGTCTCTGATCATCCTGGCCAAACTCCCTTCCCTGCCCCTCACTTCCCTGAATGCAAAGGAACATTCTCTTTTAAACAAATATTCTAGGCATACTACATCAAACCGGCTCTTTGAACTGATGCTAATTCATGTGCGAGTGCAGATCTCCTTGCCTATTTCCATCCAGCACCAGGGCCGGCTTCATAGCTCTAAGTCATGGTGGAGTCTCCATATAGCTCCATGCTTGGCATGTGTTTTTACCTCTTCCTGGAATGCTTTTTTTTCCCCTCATCCACTGGGTTAACTCCCACTCATCTTCAAAATTTAGCTCAAGCAACACCTTTTTTTTTTTAATCCTACACGTATGCCCCCTACACATGCACATACTCCCTGCATCCTCACAGGCTGGGACTCCATTCCTCCATCCTCCTAACAGCTATTAGCACTTGATTTGTGCCTAACACATAGTAGGCTGCACACACACACACACACACACACACACACACACACAGAGACAGAGACAGAGACAGAGAGAGACAGTCAGACAGAGAAACAGAGAGACAGACAGACAGACAGAGACAGGCAGAGACACAGAGAAACAAAGAGAGAGACAGGCAGACAGAGAGACAGGCAGACAGAGAGAGAGAGAGAGAGAGAGAGAGAGAGAGGACAGACTCATAAGCAAGCGGGTGGTAAGAGTTAAAGTGTAATAAGCTGCATAAGTGAAGCCAAACCCGTGCTTTGGGGACCTAAGAGCAGAAAGCAGGGAGTGCCTCTCCATCTTGCTGGAAAAATTCACTTGCTGAGTGCAATCCCACCAGCCAATCACTGCCAGTGTGATGTTCCTTAACTGTTGCTCTGCTTCTGTGGGAAGTCAGAGCTGTAGCTTTTAATGAAGACAGCCCAATCCCCAGAGGCTAAAGATCATGCCATCATTTTGTTCTCATGTATATTAAAGCTCTGTGAGCCTTCAGTAAATATTAAGCAGCAGCAGGACGTCCCTCCTGCCTCACAGCCTTGAGCTGAGGCTGGGAGACCGGTTCATCCGGCCTCCAGCCCGTCTGCTTCTTAGAATCTCCAGAAAAAAACTCTCTGCGGTTCGGGCGACTGTCTTCCTAGATAAGAAGTGGACCCAAGGAGGACGGGAGGGTGGCTTCAGGGTCCACACTCATGAGAACTGACACCAGTCTGTAGGTTACTGCCAGGAGACCGGCGACTAGAAACAGACTCCCAGGACACTGCATGGAGAGACTGGATTCCTAAAGCAACAGGCAGAGGAGAACAACTGGACCACTTGGGTTGCCTCCAAGACCTGCGGAGGGTAAGGGAAATCTTCGTGATGGCTTTTGCTTAAGTTCTTTGGGTCGACGTTGATGTGTATGGTGAGCTCAGGGTCTGTGCTGTCCAGACTAAGGCAGGGCCCTTCTTAGGGTCAAATGACCCTTGTACAGGGGTCACATATCAGATACCCTGCAGAGCAGATATTTATATTAGGATCCATAACAGTAGAAAAATTACAGCGATGAAATCGCAACAAAGTAACTTTTTGGATGGGGTTGGGGGGGTCACCACGGCACAAGGAACTTCATTAGCGGGTGGCAGCAGTGGGGAGGTTGAGCTGATGTTCACAGACCCTGGTTCTTAGTTTTTCTCTACCTTTGTAACTTTTGCCTTTCTGTGTTCAGTTCAGTAGCTTTCCCTGAGGGTCTTAGTCCTGCAGCTACACAGGAACAAACCAACCAATTTAACTTCCGCACCTACGTGCATAGACGCCACTCTACTCAGCGTCCCTGGCTCAAACCCAGCACCAAGGAGATGCGTTTTCTAGCTTCCTTCTTGTACCCTAGCGAGCTTCACCCCTGTGGGCCAAGCTGTAGTCAACTTAGAGAATAAGTACCGTAGACCTGGATGTGGGTGTTTCTCTTGTCTTAACGTTGTGGCTGTAGAAACTGGATAAATTAAAATGTTCACCCCTCCCATCCATAGTCAGATTGAAGTAGATGCGGTCCTCTGTGGCAGAAAGTCACCCATAGCTACGATAAGGTCAGAATTCTTATCCTCAGCGCCCCACCTCTGAGGAGGCAGCGTGGATGTGATTCGCTGAGTCAACACTGTATTTCTAGAACTGAGATCCTGAGCCTTGCTCTGATCACATTTTGGGCCAACTTTGGTTTTACCTTCTTCTGGTTTTACCTTTTTCAGTGCTGGGGATTTTCCAGGAGCCCATGTCTGTTACACAAGCACTCTTCCATTCAGCCACATCCCCGGGTTCAGGGTTTGAGACTGAGGTTTTCTAAGCTGCCCAGACGAGCCTTGAACTCACTTCACAGCCCAGTCTGGCTTTGATCTTGTTTGTGATCCCTCTGCCTCAGAGTGGCTGGAATTACAGCCCTAAGCAGGCCTAGTCTCTGGCCAGCATTGGTGAAGAGAAAGGATACGAACACTGTGCCTGAAATAAACTGTCTTCGCCCAGTCATCTCGGCCACATTCATGTCTGTGAAAGACAGTGGGAGCCGCCAGATTTTCTACCCTTTGTTTTCATTTCTTTTTCTGCAAGCTCGACTCTTTTGTTGCTGTCTCCCTCCCTCTGTAAATCAGGTTGGCCTCAAGCTCACAATGATCCTCCTGCCTCAGCCTCTCAATGTCGGGATTACAGGTGGATGCCACTACATTCAACCCTCAGTTCCCTTTTTCTCACTTGGGGGTTCTTGCCTATTCCTGCCTAGGAAAACCCTCGTAACCTCCAGAGAATTCCTTTTACTTGCTCTTGGGCCAAACAGCTGCCATTTCTATACACAGGATGAGGCTCAAGTGAGTCAGTGCACTTCATGGTGGCGTGCTGGATAAGGAAACTCCTGCCTATTAGGCAGGCTGCTCCCCAGCCTCTCCAGAGCCACAGATCTGTGCCTGGGCAGAGGGCTTCCCTTGCTTCCCTTGCCTTCGCCTCCCTTGTTTCTTTACCAGCTCCTGCTGTGGAGCAGAACCTCTCCACTCCCACTACTTTGCCCTTATAACCAGTCCCTTTGCATTCTAGGTCGGTGCTCTGCAAAGAATGGGTGTGTCTTGCACACACATTCCGAGCTGCCCACATATTCGTTCTGCCTGACAAATACATCTCAGCAGCCTTCTCCTGCTGAAAGGAAGATTTCTTTCTGTTCACGCAGTCAGCCATACGTGCTCGCTCTACGGTCTCACGCCACCTGCTCTATCCCTAAGGTGTTCTTTAAGCCTCTCCTGTATACACCACAGAATCTTTTTTATTATTATTATTATTAACTTGAGTATTTCTTATATACATTTTGAGTGTTATTCCCTTTCCCGGTTTCCGGGCAAACATCCCCCTCCCCCCTCCCCTTCCTTATGGGTGTTCCCCTCCCAACCCTCCCACCATTGCTGCCCTCTCCCCAACAGTCTAGTTCACTGGGGATTCAGTCTTAGCAGGACCCAGGGCTTCCCCTTCCACTGGTGCTCTTACTAGGATATTCATTGCAACCTATGAGGTCAGAGTCCAGGGTCAGTCCATGTATAGTCTTTGGGTAGTGGCTTAGTCCCTGGAAGCTCTGGTTGGTTGGCATTGCTGTACATATGGGGTCTCGAGCTCCTTCAAGCTCTTCCAGTTCTTTCTCTGATTCCACACACCACAGAATCTTGACAGACACCATTCTTGAGACAACATCTTCTTACCCCTTCTTCATCCTTGTTGGAGAAGGGGGGGAGATCCCGCCCACCAGCCAGAGAAGTCATTAAGAACGATTTGTGGGATCTTTGCAAGTTTACTTCCTTTTAGCTCGCTCTTCTTCCTAGGCCTCCTTCCAGCCCAGAAGAGGCTGGGCTTTCTCTCCAGGCATTCCTCTTAGCCACCGCTAATCAGTACCACTTGTTTCTCTGGGAATTAGAGCTGCCTGTGTTAACTTCTCAAACACCACAGGTGTCTGTCTCCGCTATTTCAGCACGCTCGCTTTTAATCAAGGTGTCTTCTGCAAGTCCTCTTCATTAAGCATTAAGAGATTTAAGCCTTATTCTCAAGGCTTAATTCTGTTGTGTCCTCGTGCTTTATAATCAGATCACAGCCAGGCCATCTCAAAATGATGAAAATAAAATGAACAAACAAAAAATAAAATGGCTTGAGGTCTTGTTTGGGTTGTAGAGGCTTCCTATTAATGGTTCTACTTCACAGTTTTCTGCCTTAGGGACATAAGGCGATCTAGAAAAAAAATGAACCATCTCCAGCAAAGGGAATAGCCATGTTCAAAGGAAATGCGGCGAAGAGCACCGTGTTGTTTGCTTTTTTTTTTCTATTTGATTATTTTGATAGTGTGTGTCAGCTCTGTCTTCATAAAAGTTCCTCCAAAGACTAAAGTCCCAACACGGCTGCAGTGGCTTCATTACAGCCGAGGGATCTTGGCATCTCCACAGAGCGAGTGCTCTCCCAACATGGAGCAGCGGGAGGAAGCAGACCTGCAGTGTGAGGAGGTCTCCATGGTCCAATGCTGCTACACTGATGATAAGTCGCTTCACCTATAGAATGGTGCTCCTGACTGGCTGGGTTTGTTCAGTATCCCCTGTTACATCATCATCAGAAGTCAAAGGCCAAAAGCACATACTGGTTCTCTCCCGGTGAATTGGTCTTGGAAAGTGATTTAACTATGTTCAGGATCTCCAAGATAAATGTTTCCATCTGAGGCTCAGCCCATGCCTTCTAATAAACATAGTAGTCTCACCACTGTTGTCCAGGACTTCTGACATAATTTCTAAGAACGGGGTACCTCCCATCTATTTGGAGAACTGCTTTATCCCCTACGGCCCCAGGAGCCGTGTAGATACTGCCAAGCTCTGGGGTTCCGCAGCCTGTTACACTGACAACAGATGGATGTATTTGTTACAAATCTAAGTGCACCTTACACTTGCTATGCCTTTCAGTTTCCTCCTGGAGATTTTACAGACTCTCCTTGCTCCCATCATCCAGCTAAATCACCATTTTGGAACCATTTCTCTTATCTTTGTGTCTCAAAACATTTAAATCGACTTTTTATAGTGTGTCTATTAAGTTATTCTGCAGTTTCTTTTTTTTTTTATTTCCCCCCCACCCCTATTCTGCAGTTTCTTATTAGAATTCTTTCTACCCTCTGACGGTTGTTTTTAAAAATGTTTCCGTAGGGCAGAAGGGCATGATGGTACATGCCTTTAATCTGACTCAGAAGGCAGAATCAGGTGGACGTCTTCCATGGCTAGGCCAGCCTGGAGTTCCAGGCCACCCAGGGCTACATAGAAGGGGGAAAAAAGTATTAGTAAAGGTTACTCATGGCCACAGTTCTGAAGCGACCCGTCTGTTGTGCAGAGTATGTTTTCTCTCTCTCCATCTCTTACTTCATCCCTCTCTTCTTCCTGTTCTCCCACCATTTCCCCTTAAAGATACAAATCTATTCTCTTGCAATTCTTGGAGCCAGTGACAGGACACGGTCTCAGCTGGGCTACCGTGACGGTGTCCATCCGCAGGGAGCACGGCTCTCTGGAGGCTCCACCGGGGTGCAGTTTTCTTGTCCTTCTCAGCTTCTTGAACCCACATATATTACTTGGCTCATGGCCCTCTCTTTGTCTCAAAGGCAGCTGTAGTCTTTAACATCTTTCCTGTGTCCTATCACAGAACGGTTTCCTTGGTCAGTCTGTCTCTAGTAGACCTCCGGTCCACACAGACGGTCAAAAGCAGTGGGTTTCCGTATATTCTTGTGTTATAAGTGGCCATCTTTAAATCCAAAGGAAGAGTGTGGCAGAGTGCCTGGGTAACAATGAGCCCGGGCTCAATCCCAGCACTGCCAAAGGAAAAGAAATACAATTCCTTAATGAAAAGTGTTTACCGGGAAGTGGTGGCACACGCCTTTAATCCCAGCACTTGGGAAGCAGAGGCAGGTGGATCTCTGAGTTCTAGGCCAACCTGGTCTACAGAGTGAGTTCCAGGACAGCTAAGGCTACACAGAGAAACCCTGTCTCAGGGAGACAGAGAGACAGAGAGAGATTATATGGAAAAAAAAGAACTTCACCATTCTTAGTCACCATGAAAACACAAATCTAAACTGCACTGAGAGTCACCTCACCCCAGTCAGAATGGCTGTCACCATGAAAACAAACAGCAAATACTGGTGTGGCTATTGGGCTATTAGTCCAGTCTCTGTGGAAATAAGCATAGAGGTTCTAAAAAGGAAAAATCCAAATGAGGCTGTGATATTGTCCACTCCTGGGTTATGTACCTAAGGGAATCTAAATTAGAATACACCAGAGATAACTAAGCCAAGCATAGGGAAATTTGCCTGTGACCCCAACACCCAGGAAACTATGGTAGGAGGATCCCCAATATCCTGGCCAACCTGGGTGAGTTCCAGACCAACCTGGGCTACACAGAGACTCTCTTCAAAACAAAACAACAACAACAAAAGTAGAGAGAAGTACACCACTTTTTGTTGTTTTAAGACAGATCTCACTATTAGACTTGGCTGACCTGGAGCTCCCGTGTAGACCAAGCAGGCCTCAGACTCAACAGAGATTGGCCGGCAGCCTCTGCCTCCTGAATGCTGGTAAAAGTGAGCACCACCACGCCCAGCCACACTCGGGTTTACTGTGGAATTCTTCACGGTAACTGAGCTAAGGGACGTTCATCCACAGTGAGCGGGAAGTGAAAATGTGGACTTCTATACAATGGAATTTGGACCAGGAGGGGGATAGCGACTGGACTATAAAAAAAGATCAAATAATAATAATTAATAATAATAGTAATGACAGACTTAAATACTTCCCATTCTCTCTCATAGGCAGAACGTAGGCTTTTATAAATGATATGCAAGTAGAAGGGGATTATTTTTATAGAGAGACGTGACAGTGGGAGAAGAGATGAGAAAGGGCAATGGAGAGTACATGTGTTCAAAGGACATTCTATTACATGCATGGAAACTCATAATGGAATCCTTGTCTGTACAATTAATAGACACTAGAATTTTTTCAAAGATTCCAAATCACTGTAGAGAATCATTATCAGGGCAGCTTATTTTTTATTTTTTTATTTTATGTATACGAGTACACTGTAGCTGTCTTCAGACACATCAGATCTCATCACAGATGGTCGTGAGCCCCCATGTGGTTGCTGGGAATTGAACTCAGGACCTCTGGAAGAGTAGTCAGTGCTCTTAACCTCTGAGCCATCTCTCCAGCTACCATCGGGTAGTTTAATAAGATGAGAATTATCAGGAACCATCACACATAGTAAAAGAAAAGTCATTCCTAATCTTTGGTTTCAGTTACAAGTTCACAAATCAATACTGGTACATACAATATTTCCCCATGAAATGTAGTTCTTACTCTGTGTTGCAGTAAAAATAAAATTAAAAGTTAGGGGTGGGAGAGTGCTTACCTAATTCCTGAGGTCCTGGGTTCCACCTTCAGCTGATCAGTTTTCTTTCTTAATTGAAAACATCCCACTTAACGTGCAATAGGAAAGCAGTGGACCTGGAATATGTAAGTGCTTGTATTGAAAATGACGGTGACAGGGACTGGAGAGATGGCCCAGAGGTTCAGAACACTGGCTGCTCTTCCAGAGGATCTGGGTTGAGCTCCCATCACCTACATAATGGCTCACAGCCATCTGTAACTGCGGTTTTAGGGAATCCGATGCCCCTTTCTGTCTTCTGTGGGCTTCCAGGCAGGGGGTACCAGACATACATGCTCTCAAAGCACTCATAAAAATAAAATTATTTTTTAAAATGAATCTACTCTGATCGTCCAACTGAGGCACAAATCCCTAGATCGTTTTGATAAACCTTTGCCAGTGCAACCCTGTAACAGTCACTGATCGACAGTAAGCGTTCGTTCGTTTTATATATCAGGGCTTTTATTCTTTTGAGTTGTTTCTTAAATTTTATAAACTAACAAATGGAAGAGGCAGGTCTTCTCAGTTGACCAATTCAAGAACATGGGTTTCTGTCAGGTGTGACAGCACACGCCTCTCATCTCAGCACTCGGAAGGCAGCGGCAGGACGAGGATTGGAGGTCAGCCTGGCACACGGTGGGCTCCAGGACAGCCAAGGCTGCATAGTGAGAGCCCATCTTTTAAAACATGGGAATATGAGTTTTCTTGGCAACAATAAGTTTCAGGGTAGAAATGTGTATCACTGTGGTGCATACAAACAAGAAATATTTCTAGAAAGGATATATGGCCATCACCAGGCACCGCATATAGTAAGGTTTTATTTGGAAAAGCAAGTTCTTGACAACTACCTGAAAGGATTTGGTTTGAGTTTTCTGTACCACCACCTTCTGTGTAATGCATGTGTGTGTGTGTGTGTGTGTGTGTGTGTGTGTGTGTGTGTGTGTGTGAGAGAGAGAGAGAGAGAGAGAGAGAGAGAGAGCATGTGACTGCATTTGAAGGCCACAGGCCAGTTCTGGTGTCATCCTCGAGCGATGCACCTTGTCTTTTGAGGCAGTATCTCTCATCAGGACTTGGGACTTGTGGACTAGGCTGGATTTGCTGCAGTCAGATTTAGCTCTCGTTTCCTTATGATGCGATCACATGCACACCAGTACACCTGGCTTTTTCTGGGGTGTTGGGAATCCAACTCGGGTCCTCATGTTCTCAGAGCAAGCACTTTTCAGACTGAGTCACCTCCCCTGCCATTAGTTTTGTTTTCCTTGAAACAATGTCTTATTCTGTAGCCCAGGCTAGCCTTACACTTACAGCAGCCATCTTGACACACACACACACACACACACACACACACACACACACACACACACACCGCCCCTGAGTACTAGAATCACAGGCACGAGCCACCAGGCCTGGCTATGAAAACTGTCTGTTAACATCTGTTATATTCCAGATACATCACCAGAGTGGAAGTAGGTATTATACGTTCAGGGTGAAATAGTCAGAGGGAGCCAGCATTGATCAGATAATCATCCCATTAAACACGTGGTGAGGAAAGTACCCAGGAGCAGAGAGCACTTACCCAGAAGCACTCCAGCCTGGAGTCTGCAGTGACTTCCCCAAAGGAAGGACACTCAAGCACGCTAGAAAGAGTAGGCAGTAATTGGGGTGCTCGTGGTTCCCAAAAATAGAGAAAGCATGTCAAATAAAGACATAGCAGGGCTAGCAGAGCTCGTAACACTGAGGCTAGCAGGCAAGTCCAAGTATATGGTACCTCAGAAGCTGCCGTAAAGGCACAGATCTGAGGTAGTCTGTCCCAAAAGCTGCAGAAAGCCATTGACAACATTCATGGTGCTGTAGATGTCCCTGTGTGTCCCGGGATGTCCTTAATTTAACATGCACAAAATCCAATGGTTCCTCTTCCTGATTTCCAACTCTCTGGCCACTCTTCTAGTCTAATTAAAACTGCCCTCTTCTTGCCAAGCAACCAGAGCTTCCAGGGACTAAGCCACTACCCAAAGACTATACATGGACTGACCCTGGACTCTGACCTCATAGGTTGCAATGAATAGCCCTAGTAAGAGCACCAGTGGAAGGGGAAGCCCTGGGTCCTGCTAAGACTGAACCCCAGTGAACTAGACTGTCGGGGAGGGGCGGCAATGGGGGAGGGTGGGGAAGGGAAAAAATAAAAAAAAAAAAAAACTGCCCTCTTCTATTTTGTCCTTGAGCCAATTAGTTACCTGTTTATTCCTAAAAGTCTCTAATCCTTTTTCCATGGTGACAAATGCACTCAATGCCATGCCTGCTCTCACTTCAGCTTAAAGCCTCACCGTCTTACCTGGCTAGTGTAGTGTCTTCTAATTGTCTCTACCTCGCCTCTTACCCACCGCCAGGTTTTCCCCAAAATAAACCGAAGACAGCTTCTTGCGCCGTTCCCTAAGGTCCTCCGTGACCCGGTAATGTGGTCTCACACTCTTTAAAAAACAGCCCGATGGCTCTGTAGCTTGTACCATGAAATTTGCTCATTTAAAGTGTAGCACTAGATTATTTTTAGCATTTGCACAGTTACGAAATCATCACCACACTTCGACATTTGAACACCTTTGTTGCCCCCAAAATAAGGCCAGACCCAGTAGCAGCCATGCCCATCCACACCTTTCTGCAGACTTAGGGATGCACCAATCTATTTTATTTCCCTAGACTTACTGGACACTTCACACAAATGGAACCACAGAACCTGTGTTCTCACATGAAGACCTCCTTTGAAGCTCATCCATGTTTAGTGTACGCCAGTACTTCATTTCCGGGAGAGAAGGATAGCCCATTGCATGGATAGGGAGTTCTGCTTGTGTCTTTGGAGTCTGGTGTTTAAAGCCTTGAGCGGCGTGGTTCTGTCCCACCTCCATTCCCTGTGATGTGTGCCCCAAACACCCACAGTTCAATAAGCCTTGATTGGGGTGTGCCGAGGGCAAACGGACTGTGCTCCACTGACTGCGGGCACACATTCCTCGGCTGACGCCCACTGAGCTCTCTGTGTAGAAAGGAAAAGGCCACTGTGCCATATCACATCCTCACTTTCCCAAGCTGTCCTCTGCTCCCGCAGAGGACAACAGGGGTGCTATTCCTTTTCACTTGTGAAAAGTTGCAGACATTGGACAGTGTAAAGACAGAGGTGAAGATGTGATCAGAACAAAGAAGTCATCTTAGGAGAGCAAAGCACCTACCACAGAGTCTGGATAGAGAGGCTTACTGTCTGTGAGAGACCCACAAAAGGGTGTTTGTGACCTTGGCCACATACGCGGCAGTGACAGAGATTCCCGAGTGCCTGATTCAGAAATCTTCCAAAAATAGAAATTCATTCACTCTGGCCGGAATGTTAGCCAGCACCTCAATGAGACAGACCCTGGGTGGGCTGTGCACAGTACTTCCTGGAGGTGCTTCCTTTCAACCAGAAAACTGCAATATGTTGAACCTCCTTTTAGGGGAAAGGGAAAACTTAGTATCTGGAGTCCCAACCACCTCAAAGTAGCAGAAAACAGATGTCTCTGGGCTAGATCAGCTCTCAAATAACAAGGAAGACAGATATCAGTTCACATAGGTACAGTACTATCCACTTAAGCACTATTTAACCCTTTTTTCTTTCTTGTACATTGTGTGTGCTCTGCGTGCATGCATGTGTATCTGTGTGTGTGCCTACATATGTGCATGTGTGTGCATGTATGTCTATGTGTGCCTGTGTGTAGGGTTGTGGTGTCCTGCGTCCGCTCTGCCACAGGGCGCAGCTACTGAAGAGGTAGAACATGGGGAGTTGATCACACTTACCCCACACTGTCACTGGAGTAGGTGTCAGCCGTAGGGAAGCCCCAGGATACCACTCCAGGAGTGGAGAAGCAAAGTCTGAGGCATGGGACCACTGAAGCTGGCTTGGGGGTCCCCGGGCCTGCGACAAGGCCAAGGCGTCTGGTTCTCGGACTCTTAGACATCCAGGCAACACTGGAAGCTGCAGAAGAGCTGAGAACGGAGTGGGGACTGATGTAGCTCGAGACCGGGGTAAGGGGAGCTCTGGCTGGTCCCTGCGGTAGGAGGGAGTACTTTGGCTTGATGGCTGTAGGTTTGAGCTTGGGCTTGGTGGTGGCAGTGGCTGGGAGCACAGAGAGTCCTTCCACAGGAGATTTGAAGGGGGCTATATAGGTGAAGGCCTTCTCCATGGCTCCCCACGGCGGATCCCGATGAAAAGAGGCAGTCCACGATTTTAAGGCATTTATTGTCGTAGTGGAAACTGGATGAGTAAAACCGTACCCCACTTCTCAGGACGGGTCTGAGATTAAATACGTTTACAGGAAGGAGTGTCTGGGAAGGGAAGCTTATTGACTAAGCCTCCAGGCCCTTAGGTACCTCATTAAAATGGAGATCTGTCTTGAGCCTAGGTGACCAGAGATCCCGTCTCTACATGTGGAGGGGCTTGGGGCATTGCCCATAAGTGACCGATGATCACAAATCTATGGGGACTGTGGCTAGTGACAGGGGCCTGGTACCCAGGAGCAGGCAAAACTTCTACTATCCTTTCAGGGTCATCAGGGCTTCTAGCCTTAGCTCAACCAGAAACCAGGCTGCCCTTCACAGTCCCACACCTGTGTATGAGCCTGTGTGTCTGTGTGTGTGTGCCTTTGTATGTGCATGTGTGTCTGTGTGTGTGTGCCTTTGTATGTGCATGTGTGTCTGTGTATGTACATGTTTGTGTGTATGTCTGTGTGTATCTGTGTGTGTGCGTACATGTATGTCTGTGTGTGCCTGTGTATGAGCCTGTGTGTCTGTGTGTGCATGTGTGTATGTATGTGTGTATGTGCCTGTGTGTGCATGTATGACTATGGGTCCCTATATATGTGCCTGTGGGCCTGTGTGTGTATGTGTACACATGTATCTGTGTCTGTGCCTTTGTATGTGCATGTGTGTATGTGTATGCCTGTATATGTGCATGTGTGTCTCTGTGTGTATATGCCTGTATGTGCATGTATGACTATGTGTGCCTATATATATGTGCCTGTGTGCCTGTGTGTGTACACATGTGCATGTGTCTGTGTCTGTTTCTGTGCCTTTGTACGTGCATGTGTATCTGTGTATGCCTGTATATGTGCATGTGTCTCTCTGTGTGTGCACATGCATCTCTCTGTGTATGCACGTGCACACACACACACATTTTGCTGAGGTCAAACCCAGGGCTTTGTGCATTCATCACAAACTTTCTACTGTGGTACTATAAGAACAGTCCAAGTTTGTCCCTTGTTATCCTCAAGATAGCCCTGTGTAGGGTGCTGAACAGATAACCCTCCTATAAGAGGAAAAACTAACATTAGCTAGCCAGTCAGAAGCAGAACCAGAGTCTTCTGACTTCTTAGCACGTGTTCTTTCCAGTATGCCTTGCTACTAGGAGCCATGACTGACAATATTTAATAGTGCCTGCCTTTTCAATGATGGATAAAACTGATTTTTGTCCACAGAGCCATGGGGGTGTTGATGTCCAAGCGGCAGACAGTAGAGCAGGTGCAGAAGGTGAGCCTGGCTGTGTCAGCCTTCAAGGATGGGCTACGGGACAGGCCTTCCATTAGACGTGGGGGTGAGCTACCAGGGTCCCGCCGTGGCACTGTGGAGGGCTCTGTTCAGGAAGTACAGGAGGAGAAGGAAGCAGAGGCAAGTGCCCCCGTGGTCCAGGAAGAGAGCAGCATCAACCGTGCAGCCTGGGAGCGGCTCCGAGATGGGCGTGGAGTTGAGCCTGAGGAGTTTGACCGGACCAGTCGATTCACACCCCCTGCCTTCATCCGCCCCACCCGGAAGCTGGACGATGACAAACCTCCAGATATCTGCTTGGAGCCCCGGGAGTCTGTGAGTGTCATGTGCAGGCAGGGTCTCCCGGCCTTACCTTTCTAAGGATCAAAGAACAGACCGGGAAAGATGGCTGTGGTTGAAGTGAGAACCAGAAGATGGAGGGGAGCGGGGTCTGGAACAGTCCTTTTCTCACAAGATGGGTTTAGATGTGTCTCAGTGAAGGTTGCTTGCCTTCCGTGTTCAAGTCCCTGTGTTCTATCCCCAGTACCACAAATGGAAACAACGTTTCATGTGAATAAAAATACTAGGTGTATCTTGGATTAGTCGTGGGGAAGGACTTGAGCTTCTCCGTGGTGAGGGATGGTGTCATGGCAGTCCTTGTGCTCACCCACAGAGGGCACTAACCCTTGGAGGGGACATTTGGGAAACTGGGAAGGGGGAACTGGGGTAAGATACAGTGGCTGGGGGTTTCTACTGGTATGTGGTGTCAGGATAGCTAGGGGTGTTAAATGTCATATAGTGCTTGGGACAATCACTCACACGAATCGTTCTCTATAAAATACTAATGGCCCATGCAGCAGCCGTGGAATCTTACTATCTCTACTTTCAAACCCTTTTCATTCCTGCAAGGTTGTCAACGATGAGATGTGTGATATCTGTGAAGTCTGGACCGCTGAGAGCCTCTTCCCGTGCAGAGTCTGCACCAGGGTTTTCCACGATGGCTGCCTGCGCCGCATGGGCTACCTCCAAGGGGACAGTGCCGTGGAGGTGACCGAGATGGCCCACACCGAGACAGGCTGGAGCTGCTACTACTGTGTGAGTCTGGGCTGCAGGGCAGTGGGGAAACAGCATTCTTCCCAGAGGCCTCATCTGAAAAATGACTGTTTCTAAACAGCGACCTAAGGGGGTTTTCTAACAGTGCACGCAAGGGTCCTGGAGCTAGAAAATCAGTTCTTCATTGTGAGGTGCACTATATGGCACTTAAAAAATATGCCAGTAGCACCTGGGCTCAGTTATGAGACACCAGACCTCGCCAACTGTGTTCCAGAGGGAGCAAACCACCCTCGGTAAAGAATCAAATAAACAATGGGCCTAACCAATCAAAATTAACTCTGCATAGGGCACTGCTTTCTCTAAAGGTCTGTGGCTGCCATTCCTTGTACTCATCTGAGAAACCAACCTAGCATCCTGAACAGTTTGCTTCCAGCAGAGGGAGATTCTGTTACGGGAAAATACTTAGTCCTGTGGTCCTCGCTTGACCCGATGACTGTTAGAAGCCTTTGTTCTTCATCTCTGAAGTGATCATTATGTGAATTAAATAGCAACAGTGCATCGATTCAGGACACTATATAAATGCCTTCCAACTTTTAATGGCAGAAAGAATCTAAGGTTCTGTTGAAAGCCAGGTTCGTAGCCACTGTTCATCGTGCCTGAGTGGAATCCGGGTCTTTCCTTCCTGCTGTGCGGGTGTCTTCCCCACTCTGTGAGGAGCGGCTGGCGACTGTCGTCTTCCACCGTCCGCAGGGAGCAGACAGGTGCTACTTTCAGACTCCCCATCTCTGGCTTATTCACAAAGTGGAGCCCACCAGTTACTTCCAGCTACTGAAATACCTTCCCCGTAGAACAGACCACTCCAGACTCCGCTCTACAGTCTCTCCCTCCCCTGCCCAACCCGTGCACGCACATACACTGCCACTGAACACAGCCTCTCCACTTGCAGCAACCCTGCTTACCAGTGCGCTGCCAGCATGGGTCAATCCGTGTCTCTCTCCCGGGAAAGCTGTGCTTCCTCCCCAGCTCTGCTGGGGTCCAGCTGCCGCCTCCGTGGGCCTTTTGCACGCACTTCCTCCAGGTTCATCCCTAGAGCATCTCGCTGTCTCCGGACTTCCCTACCCTCCAGTGTGACTTCAGCACCTTGTTGAGTTGGCTCCTACTGAGGTCATCAAAGATCTTCCGATTGTCAGGTCCAATGACTGTTCCTCGGACATCTTCTTAGCCCTTTTGAATAAAATATTTAACATTTCCTTCTTCCCTCCTCTTTCTCTTGGCAATTAAGTATTTTCTAGAATTTATATAATAGATGCAAACTAGAGAGACTGTTTCCAAATAATGAAATCCGGGATGCGTGTCTGACCACTGTTAGCACCGCCATGATGCTGCGGTCTTCACTTGGTACCCAGTACTCCCAGTCCCTTCAGCCTTCTCTGACCATTCTTTCTCCGCACCCGGGATTTGTTCCAGTTCTGAATGCTGTGTTTCTTGGGATTCCATTGTCTTCTCACCATATTCACTGTCTTTGAGGGGCTTTGTCCTATCTAAATATTAACAATGCCCATATCTGTGCCCAGACTTAAATTTCCTGTTTCAGGGGCTTACCCATCTTGATGTCTCACCAGTACTTCATGCTCAGAATGCCCCGAAATGAACTGATTTTTCTGCCTAAACCTGCTCTTCCTCCTTGCTTCTGTAGAAGCACAGTAATCTCACTCACTGGCTTCCCAGTCCCGGCTCTTCCGGTCCCCTCACCCGTAAAGCAGCAGGTTCAGATGACCTCTGACCTCTCTCCTTCCTCTCCTCTCTTCCTTCCCCTTCCCCGTTCTCTGAGTTTACCCCTCAGTTTTTCCCACCCGGCTGTAGCAGCCGCCCAGCAGCTCTCCATACCACCAGATACTCCTCTAATCCATTTTCCCACAGAAGTCAGAGATTGACCGTGACAATGGCCGCTCTGTGCCTCCTGATTGTCCTCAGAATGAAGGCCTGAGTTAAGGGGCTCGGTCGAGGCGATCTGAGGGGTCTTCATTTCTAGCTCTTTGATTCCCTTCACACTCGCATGCAGCAGCCACACAGAACAGCAAACATCACAGTGCACACTCCATGTGCCCGGCACATGCCAGGTGCTCAAGGGGTGTTCACTGACACAATCATAGGATTGTCTGTGACACTCATGACATGTCCCAGCCTGCTCCTGGCTGGTATTTTAGGAGGAAAGTTAACTAGTCATTACAAAACAAACAAACAAACAAACAAAAACCCTTCAATAGTATTGCTAACAAAATAAGACCTCAATGTGTTTTAGTAATCAAACTTCTATGACGCCATAAAAATTCGTTTTGTTTAGGGACATTTCCAAACCATTCTTGAGCCATTTAAAGTTGCACAACAACTTTAAATATCCCATATCCCTAGAAGCAGGGATATTTGTTTTTTATAGCTAAAATGTGCTTTAAGCCCAGCCACAAAGCCGGTGCACATACAATAAGCACACGCTGAGCGTCTGATGGGTGGAGCCAGGACCCACAGCCGAGTACCCATCTCTCTCTACCCCGGCAGCCGCTCTGGGAGATGCCTCTGTGGCTCCGTAGGTCAGCTCACAGGCTAACTCGAAAGCAGGTATTGGATAAAGAGACTGGGCCAGAGTCAGGATAGCTGGGTTCTGGGGGGATTCGTCTCCAGAGTCACACAGCTCTAAGCAGACCTTCCCTCCTTCTGGAGCCTTGGTCTCCTGGATGGCGGCTGGGCGGTTGGGGTCAGGTGATTGTTCCTCCTCTCTGGTGGAGATGCTCTTTCTGTCCCTCTTAGCCCTTTTCACTTGTCACTGGCCCGTGTGGCCGCTAACTCCACATTTACTTTCTTTCAGGACAACCTCAACCTGCTGCTTACTGAGGAGGAGATGTACAGCCTCACGGAGACCTTTCAGCGGTGCAAAGTCATCCCTGGTAAGCTGGCACTGCTGAGAAGGGGCCGGCACATTCCCTTTCACCCTTCCTGGGATGGTGGGGTCTGGGGAGGAAGGGTGAACGAGTCCTTGTTCCTGAGCCGTGGTCTGTCAGAGGCACCCGCTTCCACCACAGCTCCCCGAGCTCCTCTGGCTGTGGGAGGCATAACTTGAGGAGAACTGGGGCTGCAGGACCCTGAGGGTGCCTGGGAGGCGAGTGAAGGTGTCCAGGGCTGAGGAAGGTGTCCACGTCCAGCAAGGGTGCCTCCCTCCCACAGATTGCTCCCTGACCCTGGAGGACTTCGTGCGCTACCGACACCAAGCAGCAAAGCGAGGAGACAGCACCAGGGCCCTGACTGATGAGCAAGAGGAGCAGGCGGCCCGCCAGTTTGCAGCCTTGGACCCTGAACACCGGGGCCACGTAGAGTGGCCTGACTTCTTGTCCCACGAGTCCCTTCTGTTGCTGCAGCAGCTGCGTCCCCAGGTGAGCAGTGGCAACAGTGGATGTCCATGGGTGACAGAGACCTAAGATGCGTGCTGGGTATACTAGGGAGCATTGGGGAGTGTCTAAGCAAGAGCGTGCATCAGGAGAGGGTTCCAGGTCCGTCCAGTGACAGATGACCAGTGACCAGGGCTGAGGAAACTGCTGAAGAAGACTGGCTTGTTCCGGCTCCTCTAAAACTGTCAGGCTGTCAAAAAGGCTCTAAGGAGGGCAGCAAAGGTTAGGTAATGGCAGTGCAGTTCTCGGTGGTTTTTGAGGTATTTTTACCTTCACGACCTTAACTTATCTCTTCCTCCCCAGAACTCTCTACTGAGGCTTCTTACCGTCAAGGAGAGGGAGCGAGCTCGAGCCACCTTCCTGGCACGGGGCAGAGGGAACACCATCAGTGAGGCAGAGTGCCACCAAGCCCGACACTCTTGGTTCTGCAAGCGCCTAGCAGAGGCTCCTTCCTGCAGCGTCAGGTCTGCCCTTTATCAGCGCTGCCCCGCTTAGCCCCCTCTTTCTCAGCCCCTCCTTCCTAGCCCCCTCTTCCTCCTTCTACCCGGATTTGCTTGGTTTGGCATGAGCTTCTTTTCCAACCTGTTGGCAGAAGATCTGCCTGAGAACTAGGCAGAGGACAGCAATCCTATTGGCACCATGTGGGACTGCCTCTGTCCTAAATTCTCTGCTGCCCATTTCAGAAAGACTGGTCAGGCCCGGCTAGGTCCACGGGTTCACCGGAGTTTGGGAGGAGTCGGGGGCTGTCGCTGCCCCACTGCTGACCTCACGCTCTTGTGCCTGGCAGCATCAGCCATGTGGGTCCTATAGCAGACAGCAGCCCGGCCGGCAGCAGTAGCAAAAGTCAGGAGAAGGCCCTGCTGCCCACAGAGCAGGAGTCCAGGTGAGTTGAGCCTCCTCTTTGCTGTCTATGGCTTCCACTGCCATGACACCCACGTAAGTAAGGAGGGCGTTACCACTTCCACCCCAGAATAGCAAATGCTCACCCTGGAAACCCAGACTCCAGGAGGACACATTTGACCCCGGGTCTCTAGGGCAAACCAGTGACCAGGGCTTTGTAGTGGAGCCAGTCCTAATCATGTTAGTAAGGAGGCAAGCTCCCCAAGTTTGTCCGGTCTGAGGCAAACTGCCACTGGGGTTAAGCCTTATGGGCCTTCAGGATCTGTCTCCAGGCTTGCAAACCCGTTCTCTCCCTCTGCAGATTTGTGGATTGGCCCACCTTCCTGAGAGAGAATGTCATCTACATCTTGGCTGCTCGTCCTAACAGTGGAGCGATTCACCTGAAGCCCCCAGGATAGGTGGGACAGAGAAGCTCAGTTCTGGGACGGTGGCATCCTCTCTCTCCTTTCCTTTCTTTTTCCTTTACCAACCTCTGGCACTGAGACTCATGGGAATGGGACACTGCCAACATCTTAATTTGTCATTAAGCTTTATGGCACGGAAGCCACCGTTCCCCTCACAACAGAGGCAGTATGTGTGTTGCCACACTGAGAAGCCCTGAGCGCCGTGGCATTACCTGCTACTGGACCACCTCCTGCCCTCACGTCATAAAACTACCTGCCACCTCATGCATACATATGTGCACATGCACATACAGCCACATACATGCCTAGATAGCCATGCCTTCAAACTCCTGGTTCTTTCTTTGATGAAAAAGGACCAAAACCCCTGTGTTGAGCTCCCCTGGTATAGATAAGAGGGTCTCTTCTCGCTCCTTTCATTGGCCAGTTCTGATTCCCAAGAGAAAGAAGGGGACAGATTAAATTCACTTCCCCTCCAGGAGACGCTGAGAGGCCCACTGCCCACATGGAAACCCCCTTCAGTGATGACCACTGTTACTCGTAAGTGTCTGTATGTCCCTCAGGTGTGCCGTGGTGGGAGAACAGTTCAAAGCCATCCCAAAGAGTTTGTGTTTAAATTCTGAGTCCTCGTGATAGAGAAGGAAACTAGCTTGTGCATTTCTGCCTGGAGAAAGTGGAGACAGTCTCTCCCAGAGTCCCAGGATTCTAGGAACTTTTCAACCAGCTCGCCCAACTTCACAAGTCCTTAGCAGAACAGGAAAGCCAAGGTGAGACTCCTGTCCTATTTGTCAAGTGGTATCACATGGTCCGAAGCTCTAGGGACCCATGAGGAACAGATCCACTGGCAGGAATGGCTCTGTGTGAGATGCTGTAGCCTAGGTGGCGGCCTTGGAGGCCAACGAGGATGCAGAGAAGAAAAGCAAGCTGGGTCTTCCCTGCTTTTCAGCCCAACGCAACCCCAGACATAGAAATATGGCATTACATGGAGGGCAAGTCAGCCTCTCACAGAGCCCAGAGGAGCTCTGCAGAATGCCTGCTCAGTTGTGCTTTTTCAGAAGGGACAACAAAGGCTTGAGAAGATTTGTACCTCAACTGTCAAGAAGTCAGCGTCAGAAGGGGGACGGTATGTTCTTCTCCCGTTGCCCCAGTTGAGTTGCTGCTTCTCCCTGCTGCTCACGCCAAGTCTTCCCCTCTGTGCTAGGAGATGGAGCTAGCCTGAGAGGACCTTGTGGACACGTGGAGAGCGCCATGAGTGTAGCAAGCTTGCCCTACAAGCTTTGCTCCACCCCATCCACCCAGTTCTGAAGCTCTCAAGTCAGTCCATGGCGTGGGTCAGCCCTAAGACCTAGGGCCCCAGGTTCTGGATCTCTATACTGTCAACCACATGACTTAGGGACGGCCAGTTCTGACAACTAGCCCTTCAAGAGAGAACTGAGGCAAGTCACGCAGAAAGAGGCTCGAACTGTCCGCATGGCTGAAAGCACGTGTACTAAAGTGGATGGTTACGAGAGAAGGAGCACACGCGCTGCTCGGTGCCGAGAGGCTCAGATGCCATGGGCGTCTCCAGACAAGCCTTGCTAAGAGCCCTGCATGCTCTCCTTCTATGGGACCTGCCTGACCTAGAAACAGGGTGGTATCCGGCTAGAGTCAGAGTGTACGGACTGAAACGGAGCAGGCGGGATACATGCGGGTTTGATTTTGAAACTTATGGCTTTAAAAAAACTATTACTTAAAGCTGGGCGCGGTGGTGCATACCCTTAATCCCAGCACTTGAGGGACAGAGGCAGGTGGATCTCTGTGAGTCGAAGGCCAGACTAGTCTGAATAGCAAGTTCTAGGCCAGCCAGGATTACACAAGTAAGACTTGGTCTCAAAGACAACAGTGAAAACAACGCGGCCGTGTTCCCAGGACTGATCAGTGAGGTGGCCCGTTATTGAATCGAGTTGAAGACAAAGCACAAACTTGCTGGGTTCAAGGACTGCATCTGTAGCAGCCAGCCCTGGGGTTTTCCATTGAGAAGATTAAAGCATGTTAAATTCAGGGGCTCTTGCTCACTCTCCCAATGAGTCAGCGCTCTCTCTCTCTCTCTCTCTCTCTCTCTCTCTCTCTCTCTCTCTCTCTCTCTGTGACTGTGGACTGCTGAACTGCACAAGACACTTTGAACAGAGATAATTCATCTCTGGGCCTTGGGAACTGGACAGTGTTTTTCCGCCACTCCCCAGCTGTGGATGCTGGGAGCCCATCTCTTGTTCCATGGTCCTTTACAGACCAAGACGATGCTTACCATTTTGGAGCAGCCGTTTCTTTCTCCTTTACAGTTGAATGGCAGACGAGCACAGGCTAAATCAGACTGTGCAGAGCTAGCCCCACAGCTCATCCTCAGAACCAGGTCTGTCCGGGACGGCACAGGACAGCCGACCTCTCCTCCATAAGCATCCAGTGTTGCTCAAAGGGAGGACCCATTGCTCCCTAGTCTGTTGATACAGCGCAGTGTCCACAATCTCTCTTGGATGCGGCCTCCCCAGAGAGCCCCCTGCAGTGTTTATAGAGGTACACTTTCATCAACCTAGTGAGACTCATTCCCTTTCCAAGCCTTTCTATCACTGTGACTGTCTGAAATTCTGCCAAGTGTAAAATTAATGGCTCTGATGAGGGTCTGAGAAATGTTTCAGTCTTTCCCTTCTCGGCCACCAAAAGTTAAGCTCAATGCTTTTCCTATCCTGAGCTCTAACCAAGGGAAGCTTGGGTTACATACATGCTTCTCTGAAGACCACTTTCTCCGAGCCTGGTTTTCACCCAGAAACTCTCTTCCCAATATTCAGATTAAATAAGGGAATATCAGGATGCCACAGCAGAGCTGCAGGGACAGAGTTGCTGAGAGTGGCTCAGCTCCGCATAACCTCTCCAGGTCTGTCCCTTGGCCTCCTTCCCCAGCAAAACATTTGATCTGTGGTCCCTGTGGTATCCCAGGGATGAAGCAGTCTCCTCACTCCTAGGTACTGATTCAACTCAAGTGCTCTTCCTTTGAGGAAAGCTGCAGCAGAAGCCATGGCTACGTTGCCTCTTTCTACCCTTAGCCCAAGCAATGGGCTGGCAGGGTAAATACTTGCCTTTCTGGCCCTAGTGCTTCCTGTGGGAGGCCATCTGGACCTTGTTTAAGTGGCCAAGCCGTGGAGTTCCCCGATTCCTATCACCAAAACAGAAAGCACAGAATTCAACTGCCTGAGATGAGGGCACTCCACTGGGAAGTGAGTGCCAGGGTTGTCCCATGCCTTAGCCCAAAGCACAATAGTCACTGCAGGCATCATGGCTTCCAGAAGTGCATAAAGCAGTAAGGCTAGGAGAAACTGTCTCGTAGGGGCCATCCAGCCATGACTACCCCAGAGCCAAAGTAAGCAACCTTGAGGCACGAAACTTGAACTGGCAGCCAGCTCTGGCATTCCATGTCTCCTTCCAACCAACAGAGTAAAGACACATACTCTGTATGCATGTGCATACAGAGAGACACAAGTGTACAGGCTCATTCGTGGCCCGGAGCATGGAAAAGAGGAGCAGGTCTTGTCTGGACCAATGATCAAGAGACCCATTTCTATTCTGGAAACCCATTCCGAGAACTGTATCACTAGGCAGTGTCCTCTTAGTGCAAAGAGTGCTCTTGCACAAACCAAACAGCTACCACATGAGTAGGCAATATAACTTACGGGACCACCATTGTACATGTCATCTGTTGTTGGTTGAAATGTCAGTAGGTGGCACATGACTATTCTGTACTTGGCACCGAAAGGCAAAACAACCTCGATGCCGAATTTTCAGACCATCCTGGCAGGACCTGTAACCAGGGCCCCTTTCTAACCTGCCATTTACAGTGGGGCCAGATCTCCACGTTCTTGTCATCTGGGTTTCTCTTGCTCACCGTCTCTCTCGTGTCCTGGCTGCAGCCCAGACAACGGAGATCTTAAGTGGGCATGATCAGTATATGTCCTGGTCCCACAGCTCAGCTCTGGAAAATGGTGGAGCCAAGCACCACTCCTGCTGCTGCTTGCCTATTGCCACTGTTTTTGGCAACCCTGTAAAGAAAAGGATAGGCTACACAGAATTCCCATTAGATCAACACTAAAGAAAAATGGCTCCCCTCTGGGATGCATGCCCCAGTGGCTCAGAGCATGGCGACACAGGGTTAGGTCTGGTCTAGATGGATAACTAAAGCCCATTCCATTCTACTTTGGAATAGAAAGGGCTGCCCTATCTATGTCAACAATCAGCAAAGGCCTTCAAGTTTAGCCTCTAAGCATTAAGGGATATCCATGGTTTGTTTCCATCCAAACAGACTGGGAAGGAGACTCAGAGCCCTTCAATAACCGAGGATCCAAGGCCCTCTGGCTCCTTGTGTCCTTCCCATGCACCTTTTCTGCTGAAGGTGACTTGGCAGTAATTGGAGGAGACCAACCCCAAGCCCTGTCTTCCTGTCTACAGCTGCATGATCCTCCCTGTGACCCAACCTTTGCAGTACTCCAGGCAAGAGGCTGGGCACTGTGGAAACCATAATAAACAGATTGCGATGTTGTTTCTGCTCTTGCTTACTATTGTTTTGGGGATCTTCCCATTTCTCTGACACGTCCCAGCAATGACCAGTTCCTGACCTGAGTATAAAACAGGACACTGTAGTCTTCAGTCCATCTGCGGTGGCCATGTTCTTACCAACGTGTGTGCTGTGCACCCACCTGTGGTGCCTGTCAAAGCACACTTCAAGGGACCTGTGACAGTGTAGTCTAGCAACTCCCCTCCCCACTCCTCAAAACAGACAGGGAACCGGGCTTGTAGCCACATTACTGAAGCTTTCACCATCGACACAACTTTTACACCTCGGCTTCCATACCTCTTCCCATAGAGCAGGGAGTGTCCACCAGACTCAGGAAGTGTGATGACATCACGTGAGTTCCTCCTTATCTCCTGACTCGTGGAAGCTGAGCATCCGAGTAGCACAAAGCTTACAAACTAGATCCTGGGCTGGTAAGATGGCTTCAGAGAGGTAAGGCGCTTGCTGTCAAGCCAACAGTCCGAGTTCAATCCCCATGGCAGATGAAGAGAATCAACTCCCATAAGTTGTCCTCTGGTCTCCACATGTATCATGGCATGCGTACATACGAAAAATGAATAAATATGAAATTAAACAATTAACATCCTGTATCTCTGTGAACAACAAAGATTCCATCCAGCAGTCCTAGCTGGAGGTGTCCTCCCTCCTACGATTACTCTCTGCCACTTGCCCCCAGGGATTGCTAGAACTTCACCTCCACACAAGCTGCCCCCTGCCCTGCTCTGGCTCAAGGATGTTCCCGCTGTCTTTCAAGAAAGTCACCCCCCAAAAGAGAAACAGCACTACTCAGTTCTCTAGACACCAAGTTAGACCCCATTTCCATTTTTCCCAGGGGTTCTCTGGATCCAGCCTTAAGGCATATTTCCTCATCTGTAAAGATCTAGAGAACAGTCCCCATTGTGTCTGCCTTTTAGGCTGATAGAAAAACAAAAACAGGGTGAGTTTGGAAGAGGAAAGCGCTTTAGACACTGCGAGGCACCCAGCGAACAGCTGGAAGTCCTGTTCCCTCAGAAGCAGGGTCCCATCTTCCACCCTTCTGCAGTCCCAGGCATAGCTGGAGGTGCCAGGAGCCTCTGTCCACAGTGCTGAAGTCACCGCCAGCTAGAGACCCGCTGTCCTTTGTTCCCGCTTTAAGTAAACATCAAATATACAGGTTTCCGAGCTCAAAGACTGCCCTCAAACTCAAAAGGTACAAAAATGTTTTTATTTAACTTATTTCAAGGGTTTTTCCCCCCCAAACCGTAATAGACCAAAGATGAATCAGCACCCGGGGTAAAAAAAAGCTTGTGGTTTTAACTTGGTATGAGTGATCTATAGAGTTAGCTACCAAAAAAGAAAAATTAAAAAAAAAAAAAAACTAGTGCAACCCAAGGCTACGTGGAAAGAATCTCGTCAGGAAGAGAGACAAGCCATCTTGTTCATTCCTACCTCAACTCTCCTGGAGCAGGCTAGTCAGAGTCAGGTGGCACAGACAGAAAGCCTTGAATGGCTGGAATCAAGCAAGGCAGATGAAGAACCCATAAAGGCATGGATCTTGGAAAGGGTGGACATGGTGGGGGCAGATGGCTGCCATCTGGCAATAGGCCCTATAAAGCTATAGAGGTCCCTAAAACAGAGCTCAGGTGAAGGATGAACATTGTGAGAATACAAAGTTCTTCTCGATAGAGCCAAGGACAACTGAATACCAGGGAGGGCAGTAAAGCCAAGTGCTGAGTCTCAGAGTGAGATACTTTACTAGGTCCTCTTGACACCTGAGGTGCCAGCCAACATTCTTGTACCCTCACAGCTGATCTGGAGATATAGCTGTAAGCTCAAGCAGTCGCATGACTTTAAAGTTTAAGCCAAAACTTCTTAAGTTCACTTAAAGACTCTTGGAAGCTTTCCTTGAGAATCTTATGCTACACGCCCTCTGCTGGCCAGCCCTAAAACTGACATCTCTGTTGTAAAGCAAGCGAGCACACACGCGGGCGCGGGCACGGGTGTCTGGGGGGTGTTATAATTCTTTCAGACCCCAAAGGTACAACTGATCACTGTAAGCGTAGATGCTCAAGGAGATGCCGACACACACGTTCCAAGAAGTTAGATCGCTGGCCAATGCTCTGTCACTGAAAAGAATAGGAAGTGAAGGTGACAGTGAGCTTAAGTGTCTAGCATTAAAATAGGGCTCAACTATGTCTAGGAAATAAGCTAAGGCTTAGGCTGGATTCAAGGGATTCCTTTGGCCACGATTATAACCAGAGTCGGTATCTCTGGCAGATGCCAAAGGTGCGTTCCCATGTGGGACCAATCCTATGTCCCTATGTCAATACAAAGCATGTATCAAATGGGATGCTAAGAGTCTGCTCAGGCGAAACATCGGGAGATGAGTACCCAGTCACCGGAGAACTCCAATGCCACCCAGAGGACCAGTAGGAGAGATGAGAGACAGAATTGGGAGTTGCTGGCTTTAACAGTGGCAATAGGCAGACTGAGGACCCTCCTTTCCCCTCAAAGGTGTCACAGTCCCAGCTTCATGTTAAAGCTTCCTCACACACCATACTGCCACATACAAATTGTGAGTTCAGTTGGGGGAAAGGGGCAGCCCGAGAGCCGATGCTGTCGTTGCGTAGAGCTGGCAGCTGTGGGGGTAGTCTTCCTTGCCTCCAGGATTCTGTTTCTACTAGCAACAGGGCCTGGCATCCTCCCACACCCAGATCTTAGCAACCATGAGAGCCCTTGGCAACTGCTGCCATGGTGACAAGACAGGGAACTAGGAACAGGCCGAGGGGGGAAGCACTTCCTCTGGAGGATTTGGGATGTGTGCAAGATAGGGGCTCCCCCTCCCATACACAGTCTGTGAGGGAACATGTGCTCCTGCTTAAACACCTCCTCACTGGCACCCGCCCCCACACCCCTGCCCACAGGTTCCGGTTCCCCTCAGGGTAAGGAAATGAGGGACACCTAGGGTTATGACGTCTCCATGAGGAGGGAGGACAAGCGGAGGTGTCTGGAGGCAACACGGTCACAGATGCGAACATACACTGGCAGAAATGGTGTCAATAGCCACATACTTCCCTCACTCTTCACCACGGAGTCACATGCCTACACAGCCATTTATTTAATCATCCGTGTGTGCTGACACTAAATCACATACCTAGAGCAAGTACAGAATCAGGCGTACTGATACTCATACAGATATACACTTACAAATGGACTCACGATTCTAACAATCCCAGTCAGAGGCACACATTTCTAGTTGCAGTCACACACCCAGATAGCCCTGAACACACAGTAAGAGTCAATGTCATTTACATTAGCCGCATGCCATGCTCAGAGCTCAGATTCTTACGAGTGTCACCTTAATTAACCCACAGAAAAGCCCCGTAAGCGTCTACCATTGCTTAGCCCATTTGCCCAGAACAAATGAGGTGTGGATTGGCCAGCGCCCTTGCAAGGTCAACAGGCTGACTGGCTCCGGCATTCCCATCCTTACAGTCTCGCTGCCCTGTGCTCTCTGGTTCAGATGTCCTAGAAAGTAGGACAAAAGGCAACAGTAGTGGTTCTGGTAGACAATGGAGTTTGGGTCACCAACTCCCAAGGACACAAACCTCCAGTCCCTGAAGTCCAGGCCTACAGTTTAGAATCAGCCGAGCCAGGTAAAAAGGCTCATGGCTGAACCCTCCCTCAGTGCTGGCACGGGCAAAGTCTGGAGCAGCAGGAGACAGGCCCAGAATTAGGAAGAAACACAGCTGGGGCCCCCTCACATCAGGAGGAAGGATAGTGGTAGCCCCCAAATCATTGGGGTCAGTACCATTCCTGGACAGCCTCTTCCCAGGATACCATGTCCATGCCACACCACACCATTCCCTCATCTAAGCCTCATCCCTTCCCCCTCCCTCTGCCTCATCTGTTTTCTCTGTCCTGCCATTCTACTGCCCCTACAGTCTCCTCCCAGCCCATCTTTCCTCTCTCCCACCCCATCTTATGGCCCCCTTTCCAGTTCCCATCCCATCTCCTTCAACCAGATACCTGTCAGTCCCCACCCTGATGGCTTCACAGCCCTTTCCTCCCTCCTCTGTCCAACTCCTCTTTCACCCCAGTTCCTTTTCTTACTTCAAACTCAAATTCCTTTACACCTGGGAGTCTATGTGGAACACTGGGAAGAGACAGGTTGTTAAGAATATGTAGACCTTGCCCCCCAACCCCCCAGACCCCTCTTCTCTCTTCTGGGACCTAGGTACTCCACGCCTCAGTTTACAGTTCCAACTGCTTTGCATGGTCTCAGACATCTAAATCTGTCTCAGGGAACTGGCTAAGAATACGGTGAGAGAATTTTCTCAGGCCTTTGTCACCAAATCTCTCAAGAACCCCCTCCCCCTCTTCACCCCCAGATTACCCCCTCCCACCCCCGCTCCCTCCAGCACAGATGGGCCTGGGAGACAGTAACGTGGGCGCCAAGCTCGGTGTCTGCTGGAGCGGCGGCTTCCGCTGGCGACCGCCTCCGCAGCCCCGCCTGCTCTGAGTATCGGGGACACCGGGGTTGAGATTTAATGATTTACTAGGGGGTTGGGGGGTCAGAGATGACAGTGTATGAGGGAGTTAAGAAAGAGGATCATGAGAAGCTGAGGTAAAAGATTAAAGGGAGAAAGACCTGTGAGCTATGATATTGCAGACCACAGAAACAGATGACTTAAGAATTAAGACAAAAGGTGGGGGGATGAGTTACAGGGCAGAACAGAACAGGACTGAAATTTGGGGTGAGGGAAGACCAGACAGATATCACAGTGGGTAAGAAAAAGGCCGGGGGGGGGAATGCGAGGAGAAGATGGAAGGTTAGTTTATAAGGAGTCTGAACTGGACACTGGACTCCACGTGGCTGAGAAGCCACTATTCCTAAGCGAGCCGGCGTGAAAGCACTGAGGATGGAAGGGATCTGGATAGAGACTCACGAAGGTGTTACCAGTTACTAGCGCAGAGGGTGATCACAAGGGCACTTAGAATCTCAAGTCTATCCGGGTCGGATTGTGTTACAGTTAAACTATGTCAGGTCAATCCCAGGTCAAGACAAGGTAAAACTAAATCAGGCCAGGTCAAGTTGGCTCACAATTTTATAGAAGACGGGTAAAAAAGGTTGAGCTTTGGCACTGGTCTAGAGACTACACTTCCCCAGAGTGCACTATTCATTCTCTCATTCTCTCTCTCTCTCTCTCTCTCTCTCTCTCTCTCTCTCTCTCTCTCTCTCTCCTCTCTCTCTCTCTCTCTCTCTCTCTCTCTCTCTCTCTCCTCTCCTCTCCTCTCCTCTCCTCTCCTCTCCTAAACGAAGAAAAGAAAGAATGCTTGGTGTCACCGCCAACTTGTGAGTGCAGTTTTCCTATTAGGTTGTCTTTGAGGTTGCACTCGTTCCAGAAGGTTCTCCTTGGACTCAGGCGGTGGCCAGAATGTCTCACCTTCTTATACTGGAGACTGGACTAATATAGTTGCCCCCACTGGTCGAAATCACAGGGACGAGCCAATAAAATCAAAGGGCGCCTGGAGTTGCCTCCCTATGTCCTTTTCACCAATAACACGACGAGATGGAGAAGAGGTGTGGTTGATTGATCCTAGAGGGCACCAATCACACCCACACCAATCACTGCCCGGAATGTGTGCGCGTGTGGCCGGGTGACAGGGGCGGTGAAGAGGTGGCTATCTCCCGGACGCTCGTTGAGAGATATCCAATCACAGCAGAGTTCGAGCTGAGTGACGGGTAGACCGTGCAATGGAAAGCGAGGAGGCGGAGCCGTGGGGGCGGGCTCCCGGTCCCGCTGTCTGCGGCCGGCGGGCAGGCGACTCCTGTCCCGAGTGGAGGCGGCGGAGCCGGAGCCGGGGGAGGGGGCAGCGGCTGATAGAAGGACCGCGGCGGCGCCCGCAGCTCCTCACCGGTGAGGGCGCTGAACGAGGACTCGGGGGTCCCGGGTGTGGGGAGTCGAGAAGACAGGTCCTGGTATGGGGGGTTGGGACACCGTGGGCCCATAGTCTGCCCTGCCATTGGGGTGAGGGGCCTGGGAGCTCGGGGTCTGCCAGGTGCTGGGTGTCGGCGACAAGGGTCGGGTTGGGTCGGGTCGGATTGGGTTGCGCCGGGCGGAGGCGTTTCTGAGCAGGCCAGCCAGCCAGCTGGGGTGACATCACCGACCCCCTCCCCCGCGCGAACCCCCTTCCTTCCTCTCCCTGCCGCGCCTTTTGTCCGGGCCAGGCTCCGCTCTGCCCCGCCCCTCCCCGCCCATCTGCGGGGGAGGAGACTCCCCGTCAGTGACTTCATTGAGTAGGTTCTTGGGGATTGGGCTTGGGTCCTCCCCAGACAGGCGAGAGGATCTCACTGTCTCTCAGGCCCTCACTATCATCACACCTGTCACAGGTACACACACTGCCACTCAACAACTACACACAGTCACTTCCGGCCTCACTGTCACACAGCCGTCCAGGCGCTCACACCATTCAGCCAGACACTGCTGTACCCGAGAGCAGGTGGCCACTGGACCCTCTCACTGCACTCTACACCTGGGGATCAGGTCCAGCTTCTGGGGCACAAGACAGGCCTTGCTGGGCCACGGCCTGTGGGAATCTGAGGAGGTGGCTTCCAGAGCTACAGCGTCCCAGGCAGGCTCCGGTGGAGCGATCAGAGGTGAGGGGCTTGGCTGGGCATGTTTAAGCGCACAGTGCTGTCCTGCCCACCCCCAGCAGCACCCCCACTGCAGGCTCGAGGAGCTTTCCGGAGCTTCCCACACTTCTGGGGAGAAGACTTCTTAGCCAGCTTGATGTTTAAAATTCAGCTGGAGCCCTTAAAACTTCGAGCGTGGACGCTGAATGGGTTTGTAAAGTTTCGGTAAGTCCCTCCTGAGAAGGGCGCTCATACCCATGCCAAGTCAGGTCCTCCACATCAGCCATTCCCTTCATTGCCTCCTTCCTCCCTCCCTCTCATCCTCATCTCCTGCTGTGTGCATGAATCCCCCGCCACCTCACTTGTACTTTTGAATGAATCGGACCCCATGTCCTTCATCTCTCTCGAACTCATGTTCCCACAAATATCTTGAACATCTCAGCTCTTCGGTTCTCCCTCTCAACCCATCAGTAACCTGTGGTCCACTTCAGCCTTTTCCTTTTGTCATCTCTCATCACCTCTCTCCTCCCTGTACTGGACAGTGCTCTTGCTATCTGTCCTCATTTTTTATTTCATCCCTAGCTCTACCTTGACATACTCATTCTTCATCAAAGGCAGAGCCATGCCTTGGGGCCCCTTTGTCATCCTGCCACGTGGCTTGTGGGGAGGGAGAGGGAAGGCGGGTGGAATGGAGGGAAAGGAGGCAGGTCCTGAGAGTTTGCCCTGTGTCTGTAGAGGCAAGAGAATTATGGGTCTAGAGCAGCCAGCAGGTGGGTACCAGAGAGGAAGCTGGCAGTGGTGCAGAGGTGATGAAGTGGGGCGGGCTGGTAAGCTGTGATGCTTGCCCTCTGCCTAGAAGTCATTGGAGTTCCCTGGGCACCCTGTCACTGTTCTAGGTTTCTTCCAGTCCTGGAAGAAAGAAAGTGTGGGCTGAGGCAAAGATGGCAGACCACCGCATCTCCCTCTCAGACTGCTTTTAATGCCGTTTCCGAAAATGGCTGCCCTCCTCCAGATGCTCTTTCTTCTCTGCCTCCCCCAACTCCAGTCTCCCCCACAGGCGTGACATGCTGGTGTGGGGAAATGGGGGAGTACCCGCCTTTATAGTGCCTTCTCTTTGTCAGAGTGAGGTGACTCCCAGTACCGTGAGTCAACCTAGCCACCTGCAGGCAGGAGCTAAGGTCACTCTCCCTGCCTACCTGGGGCCCCCTGAACTGTCACAGCGCTCACTCCGGCCAGGACACCTTGTACACTTTACTACTATGAAGTAGTCAGGGGCAGAAAAGCAGGCCTCAGCTGTGGCTGCCAGGACATTATTAGAAAGACTCTGGTTCTCCCTGTTTTAGCAAGGGTTGGCTACACTTCAAAAAGGCTAAAGAAAGGCGTCTGGCCACTCCTTCATGACCCCTCCCTTCATGTCCTCCACAGGTCCATTGATGGGAGCAGGTTAGAGGGTTAGAGTCCTGGCTTGATGTCCTTGAACCCCACTTAGGAGTCTTAAGCCTAGCCTGAAGTCAGATCATAAAATGTCAGGATACACAGAGGAGGGGGTCGCAGCAAAGGTATTTAGGACATGGAGGTTATTGTCCATCTGTCTCCTGGCACCTAGGCTTGAAGAAGGCTTTTCCTCTGAGGCTTTTGTTCACTGCCTTTGGTGCTTAGGCAGCACAGACAAGTAGTCACACTTGAGTGTGTAAATAGTGGGAAATGAGTAAAGGCTACTGTTACCCTGGCTGGGGGAAAGACAGTGTCCCCCTGCTAATGAGGGTGTTAGAAACAGCAGTTTCCAAAGGCTGTGAGTCACTCTGTGATCTGAGTCACATGTGAAGCTTGGCATAGTCTGGGGGGGGCAAGGGCAGAGAGATCTGGGGTCCCTGATGGCAGAAAAGACTCCACACTCCCATACCCCGATTCAGCTGGCTGGAGACTGGAGCCTGTTCCCCATCCTGGGCTACTGCCCCAGCTGTCCTCAGCCTGGGCATCATGCCTGAGGTGTGGCGTAGGAGAGACCATGAAGCTCAGGTGACCTCACTCTGTGCACTGACCTTCGCCAGCTTCTGTATGTGTCTGTCAGTCCACAGTGCCATTTCACTCAGAAGGGCCTCTCAGGGGTCCTCAGGCTCGCCCGAGGGCCCGGGCCTCTGCCTAGCCCCAAGAAGTGGGCCACAATCTTCAGCCAGAAGCTAAGAAAGGAATCATGGAATGGTTCATGTCAGAACCAGAAGACATCATCTAGCCCCAAACTTTCATTTTACAGATGGGGAGACAGAGGCCCAGAGAATAGGCATGACCTACTGAAGGTCATACGGGAGTCATTTAAGGATTGCAGGATCATCAGGAGTGGGGCTAGGCTGTAGAGAACAGGGCATCAAAGGTTGGCCCTGGGCTCTTTCAGAAACAAGGAGCCCAGCACCGGTCCAGTGGCTGTGATGGGAAAAGATTATTACAAGATTCTTGGAATCCCGTCTGGGGCCAACGAAGATGAGATCAAGAAAGCCTATCGAAAGATGGCCTTGAAGTACCACCCAGACAAGAACAAAGAACCCAACGCTGAGGAGAAGTTTAAGGAGATTGCCGAGGCCTACGACGTGCTGAGTGACCCTAAGAAACGGAGCCTGTATGACCAGTATGGGGAGGAAGGTAAGGTGACACCAACCAGACCCCTGTGTTTGTCTGGAGTCCGGGGGACGAGCCAGTTCTTATAGCAGGGTTGACGGAGGCAAGTTACCTTAGAGTAGCTCACTCAACTACCTGGCCTCAACTCCTCTCCTCCCCACTACTCTCTTCTCCCTCCCTTCTCCCCTTCTGGCCCTAGAGAGGCCTGGAGACCTCGCCAAAGGCCTTCCCCTTCCCTCTCCCCCTCCCCCTCCTCCCACCTTCCTTCCTTCCCAGCCTTATTAGTCCTGCCTGAAGTCGCCGCCGCTTCATTGGCTGATCAGAAAGGTTGGAGAGAGAGAGAGAGAGAGAGAGAGAGAGAGAGAGAGAGAGAGCGTGATCGAGCCTGTGACGGCATTTACATTCATCAGCATAAAAGTCCGGCCCTTGAATAGCCAGCGAATTAACTACTAGAGTTCTGAGTGGATATGGTTGTTGCCACCATCCCCCAATGCCACTTAGGCCAGCAGAGCAGAGATTCGCCTCCCAGAGGAAGTGGCAGGGATCCAGGAGTGGAAGGGGAGATGTTGCTGGCATCTTACCCTTTCCCTAGGGCAGTTGGTGGCCATGCACTGGGCAGGCATCAGGAAAGGCCCAAATAAAGCCTCTAAGAGGGTGGCTCCTCCCAGCACATCCCACAGGCATGATGTAGCTGCTAATTCTGGGCCTGCCCCTCGGGGCGCCTGCCACCCGCCAGCCATAGGCACCTGTCAGGCTATATTAAGAGACATTGTCACAGCCGAGGACTCTCCTTCCTGGGAAGAACTGTCCTTCCTCCTAACGACATCCTCCCCTCTTTCGCACTGTCCCCTTTGCTTTCCCCAGCCTCCCGTCAGAATGAAACAGGCTGAATGGCACGTACCATACCTGATTAAGTGCAGGGGCTCAAGAGAATCTTCTTTGTGCCCCCTCTTCACTTTGTGTCATGTTCATCTCTGCCCCTCTCTTCCCTGTGCCTCATCTTCCCGGCCCCACCCCCACCCCCACCCCCGTTTTAGTCTGCACACTTTGAGCTCATCCCATTTTCCCCTGATTATTCCCAGACTTGTCAATTCTCAGGGAGACCAGGCACCTGCTCAGGTCCCCGGCACTCTCCCAGCTAAGTAGGGAGGATGGGGAGTGTTGGACCTGGGAAAGAAGAGCAGCAGTGCAGGTAGCACACCTCCGTGTGGCTGCTCTCAGAACTGCACTCACTCCTCCCCTTAACCCAACCTTTGTTTAGGAAGGAATGGGAGAAGCTACCCAGAAACTTCCTCCCCCACCTCAGTGATGACCAAGCCCAAACAAAGGCAACACCCAGACTCGGACCCTAGGCCTAGACACTGAGTTCTGGTGTAGAGCAAGTGCACCTCAGCCCAGGGAAAACCTCTGGGGCTGGAGAAGGGAGAAGCAGCCTTGAGAAGTCAGTGATTTTGCTGTCCACCTGCCTCTTCCTCAACAGCCAGCCAGAATGCTGTACACAAAGTCTGTGCGCAGCACTGGCTTGGCTTGGGACAAGTTGTTCCCTGCTTGAAGTGGGGTGGGTGGTGGAGCAGGAATCCCACAGTGAGAATTACCCTCTGTTGACATCAATCCAGCCTCCTGCTCTCCCACAAGCTCTGCCTGGCTTCTTAGACTTGCTTCATAACTGCCCTTCAACAGGGAAAAAGAACAGACCCCCAAGTCTTAGGAGAGGAGTTAAGAGGCAACTGCCACAAGCCCGAGTGCCTGCTACTTAAATAGACTCTCTAATGAAACCCAAATCTGTCCTTGTGGTCCCAGGAAATAAGAAAATAATTTAAGCCCAGGTTCCCAAGGCTAATTGAAATTTTAGATAAAAGACCTCATAGAAGGCTAAGAATGTAGCCTAGTGCTAGAGCACTTGTCTAGAGCTGCGCACAGAGCCCTAGGTCCCACCCCCGGAAGCACTAAATAAACAAATGAGACTCAGTGAGAGGGGCCCTTCCCCTAGCCTGGGCCCCACCCCTGGATCTACATATTCTGGGTCAGTCTGTGTTAATCCTATCCACATACTTCCTACCACGCCATCAAACGCCCACCATGACAGTGCCATCCAGAAATCCAAGTCCCTTAAACAAGAGGGAGCAGCTGGGGTCATCCCTTTCATGATGCCAGTGACATGCGATGGTTGCTCCACATTCAATGTGGGATGCAGGGCTGGTGTGGTGTTATTCTGGGGAGCTGGTCCAGTATAGTCTATGTCTGTACAATATGTGACTGACAGTCCCTGAGGCTGTACAATACTAGATCACAATATGCAAATAAAGTAATTTACATTTTTTCTAGAAAAAAATCTTGGGTTTTTTTTTTTTTTTTTTTTTTTTTTTTTTTTTTTTTTTTGAGAACTCTTGATTTCCAGTTTGAGCAAAACGTAGGGAGAGATGAAGCAGAGTAGGGCTTCCTCTAAACTGTGTCCACATGTAATTCAGGACAGCTCACTGATGGGCCTGCTTTGTGGTCAAACCCTGTCTGTCCCCAGCCCTGTGTGTCTTGAAGTAGAGATGTGGGAGTTAGGGGTGGCCGGTCATGTAACATGACGGACGAGGCCAGTGACCCCACCTTTACGAGGCATCTTTGGATGTGAGTGGAAACAATTACATAATGTAAGTCACATCATCTAAGCCTCCTGGTCCGAGCTTCCCCATTTATGGTTAACTCAGCTTGTTTGGGTTTGAGACAAGGTCTCAGTCTACAGCCCAGACTAGCCTAAAACTCTGCCCTCCTGCCCAGACTTCAGCGTGTTGAGATTACAGACTGCCGCACCAGGCCATGTACACAGTCCTAAATGGACATCCAGTGGAGTAGAAGTTAATCTTGTCTGAAGCCTTTCTCATCCTGTTAGTCTAGTCCTCTCTGTGTGGGCAACGACTGCTTCTTCCTGTAGACCCCTGAGCCAGCTCAGTGGGCAAAGGGAGGAGACTGGGCCGGGGCGGGGATGAGCCACACTGCCCCTAACTTCTCCTCCCCTCTAGGCCTCAAGACCGGCGGTGGTACCTCAGGTGGCTCCGGTGGCTCCTTTCACTACACCTTTCACGGGGACCCTCATGCCACCTTTGCTTCCTTCTTTGGTGGCTCCAACCCCTTCGATATCTTCTTTGCCAGCAGCCGCTCCACTCGGCCTTTCAGTGGCTTTGACCCAGATGACATGGATGTGGATGAAGATGAGGACCCATTTGGTGCCTTTGGCCGCTTTGGCTTCAATGGGCTGAGTAGGGGTCCGAGGCGAGCCCCAGAACCACTGTACCCCCGGCGCAAGGTACAGGACCCCCCTGTGGTGCATGAGCTGCGGGTGTCCCTGGAGGAGATCTACCACGGCTCCACCAAGCGCATGAAGATCACAAGGCGACGCCTTAACCCTGATGGGCGAACTGTGCGCACCGAGGACAAAATCCTGCACATTGTCATCAAACGTGGCTGGAAGGAGGGCACCAAGATTACCTTCCCCAAAGAGGGCGATGCCACACCCGACAACATCCCAGCCGACATTGTCTTCGTGCTCAAAGACAAGCCTCATGCGCACTTTCGCCGAGATGGCACCAACGTGCTCTACAGTGCACTCATCAGCCTCAAGGAGGTGGGATGTGTGTGTGTGTGTGTGTGTGTGTGTGTGTGTGTGTGTGTGTGTGTGTGTTCACGTGTGTGCACGTACGTGCTTGTGTCTACATCTGTCTGTCAGTCAGAGGGCGATAGGAAGCATTTCCTTCCTGTCCGCCATGTTCTTTTCCCATGTGGACCATTTTCCTTCCTCTCCACTCTTTGCCTACTTCTCCCTCACTCTGCCTTATTTTTTCCAGGCGCTGTGTGGCTGCACCGTGAACATTCCCACCATTGATGGCCGAGTGATCCCTTTACCCTGCAATGATGTTATTAAACCAGGCACCGTGAAGAGACTCCGTGGGGAGGGACTTCCCTTCCCCAAGGTGCCCACTCAGCGGGGAGACCTCATTGTTGAGTTCAAAGTTCGATTCCCAGACAGATTAACCCCACAGACACGGCAAATCCTTAAACAGCACCTACCCTGCTCCTAGACTCTCCCTAGCCTGTCTGGAGCCCACCACAGCAATACCCCCACACTCACCAATCTCATGTGGACCCGGCTGGATGTCCACCGGACACTGGCACTTTCCTAAAATGCAAGAAGCCACTGATTATCAGGAAAATGTTCCTCTTCCCGACAACCCCTTTCGGAGCTGGGCTGCTTTGGGGGAATGGGAGGGCGGTGGGGAGAACTAGCCCAGACCAGGGGTCAATTTTTTGTCACGTGCTTTGAATCCAGTTCCCACTGCAGTGGCTGGAGAGTGACTTGAGAGCTACTCGGAGCTATAGATTCATTGTCCTGCCTGTAAATAGCATGTCCTCCCTCTCAGCCTTGCTAACACCTTTCCTCTCCCTTCCCCTCGGCTTCCTCCTGTTTCTGGAGAAAGAAGTTAGAAAGGACACCGCTTCCCACCCCCCCCCAGGTCTGTAGTGTCCGAGGCTATTTTGCACAAGTGTTCGTGCACATGAAGCACTCGCCAAAATGGTCCGTGTCTCTCTGAGAGACAAGAAAGGACAGGAGGTAGGAAGGTCCCTCACTGATGAACAAGGCTGTCATTTGAGCACGAGACACTTTTCATTTGGGGCAGGGAGGTGAGCCAACCCTTAGGAGCCTCCCCAACAGCTGCCCTGCCTACACCCCACAGAGTTGGAGGATCTGTCCCCCTCAGCTGCTCTGGGGAGTGTTCTGGGGTGGAGAGAAGAAAGGTGGGCCTGAACCATCCACCACAGCTAAGAGGTGGGGCAGGACCCATCTCCCAGCCATCACCAGGAAGGAAAAGGGCTTTGGGATCAGGCGGCAGCTGTTCCCCACCAAGAGATTCAGGATCACAGGTTCCTTCCCATATCTCTGAACTCAGGGCCTAGCCACCCCAAACTTCCAAGCCCCACTTTTGTGATATGTGAAGCTACTTATTTCTTACTTTTCTTGGAGGCTGTGTCCGAAATTTCCAGCCTCTCTGCCTGTGTGACCCTCACCCCACCCCACTCCCACAGTTGTATAAAAGTCGAATAGTGAAGGAGCTGGGAGAAAACTGCTTCAGTTGGTCCTGGGGTGGGGTCTTTAGGTTTTCTCACTTTGACAAGCCCCTGAATGTTTTTATAGTAGTTTTTTGTATTTTTTTGTAATGACAGTATTATGAAAAAAATAAAGTATTTTAAAAATATGGCCTCTGAGCAGCAGCAGTAACCCTGGGTGCAGGCAGGAGTAAAGTGGCACTGTCAGCCTCCTTCAGGGCCCTGATCATCCAGGAAAGCCAAGCAGCCTCAGCAGCTGACGCTCGCCCCTTCTCCCCGTAAGCTCTGACTTCTTGGAATTCCAGAACATAGACCCCAAACAAACAGCAACACCAGAAGCCACAGCCCAGCTGTCTGCGAAGAAAGATGGGCCTTTGTTGTGAGAGAGAGCCTGGCCTCTTCAGAAGCTTGTCAACATGAGATCTAGCACACTTGTCTCGGTGTTCTCTTTGAATTAGAGACACTTTATTCCTTGGAGGAGATTGAGGACTCTCTGACTAGCGAGACTAGGCACACTCCCAAAAACAGAGTTGGGCTACCAAGTGGGCTGGAGAGATGGTTCAGCAGTTAAGAGCACTTCCTGTTCTCACAGAGAAGCCAAATTCAGTTCCCAGGACACATCAGGCAGCTCGCAACTGCTCAAGGGAATCCAACAAGTCCAGCCTCACTAAGACTCTGCACCCATGCACACACACACTTACAAATAATAAAAAGTTTTTTTTTTAAAGTTTGGACACAAAGAATGTAGCCAGAGCATGCTGACAGGGCCTGGCTGGGGACCTGGGCTCCCTGACAGGCACTAAACATAGTTCTTGTTCCTTGAACCATATACCATTTTCTAGGGTTGTCTGTCCTGGCGTCTCACCTGCCTGTCCCTGCTAGACAGCTCTAATATTACTCAAAGCTCCTGCCTTTTCCTCTTGGGTCTGGGTAGGGAGGAAGGAACCTTGTGGTTACAGAAATGGCTGCCTTCAAATATGCCAGCCACACTGCTGGAGAGAAGCCCAAGACGACCTCGAGGCCACAAGGATGGCTGCCCTCTGCTGGGCCTGGCTCCACACAGGTGTACCGGGGGCTTCTCAGGACGTTTCTGACTCACTCCTCATCCTGGGGCAGAGACAGTGGCAAAGGCTCCTGCCCTCTGACGTGATGCACTACCTGTGGGAGGCTCTTCCTCCTACTCCCAAACCAGGGGCTCTGGTTCACAAAGATGTCTGCTATGGGTGAGGTGACAAAGATGTCTACACCCTACATAATCCTGCCCGGGCATCTTCTGCATTGGGAGCTCTAGAGTGATCTCACTCACTTGGGGTTCAATATTATCTTGTGTCCTCCCTGAGACCTAAAGCCTCAGGATCTGGATGTCCTGGACCGGCGTTCTCTTCTGGCCTCTGTGGACACACAGGACCTAGGAAACTGACTGTCTCCATGTTTGCACGGAACACACTCTTCTGGGCCCATGAGTCCCTGAGATCCTAGAAACCAGGTTGCGCGCGCGTGTGTGTGTGTGTGTGTGTGTGTGTGTGTGTGTGTGTGCATGTACACACACGTGTGTGCACACACACAAACAGAAGAGGGAAAGAGAGAGAGGAGAAAGGGAAAGGGGGAGGGAGAACTTTATGAAAGTAAACTAGGGAATGTTTCCTGATGGGCCTTTATTTGATTTTCTTGCCTGGCCAAGTTTTAGTGGGGGTAGGTGAGAGGGAAGGGGATTAATTTTGTAATGACAGAACTGTGGCTTTGCATGACAGTGTCTTTAGACTTGGCCACCTCAGTCACTCAGCCACTCGGTTGGTTTCCGGACACTTCTCAGCTCACTGTCAGGACACCTACCACTATGACTTGGGAGCTGCAGCCTCTTTGGGCCTCACTTCTCCTCAGCCTCTTCTGGACTATAAATGAATTTCCTAGTCTCCAATACCCATCTAAAGAGGAAACTGAAAGGCTGTTCCTTTCTGTGATGCCCTTCCAGTCTCTCCTCGTCTTCCACTTCTGAGTGCTGTCCGTCTGCTGTAGTCTGATGGCTGGTACCCTATCATCACTCACATCTTGTGCTGCTGCTGGGTAACTCTAGACTGCCTCTTGTCCCCCCTTCCTCAGTTTATCCATGACATCAAGAGAAAGAAAATGCACGCTCTCTTTCTTGAAGGTCCCTTGGAGCCCACAACCCATAGATCTCTGAGGTTTCTCTGAACTTCTGTGCTTACAGATGACAGGATAGGCGCTAGGGACCAAACCCAGGGCCAGACCACACCCAGGGCCACAAACACTCCAAGGCAAGTGTTGTCCACTTAACTATACATACCCTTATACCCTTAGCCTCGGGCTGAATCTCATTTTTCTTCAGACAAAGTTTCTCTACGTAGCCCTGGCTATCCAGGACCTCACTAGGTAGAACAGGCTAGTTTCAAACTAACAGAAATCTTCCTGCCTTTGATTCCTGAATGCTGGGTTAAATGTGTGTGGCACCATACCTGGCAATGGGACTGACATCTTTACCTTTTTTTAAATTAATGTGTTTTGCCTACAAGTATGCCTGTGTGATGGCGTCAGACCTTGTCATTACAGATGGTTGTGAGCTGCCGTGTGGATACTGGGATTTGAACCCAAGTCTTCTGAAAGAGCAGTTAGTGCTCTTAACCACTGAGACATCTCTCCAGCTCCAGGACTGATTATTTTATGATCATATCCATCAATCTGCCTAGGGGGTTCTTTGAAGGATCTGAACAATGTCCAGTCAGCTTTCCCTAAAACATAGGCTAAGAAAGGAAGCAGAAGGGCCACAGCTAGACCTTTATCACCTGAACATCTCTACAGATTCAAACAGCTTGACAAGTGAGCTCTACCTCTCTCCTAATTCCAGTTGTATTATTTTGGTTTTTAGTAGATGTTTAATGCCTATGTCAAGAAAGGGAAGCTTCCTGGAGAGGCTATGGATCCAGTGAGAGTACTAAAATCAGGGTTGGGGATTTAGCTCAGTGGTAGAGCGCTTGCCTAGGAAGCGCAAGGTCCTGGGTTCGGTCCCCAGCTCCGAAAAAAAAAAGACAAAAAAAAAAAAAAAAAGGAGAGAGAGTACTAAAATCAATGTTCCCAAGCAGCTATAAGATTTTCAGGGCTGGGGCTGGAGATATGGCTCAGCAGTTAGGAGCACTGGCTGATCTTTCTGAGGACAGGGGTTCAAGTTCCAGCATCTGCAGGCTCATCACTGCCTGCAGCTTCAGTATAGGTGATTGTATGCCCTCTTCTGGCTTCCTGGGGCACTGCATAAGTGTGGTGCACAGTCATACATTCAAGCATATAAGAAAATAACGTATGTTGGATGGTGGCACAAACCTTTAATTTCAGCACTCTGGAGGCAGAGGCAGTGGGATCTCTGAGTTGGAGGCCAGCCTGGCTGCAGAGTGAGTTCCAGGACAGCCAGGGCTACACAACACCGTGTCTTGAAAACCAAAGGACTGGGGGAGGTGTAAAAAAAAAAACAAAACGAAACAAAACAAAAAAAAAGCATAAAGAGTGAGAATTTTTAAATCAACAAATAGAATATTTGGAGTTGAAAAATACAATTGAATGAAATTTTGATAGTACTATAAGTAGATTAGGAAGACAGATAAAAATCAGCAAAGATATATTATTCAATTCGAGGAACAGAGAGAGAAAGAAGAATAAAGGAAGGTGAAGAAAGCCTTTAAGACCTGTGAAACACAATAATGCAAGCTCCAGAAACAGGAGAGAAGGGGGTAAAAATGTACAAAGCCTGGTTCCATACCCGAGCACCCAGAGATGAACGGGGACGAAAAGGAGAGAAAGGAGAGGCAATGAACAGACTGAAAACTCCCCAAATTTGATGAGAGACCTTACTAATCTGTAAACCAAAAAGTTCCGTGATGGAGATCATTGGCAAGTGCTTCTCTAGCGTGTGAAAAGCTCTGTTCAATCACAGCATTAAAAAGGAAAGGGAAGGAAAAGGAAATTTCAGGTGGGTGTGGGGGTTAATAAAAACATCCACAGCTGGACAGATCAACCTCCCTGTAATCAGAAGCCATGTAGGTCAGAAAGACCTAGTGACACAATCTAAGTGTTGGAGGGGAATTCTACACCCAGAAAAACGTCCAATCAGAAGTGCAGGCGCCATCGCAGTACACCCCTGTAATCCCCGCAATAAAGAGGCTGAGGCAGGAGGAGGATGGATTGGAGTCCTGTGAATCTGAGGGGAGTCTAGAGGACTTCAGCACAGCTGAAACCAGACACTAACAAAACGGGCAGCCAGGTTATGGTGGCACACGACTTTAATCCCAGCACTTGGGAGGCACAGACAGGTGGATATCTGGATGTTCAAGGCCAGTCTGGTCTACATATTGAGTTTCAAGACAGCCAGTCTACACGGTGAGACTCTGTCTCAAACAAAACGCTAAAAGAGAAATCAAGACATCCCTCGATAAAGACAGAAAATTCATCACCAGCAAACCTGCCCTAAAATTCCTGAAAGGCAGTCCTCCTTCAGGCTAATAGAAAGGAAACCAAGCAGTAACGAAAATCTATATGAAAAAATAAAGAGAACTAGGAAAGGTAATTACACAGATAAAGATAAAAGTGTACATAAATATTTTTACTTTTTTTATTTTACCCAATGTGACAGCTCAGAAGGTCTCTAACTCCAGTCCCAGGAAAACCAACACCCTCTTCAGTTCTCTTGGGCACTAAACACATGTGCACACAGACATACATGCAGGCAAAACACCCATACACAAAATTAAATGTAAAAGACATTTTTAGAAAGAAAGGTTCCTGTATAAATCAGTGTTTCTAAATATGAGTTGATGGACGCACATTCTAAAGAAGAATTTCATGTCCCAAAAGGACACACACATATGCCCAAACACACATACACATGAACCCATACATATGCAAAAACATGCATACATATACAACACACATGTAAAAGTGTAGACATAGAAAGTTAAAATGAGTAAGCTTAGAAGGGGAGCTTAAGTTCTGCATAGATAACGAGAAAGGTGCCCTGAGGTAATATCCCAGCCATCACAGAGCCTCTTGTGAGGACAAAGTTCACTTGACAGGAGAGAGCAAGCCTGAGCTAAGGATGCCACTGAAGCGGCTTGCTGGAAAACAATCGCTGAGCATGTGTGTTTCCAACTTAGTTACAAGCTACCCAGAGAGCCATCGCTGGGGTACAGTAGGGCTAGAGTGCCTGTCAAACAGGCAGCAGAGTTGGCAGTGAGCATACAAGTTTCAGAGAAGAGTGCCGAGTAGCAGAGACCCCGCTGGCATAGCTGAAGGGAATCAAAAGCTAACTAAAGGATGAGAACCCATCAGATCTCTAGACGAGTGCTAAAGGAAAGGGAGGGCAAGCCAGGTGGCTCGATAAAGGTGTGAAGGGCCTGGCCGCCAACCTCAGTTCAATGTCTGGGATCCTCATGGTGGAAAGAGAGGATCAATTCCTGCAAACTGTTCTCCTGCCTCCACACATGCCATAACACTGGGACCCCACACAGACTGGAGTAAATAACCAGATTTAGTTAGATAGTATTCATTTCCAAGGTAGATGAGTAAAGAGGTTAGTAAGGACATGGACACAGACAGAACAGCCTTTGTGACAGAGGTAGAGACTACTGTTCTCACACTGAAGAATGATGCGTAGGGAAGCCACCTAACAAGAAGGTGAAGGCAGAGGTAAAGTGTGGCACGGGAAGCGGCGTCTCTGGAGGATTCCCCAGATCACTATAGCTAATACATCTATATGGTTCCTGTTGTGTGTATCTGACAGGCTCATAAACAGGCTAGCATTGATCAGATTCACACAAAGAAACTGTCAGTGGGTTTTCGAGAGAGTCTGGTAGGAAGATGGAAGTCAAAGAAGTCAGAAAGACTCAGGTGGAAAGCTGAGGGAGCCCGGGGACACTGCAGAGGGAGCCCGGGGACACTGCAGAGGGAGCCTGGGGACACTGCAGAGGGAGCCCGGGGACACTGCAGAGGGAGCCCGGGGACACTGCAGAGGGAGCCCGGGGACACTGCAGAGGGACCCTGGGGACACTGCAGAGGGACCCTGGGGACACTGCAGAGGGACCCTGGGGACACTGCAGAGGCACAGCTGTGAGAGCCCTGGAACACTGCAGAGGGAGCCTGGGGACACTGCAGAGGGACCCTGGGGACACTGCAGAGGCACAGCTGTGGAAGCCCTGGGGACACTGCAGAGGCACAGCTGTGAGAGCCCGAGGACACTGCAGAGGGAGCCTGGGGACACTGCAGAGGGAGCCTGGGGACACTGCAGAGGGAGCCCGGGGACACTGCAGAGGGAGCCCGGGGACACTGCAGAGGGAGCCCGGGGACACTGCAGAGGGAGCCCGGGGACACTGCAGAGGGAGCCTGGGGACACTGCAGGGGGCAGAGGGAGCCTGGGGACACTGCAGAGGCACAGCTGTGAGAGCCCACTGCAGAGGGAGCCTGGGGACACTGCAGAGGGAGCCTGGGGACACTGCAGAGGGACCCTGGGGACACTGCAGAGGGAGCCCAGGGACACTGCAGAGGGAGCCTGGGGACACTGCAGAGGGAGCCCAGGGACACTGCAGAGGGAGCCTGGGGACACTGCAGAGGGAGCCCGGGGACCTGGGGTTTTCTGCAGAGGGACACTGCAGCCGGGGACACTGCAGAGGGGACCCAGGGGACACTGCAGAGGGCACAGGGAGCCCACTGCAGAGGGCCTGGGGACACTGCAGAGGGACCTGGGGACACTGCAGAGGGGCCCAGGGACACTGCAGGGGACCGGGGGACCCTGCAGAGGCACAGCTGTGAGCCCGAGGGACACTGCAGAGGGAGCCTGGGGACACTGGGGGACACTGCAGAGGGAGCCTGGGGGACACTGCAGAGGGCCCAGGGGACACTGCAGAGGGAGCCTGGGGACACTGCAGAGGGAGAGGGACCCTGGGGACACTGCAGAGGGACCCTGGGGACACTGCAGAGGCACAGCTGTGAGAGCCCTGGAACACTGCAGAGGGAGCCTGGGGACACTGGGGGGACACTGCAGGGACACAGCTGCACACTGCAGAGCACAGCTGTGAGAGCCCTGGGGACACTGCAGAACACTGCAGAGGGAGCCTGGGGACACTGCAGAGGGAGCCTGGGGACACTGCGAGCACACTGCAGAGGGACCCTGGGGACACTGCACTGCAGAGGGACCCTGGGGACACTGCAGAGGCACAGCTGTGGAAGCCCTGGGGACACTGCAGAGGCACAGCTGTGAGAGCCCTGGGGACACTGCAGAGGCAACATCTTTCCGAACCTCCCACACAATGTGTCAGCTTCTACCTGTTTCATCAGATCCTCTCTGCAGGTAACTTGCTACAAACTGCCTTCACCAAGAATCTTTCCCAGAGGGCTGCAAAACAACAGAAGTACCTACTGCAGACAGGGTCAGAATGGGGACAGGAAGGCTTCACAAGCCTGAGGACTCAGTCATACTCTCCCGTCACTGATTCACAAAATTCTTTTATTCTTTGTGCCAGAGATTTTTTTCCCATAAATCCTCTGAGACACTCACCTTCGCCCCTCATGTCAATCCCACTGGCACTATGGCTCTGTACAGGCATGGGACATGCTCAGAAGAAGGGTACAGAAGACACTAGGGAACACCAAACTCCATTCCCACCCAGTCCCAAGAGCAAGCCAGCCCTGAATCTCGTGAGCTGTTTTCCGGTAAGCTCTCTCCAAGGCTCCGTCACGTGATGGAGATGGAGCAAGCAGAAGTACAGAAGCTGACTGAAACAGTCTTCTGTGGGAAGCCCTGGGGGACTAGATTGACCATGGCAACTAGCGAGCTCAGATATACAGTAACATTGTATCTTTCACAGTATTGTCTTGTCCATTATCCCATATGCTCTTTGCTGTGAGGGACACAGGCCAAGAGAATCTCAAGGAGGAATCCGAGCCTCAGGGAAGTTAAACTTGTCCAAAATCAAGCTTCAGAAAGCCGGGTCTTGGGATGTTTGTTTAGTGCACGTCACACTGCCACCTGCTGGACACTCCTTGGCTCTGTAGGCCTTTCCTTTTCAGGGATAAGCAGGACTAGAAAGCTGGTATTCTGTTTGCTGGTTTCTTAAGTTTCCTCACTAAGATGTGTTTTGCTGACAGAAATGAGCTCCAGCAATGAACATTCTTAAAGACTGTGAGCCCCTACGATGGGAATAAAGTTAACCCTTGAGAAGCCTCAGCTGAGCAGGTAGACCCTTAGCAATAAGTGCCCATTTGCTGTATATTCTTCCCTTGGCACTAATGCAGAAGGACAAGAAACATGACAAAGAGAAGAGTCATGACAGCAAGGGTTCCACCAAGGTATGCTGACTCTCATAGCTGTGCTGGGATGAAACCACCAGGTCAATCAAAAGGGCCAAGACCCAGATCACCAAGGAGCCCCCCAGCAGGCAACATCCAGTGTTTGCCATGTGTGAACAGTTACGGATCCGGGAATTACAAAGACCATGCATGGTTTCATCGACAGAGAAGATTCACATGCTACCCTGGCCGCACTGGGAAAAACCCAGCTGACAACTATTTGGATGCTGTGATGGATAAAGGCATGGCCCCCGTGCTCTCGGCATTTGCCCAAGGTGTTTGTTGAAAAGTTAAATAGCACACACAGATCCTGAAAAGGACATCAGAAAATGATAGAGTGAGCGCTGGGAGCCAGAGAGATGGCTCCACAGTTAAGAGTAATGGCTGCTCTTCCAGAAGACCCAGGATCAGTTCCTGCACCCACATCTGTAACTAAAGTTCCAGGGATCCCAAGCCCCTTCTGACCTCCTTGGACACCATACAGGCATGAGCACACGCCTAAGCTGATGATGACAGACATGAGCAGTTACAGATGAGCGCATTGGATCGGTGGTACATAGAAGCACATACTGACAAAATGGGGAATTCCGGCTACACTGAGTTCATACACATCTCTACACATGGAGCAAAGGACAAAGGTGACTGAAGAGACCTTCAGATTCCAGTCAGTCATTCCAGTCTGGTCATTCCTGAGATCTCTTTCCTCTCAACTCCCTTTGCATGCCCTTAGGTTATAACTTTGATCTTGTATTTATTGTCTCCCAGTGGAACACACATGCATCTTTACAATCAGACTAAAATGAGGCTTTCTGTCATTTTCAGAATAGAAAGCAGGGTGACAGCTTCCCAGTGGTCTTATCGCTCCCAAATAACCTCAACTCACACACAACCAATACAGCTTTTCAGAGAAAATTATCCACCATCTTTTTCTGAACAATAATTAAACTTTATGGCTATACAAAGAGAAATGAAAGAAAGGTTAGGAATCAATTCTCGTTCTCTTCTGTTTAATCTATAAACACTGTGAGGGAATAATGTGGTTTTCTACTTTTAATTAATGCATATGTGGCTTTTCTCTGCAATTCAAAGTTTGAAGACATTGAACTTCTACACGTTTGTTCTTTGAGCCTCCAGTCCCAGCTACTCAAGAGGCTGCAAGAGGACTGCTTTAGCTCAACAGTGTGAGGGCCTGAGAGGCAGACGCAGGCCAATCTCTGTGGATTCTAGGCCAGCCTGATTTACACAGCAAGTTCTATGGACTACATAATGAGATCCTGTCTTGAAAAGAAAATCTAAAAGTTAAAAAGCTAGGAATGATGTCTCAGTCCTGTAATTCCAGCACTCAAGAGACCGAGGCAGGAGGATTGCCATGAGTTTGAGACCACCTTGGGATGTACAATAAGTTCCAAAATAGGTACCACTACCAAGGGAGACCCTGTCAATAAGAACTGAATGTAGTGGGTGAGGAGTGAATGGGGGGGCAGTCTATGTTCCCACACTTATTTACTGTTGGTGAGAGTGTGAACGGGTGCCACGGGAATCATTGTGGAGGCTTCAAAAAAGCACAAAGCAAACAAAAAAAACCCTAAAACTACAAATCCTATAACTCCGCAATATCACTCCTGGGCATATACACAAATAGCTCTATAGCCCTCCTCAGAGATATTCGCACATCCATGCTTTCTGTTGCTCTATTCACGGTAGCAAGGACGTAAAGTCAGCCTATATACTCACCGGCAGAAAAGTGAGGAAGGAAAATGTACATATTGTACTGGCTGGTCTTGTGTGTCAACCTGACACGCGCTAGAGTCATCAGAGAGGAAGGAGCCTCCACTGAGAAAATACCTCCATGAGATCCAGCGGTAAGGCATTTTCTCTACTAGTGATCAATGCTGGAGGGCCCAGCCCACTGTGTGTGTGTGGGGGTGCCACCCCTGGGCTGGTGGTAGTCCTGGGTTCTATGAGAGAGCAGTAAAGCAAGCCAGTAAGCAGCACCCTCCATGGCTTCTGCCCACCCCAGGTTCCAGCCCTGCTTGAGTTCCTGTCCTGACTTCCACCAATTACAGATTATGATCTGGAAGTGTAAGCTACATAAGCCCTTTCCTACCCAACCTGCCTTTTGGTTATGGCATTTCATCACAGTAATAGATGCCCTGACTACGACACATACACATAGTAGAATTTTATTCTTTCACAAAGAAAGATAACAGCTGTGCATCTGTACACACAAATATGCATGCACATACAAATAAAATAAAAAAAATCTGGAAAATGGACGGAATTGGAAAATATAGGAAGCAAGGTAGTCCAAGCTAGTTTTATGTCAAGCCAGCACAAGCCAGAGTCATCGAGGAAGGAACCTCGGTTAGGAAAATGAGCCCACCATGTTGGCCTGTGCTCACAACCCAAGTGCAACTTCTTAACTGATGATTGATGTTAAAGGGCCCAGGCCATTGTGGGTGGTGCTGCCCCTGGGCTGGTGGTTCCAAGTGCTGTAAGAAATCAGGCTGAGCAAACTATAAGGAGCAAGCCAGTAAGTAGCACTTCTCCATTGCTTCTGCGTCAGGTCCTGACTCCAGGATCTGCCTTGGGTTTCTACCTTAACTTCCCTAATGATGAACTATGATGTGAAAATGTAAGCTGCCCTGACCTGCAGGGCAGTCGACCAGGGTCTGGGGTCCACCTACGACAGAATGGGGGACAAGAGACGCAAAGAACAGACAGCAAGTCAAGAGGTCTGATCAAGCTGACAATTTTTAATTTTTCTCAGGCAGATGATATACTAGTAGAAGCAAGATGTGGGGAGGGGTTAGGTAACCACAAAAGAATAGGCCTGGCTCGATGACCAGGATATTGGCTGGGTAAATCGGCCAGCGGGGGGAACAGTAGGGTGAGTTGCTTAGTGACCTGACCACCAGTGCTAAGCGACCTGACAACCAGATTTATGCTATCTATTGAGTTCAAGCAGAACTGCAGGTGCAGGCTTAGATATGGCTGCTTTGATCTAACATAAGGCTATTGCTTTTGATCTAACATAAGGCTAAAATACAATTGCTTTTTAACATGAAGGCTGCTTCCGACAGTAAGCTGTCCTTTCTGGTCTGAACCAGTGTCCTGAGCAGACCTTGGGCGCTGGCTCTGCACCAAGTACCACAAACCCCATAGGAATCCGGATTCCCAGGTGCTCTAACACACCAAGGATCAGAGGTGCTCTGAAATACCCAAGAACCACAGGATCATGGAGGAAACTTGACTCCCAGGAGATCAGACACAATCAGGATCTCAGGATCCCAGGATCCCAGAATCATAGGATCACAGAGACAGCTGGACTCTGAGGTGTTCTGACACAACCGGGAACAGAGGAAAGACAGGCTGCAGTCAGATAGAGTAAGGGCAGGTAACACCAGAGACAACCAGATGTCGAGAGACAAGCACAAAAACCTAAGCAACAGAAACCAAGGCTACTTGACATCATCAGAACCCAGTTCTCCCAGCACAGCAAATACTGGATACCCCACCACACTGGAAAAACAAGATTTGGATTTAAAATCACATCTCATGATGATGATAGAGGACTTTAGGAAGGACATAAATAACTCCCTTAAAGAAATACAGGAGAGGGTTGGGGATTTAGCTCAGTGGTAGGGCGCTTGCCTAGCAAGCGCAAGGCCCTGGGTTCGGTCCCCAGCTCCAAAAAAAAAAAAAAAGAAAAGGAAAAAAAAAAATACAGGAGAACACAGGTAAACAGATAGAAGTCCTTAAAGAGGAAACACAAAATCCTTTAAAGAACTACAGGAAAACACAACCAAACAGGTGAAGGAATTGAACAAAACCATCCAAGACCTAAAAATGGAAATAGAAACAATACAGAAATCACAAAGGGAGACAACCCTGGAGATAGAAAAACCTAAAAAAGAAATCAGGAGTCACAGATGTAAGCATCACCAACAGAATACAAGAGATAGAAGAGAGAATATCAGGTGTAGAAGATACCACAGAAAACATTGATACAACAGTCAAAGAAAATGCAAAATGCAAAAAAACTCCTAACCCAAAGGATCCAGGAAATCCATGACACAATGAGAAGACCAAACCTAAGGATAATAGGTATAGAAGATAGTGACAATTCCCAACTTAAAGGGCCAGTAAATATCTTCAACAAAACTCTATGAAGAATTGAGTTGGAATTTTGATGGGGATTGCATTGAATCTGTAGATTGCTTTTGGCAAGATGGCCATTTTTACAATATTAATCCTGCCAATTATAGAAGAAAATTTCCCTAACCTAAAGAAAGAGATGCCCATGAACATACGAGAAGCCTACAGAACTCCAAATAGTCTAGACCAGAAAAGAAATTCCTCTCATCACCTAATAATCAAAACACCAAATGCCCAAAACAAAGAAAGAATATTAAAAGCAGTAAGGGAAATGGGTCAAGTAATATATAAAGGTAGACTTCATAGAGTTAGAAAGAGCAATTCCCAAATTCATTTGGAATAACAAAAAACTCAGGATAGCAAAGACTATTCTCAACAATAAAAGAACTTCACCAGCCCTGACCTCAAACAGTATTACAGAGCAATAGTGATAAAAACTGTATGGTATTGGTACAGAGACAGGCAGGTAGATCAGTGGAATCAAATTAAAGACCCAGAAATGAACCCACACACCTGTGGTCACTTGATCTTTAACACAAGAGCTAAAACCATCCAATAAAAAAAAGACAGCATTCTCAACAAAAGGTGCTGCTTCAACTTGTCAGCATGTAGAAGAATGCAAATTGATCCATTCTTATCACCCTGTACAAAGCTCAAGTTCAAAGTGGATCAAAGTCCTCCGCATAAAACCAGATACACTGAAACTAATAGAAGAGAAAGTAAGGAAGTGTCTAGAAAATTTCCTGAACAGAATACCAATGGCTTATGCTCTAAAGTCAAGAAATGCCAAATGGGACCTCATAAAATTGCAAAGCTTCTGTAAGGCAAAGGACACTGTCAATAGGACAAAATGGCAACCAACAGATTGGGGAAAGATCTTCACCAATTCTACATCTGAGAGAGGGCTAATATCCAATATATACAAAGAACTCAAGATTTAGACTCCAGAATCAAATAACCCTACTAAAAATGGGGTACAGAACTAAACAATTCTCAACACCCACTTAAAGACATGTTCAACATCCTTAGTCATCAGGGAAATGCAAATCAAAACAACCCTAAGATTCCACCTCCCACCACTCAGAATGGCTAAAGTCAAAAATTCAGGCAAGGATGTGGAGAAAGAGGAACACTCCTCCATTGTTGGTGGGATTGCAGACTGGTACAACCACTCTGGAAATCAGTCTGGCAGTTCCTCAGAACATTGGACATTGAACTACCTGAGGACCCAGCTATACCACTCCTGGGCATATACCCAAAAGGTGCCCCAACATATAACAAAGACACATGCTCCACTATGTTCATAGCAGCCTTACTTATAATAGAAGCTAGAAAGAACCCAGAAGTCCTTTAACAGAGGAATGGATACAGAAAATATGGTACATTTACACAATGGAGTACTACTCAGCTATTAAAAACAATGACTTCATGAAAATTTTAGGCAAATGGATGGATCTAGAAAATATCATCCTGGGTGAGGTAATCCAATCACTAAAGAACACACATGATGGGGTTGGAGATTTAGCTCAGTGGTAGAGCGCTTGCCTAGCAAGCGCAAGGCCCTGGGTTTGGTCCCCTGCTCCGGAAAAAAGAAAAAAAAAAAGAAAAGAAAAAGAACACACATGATATGCACTCACTGCTAAGTGGATATTAGCCCAAAAGCTTGGAATACCCAAGATACAATTTACAGACCACATGAAGCTCAAGAAGACGACAAAAGTGTGGATGCTTCAGTCCTTCTTAGAAGGGGGAACAAAATACTCATAGGAGGAAATACAGAGACAAAGGAGGAAAAGCAGAGAATGAAGAAAAGGCCATCCAAAGACTGCTATACATGGGGATCCATCCCATATACACCCACCAAACCCAGTCACTATTGGGGATGCCAAGAAGTGCATCCCCAGAAGCCTGATATAGCTGTCTCCTGAGAGGCTCTGCCAGAGTCTGACAAATACAGAGGTGGATGATCACAGCCAACCATTAGGCTGAGAACAGGGTCCCCAATTGAGCAGTTAGAGAAAGGACTGAGGTAGCTGAGAGGGTTTGCAACACCATAGGAAGAACAACTATATCAATCAACCAGACACTCCAGAGTTCCCAGGGACTAAAGCACTAACCAAAGAATACAAATGGAGGGACCCATGGCTCCAGCCACCTATGTAGCAGGAGATGGGCCTTGTCCGGCATCAATGAGAGGAGAGGCCCTTGGTCCTGTGAAGGCTGGATGCCCCAGTGTGGGGAATACCAGGGTGGGGGTGGTGAGAAGGAGCTGGTGGGTGGGTGGGGGAGCACCCTCATGGAGGCAGGGGTGGGGGGAAATGTGATGGGGGGTTTCCAAAGGGGAAACCAGGAAAGGAGATAACATTTGAAATGTAAATAATGAAAATATACAAGAAAAGAAAAAAAAATGTAAGCTAGAACAAACCTTTTCCTCCCCAGATTTCTTTTAGCCGTAGTATTTCATCACAGCCAAAAAGACAAAAAACAAAACCAAAAACCTAACAGAGGCTCAGAGTGACAAATATCATACGGTCTCTCTTGTTTGCAGAGCCTAGCTTCTAACTTTTCTTTACGTGTATTTATGTAAGGGGGAGTGTTAGACTCGATCAGTGACGTAGAGAGGAGCCAGGAGAGAGGAAAAAGGCTTCCATGAAGAAAGGTATCAGAGCATGAGATGTGAAAGTAGAAGGTGATGTGTGGCACAGTAGTGCAGGGGTAAAGGGACACAGCAGGGAGGGAGAGAGACAACCAAAATTAGTATTATGAAAATGCCATGGAAAACAAATCATGCTAGAAATGAAAACATATAAAACACACACACACACACACACACACACACACACACCCCATATACTACCTACCAGATATTGTTCTAAGTACATATATAAATTTAATTCTAAAAACTGAAGCAATGGGCTAGGTATGGTGGCACAAACCTTTAGTTCTAGCACTCAGAAGACAAAGGCAGGCAGATTTCTCTGAGTTCAAGACCAGTGTAGTCTACAAAGTGAGTTCTAGGACAGGCAGGACTATGAAGAAAAACCATCTCAAAAATCAAACAAACAAAACCTGAGATTCTACATTGATTGAGGTTTCATGAACAGGGAGTGAAAACTCGAGTTTAGATAGCATAGTTCAAAGTTAAAAACGTAAGTCCTAAAGCATACATTGCTTTACTCTTGGCAATCAAGACAAAAGGGAGCACTGAGATTTCACAGTATGGGATGAGATGTCTGATAAAGACATTTTGGCCGTAAGCTCCAGGAGAAGGCTATTGGATCCATGTGGGAGTTGAGAGTTCTGTGTTCTATGATGTATTGATGACCTCAAGAAACTGCCACTAGGCTAAAGAAAATGGATTGGCCGTTAGAAGACCTGCTTAGGGCTAAGGGAGATATGGGACTTCTTCAGGGCCAGCTGAGTCATGCTCTGGCCTGCAGACACTGCAGCAGCAGCATCTGCCTTCAAAGTCCAGGGAATCTGGTGATACTTTTCTTGTTCATGGTTTGGCAGATCCGAAGATGGTGGCAGCTTGTAGGATGGCAACAGCTTCAGCCCTGGTGCTCTGGAGATAAAATGATACAAGGCAAGGTAGGTGACCACTGACCTTGGACATGCATCTGGATCAACAGCTACTGAAATGATATGTGTGGTCAAATAGAGGGACACTACTATGGATGTGTCCCTGATATTAGACTATAAGCCACAATGACACGAGATTTGAGAGCAAGTAATCACTGACCTTAGGGTATATGAGGAAATGCTGGTCTAAATGAGAACTGGATTCTGACATTATGAAGAGCTGGGTAAGTGACCACTGGCAGAGCTGTGGGGCAGGGAAGTCTACATGTGGAACCGAGGTAATAAATGCATGACATATCACCTGTTCCTAAGAAGTCGTCATACCTAAGAGCATGCTCTATTCCCTAGGGCCTACAACTTCTGTACCATTTGGCCTTCCTTGACTACCTGTGGAAGCAAAAATCAGAGGAAGTGGAAGATGAGGAAAAGAAGGAAGAAGAATTATCACTGGGTCCACTAAAACCGTATTATCCTTCCCAGGACACCCCTGTTGGAAATCGATTCACTACAGTCCCACCACAGCCATCCTGTAGTTCTAAGGGCCTCCCCACGGCCACAGAGACACAAGAACAAGTACTCAAACAACCCCCAAGCCCTTCCAGACCCTTCCCTACCTTCCAGATCCTGACCAACCTACCTGTGAGAAACAAGATAGCTTCAGGGAGCTCCCTGAAGCAGAAAAAAAGCCAGCTCTTCTGGGGTCTTCCCTCTCTACACAGTGAGTCCTTGGAGACTATTTTCCTGAGCTCAGATGGCCCCTCTCCACTAAAGTTGTCTATTTGTCCCTCTGTCTTCTTCAACAAGGTTCCCTTCCTGCCGGTGTACAACCTGTTGCTTCCCTATTGTCACTCCTCAGCTTTCTCTCCTACCCCTGAAGCCCATGCTTTGGGAGATCTGGAAGAAATAGCTCCCGGTTCTCAGCTAGTTCAATCTCCACCTTCCCCTCCTATCTCGCCAGTATCCTCCAATCTTAAGCCTTTGCTCAAGGGCTGTAAGGGGATCATATCCGACACCGAGGCACACACACTGTGGTTTACACAGAACAAAGAGGCTCCTTGTGCCTCTGAGAAACAAACCCTGCACCCTCAGCCTGAACTCCAAACAATCAGATCCTCCACATTCTTACATTCATCTGAGACCTGGAGGGAGATGCCAGGGGACCCTAGCCTCCATCAACACAATCCAGAATCACCTCCTGCCTCTCTGTTGGGTCCTCAGGAAGTCCTAGATAGGTTTGAGATGCCATGGATAACCATGGATCAAAATGAACACCCAACAGCCTCTGAAGCTGCAATGCCAACTGCAAGCCCACTCCCAACTTCCCTGACAGAATGCCAGAGAGCAAACCCCACGGGAGAACTGCCTCAATCGAAAACTCTCTGGAAAACCACAGTGCAAAAAGAGAACCCTCAGGTCTGTGAACTTCCAAACTCACCTCCTTGCCAACTCACAGTACCCATGACTGAAGGAACTGGCCCTCCAGGAGCTGCCCCTGGATATGAAGCACAGTGGGGAGTCCTAGTACATAAAGACATTCCCCAAGCTTTTGATCCCCTAATATCAGCTTCCTGTCAGCCATCAGGTTCTCTGTCAGAAGTAAAAAATGTTAACCCCAAAGAAAGACTTTCTGCACCTAAGGACTTCAGGGAAAACACGGGATACAGAAAGAACCCACCTGTTTCTAAGTCTCCAGTGTCAGTCCCCTACCCTCCTCTAGATACCCTGTCAGAACACCAAAAAGAGAGTCCCCTAGAGGATCTGTCTGGATTTAGGCCTCAATGGCAATGCAGAGAAAACTCAGGTAGTCCCTGGGCCTTTGAAACTCCAACCTTGAACTTCAATGTGGGGTTCAATGAAACCACCCCTATGTGTGTCCCATTGGGATGTGAGACTCAATTGAAGGGTACACCTAGTACAGAAAATCTTTGTGTCTATGCAGACCTAGTTTCATCTCCTAGCCTTCCCTCTACCTCTCTTCCAGACTTTACAATAATGGGCTCCCAAAGAATCTTATTAGAGTCTAAAGCTTCACTGGAGACAAAGGAGCAGACAGATCATCTGTGGGTAACTGAATCCCCATGTCCCCATATACCACCTCTAGTCCCCTTTATAGAATCACAAAGAATCAACACTGTGGATGACTTCCCTAGAGCAGAAGCTATAGGGAGTAATACTGAGGATACAAGAAAACGCTTGCCTTCTGGGCCTCCATTTCTGAACCTCAACCCATCCCCAGCTCTTGCACAGCAACCCCTTAGAGTCAGCCCCATAGAAAACCCATTTAAATCTGAAGCTTGGAGTAGGGACACTCAAAGGGAAAATAACTCCTTGGCCTCTGAGCTTCCAGCTCAAAGATTATCCCAACACTTACTTGGACCCAGCCCCGCAGTATTGTCTGACTTTGAGTCTGCTAGAGGGTTCATGAAGCAGAATGGAAACCACTGTGTTTCTGTATCCCCGGTCTGGGACCCCAGTCCACATCCACACTCTGCTTTGAAGTTTCACGTAAGTGAGCCTTCTGGAGACCAGTGTGTGGAGGCCATGGATTCAGTAGTAGAGCAGATGGATTCCTGGGCCAACCAACTACCAGCCCCCAGCTTCTTCCCTGCTCTGTCACAAGAGCTGCACTCTGAAACTGAGTTTGTACACAGAAATGTACTAGAAAGAGAAGCCTCCCAGGGTCCCAATCCTCCAGTACTGAATCCTCTGCAACCGACATGCTGGCCTATCCAGCCTGGCCTCCAGAAGGAAGAGATGTTCTCAGAAGCCAAGGCAGAGGTCCCCTCCTCCCAGGGTGAGGCTGTCTTAGAGGTGCACGGCCACTCTGTGATCCATGCCTGGCAATGGAGTAGAGAATTAAAGCTCAGACTGAAGAAAGTACAGCAGAGCCCCACTCTCAAAGACCCAGGTTCACATCACTCTGCTCGCAGCTCCTCAGTTCTTAACCTAACTCCAGAATCTTGGGGACTTTCCTCTTGTCCCCAACAGACTCATGCTCTCAGTCTGCACCCCTGCTCTTCAAGTTGTCATCCCCCAAAAGTTCAAAGCACAGAGCCCCTCCCTGTCCAGGCCCCTCACTGCTCCCACTCCTCTCAGCCTCAGCTACAAGCTTCTGGCAGAGCAGAACAAGAGTCTCAGAAAAAAAATAAGAGGATGAAATGGAAGGCAACGGACCAAACCCCATCCCCAGGGCACGGGCATATGAAGGCTGCTGAAAACTGTTCAGGAATGGGAGAGCCCTCAAATACAAGGGTTCTGGTCTCTGGTAAGACACAAGACAAGACTCCAGTACTACTCTCAACCCAAAAGAGAGGGAGTCCCAAAAAACCCAAAGCAGAGAAACGTGGAAGGACTGCAAGGTTAGAATCATCCACTGTGACAAGGGAAAAAAACCCTGCCTGGGCCTGTAGACCAGAAGAGGCCTCTAAATCGAGGCTTCCTGAAAAGTCTCAGTATAAAGCTCAGAGTTCTCCACACACTGCTCTTGTTCAGCAGGTTCTCCCAAATACTACTGGTCCCCGGGATCGTCAAAGATCAGGCCCAGTGGCTGGTGATACCCAGAATCCTTGCCCTTGTAAGCACTGTCCTTGGATCCCGAGGAAGAAGCAGGGATCCTCCACACCCATCCTCCCATCCTCCACACCTAAGGGCCCCCCTACCAGAGGTTTCCAAAAGTTATTAGATAAGTTTCTAGGTGTCCATAGACCCCTGCCAACCAAATCCAGTCTGTAAAGTATGTTAATACTGCCACCCAGTATCCCATAACCCGAATCAAACCCGGTGTGGGTAGGGAAATAGAGACAAATAGAGAAAATCCTAATAAAGTAGTTCAACTGAACAAATCCCATTTATGTCTTCTTTAAAGTCTAGGTTACTAAAGATGTCAGTTCCCTATTCTGCTAGTGCCATATCTCCTATTTATTAGGTTCTAGAGCAGCAGTTCTCAACCTGTAGGTCACAACCCACTTGGGGGGGGGGTCCAACAACCCTTTCACAGGGTGGACTAAGACCATCAGGAAACTGATATTTACAATATCATTAGCAGTAGCAAGATTAGTTATAAATAGCAACAAATTTTATGGTTGGGATCACAGCATGAAGAACTGTATTAAAGGTTTGCAGCATTAGGAAACAGCATTACTGTTCTCAAGCTTTCTTAATGCTACTAGAGGGAAGATGAAGCATTCTGCCATTTTAACTTCCACATCTCTCCTCTCTAGGGTAAAGCTGCAGAGCCAGAGGAACACAGTCCAATGCTGTTCTTGAGACAAACACTTCACAGGGAAGAAAATGCATCCATTCACATAAGTATCACTGACACATCAGCTCGTTTGTATTGTAGTTGTCTTCAGCTACTTGACTCAAATCCTGTCGTTTTGAAACAGGATCTTGCTGTAGCCCAGACTGATCTCCAATTCGCTATCCTCCTCCCTCAACTTCCCAGGTTCGGAGACTCTACGTGTGCCACCATATTCAGCTTCTGTATCTTCCTAGCCATTTCTCAGCCTTACATCTCAGCCCTCCTCTTTCAACACATCAGCTTCTTTGCCTCCAAGGCCACTAAACAAGTATCTTTTCACATGTTGGACCCTTACTGATACTTCTTGTGACATGTCTTTTTATTTACTGTTTGGCAAGTGCTCTACCACTAGGTTAAATCCCCACTCCATTTTCATGCGTTCAGTAATTTCAGATTTACAATCTATACCGATTTTCCTGATACACTGTTAGTTGGGTACAGTAGTAACTTTCTCTTGTTTATGAAACAATTCAGACAAGACACAAATTTACAAAAACTCCAACGTATCTCACACAACTACAATCAAGGGATTGGCACAGATACAGCTCCTTTCTGTAGCTTTAGAGAAGACTCAATTTTGTCTTTTCCCAGCTTCTGGAGGATGCTTATTAACCTTGGCTACTAACTCCCTTTCGCTATTTCCAAAGCTATCAAACGGCAAAACAAGACTTTCTCATACTGCAACTCTATGGTGTGTCTTCCTTTTTTGTGATAGGGAGTAGGACTGAACCCAGGCAGGGTCTTGAACAAGGATGCTTTAGCACTGAGCTTTCTCTCTAGTCCATCTTTCCCCACTCCTAAGGCTCCTTGTGATTACATGAACCTACCTGTGCAATCCTTGCTGCCTAGATTATCAAACCCAGGGCTTTATCCATGATAGGTGAGCACTCTTAAGTTACGGGCCCAGGCTTCATTCTTATATCAGATGACAGAACCAGAAGAGGAGGCGTACATTGTAATTCCAGCTCTCAGGAGGCAGAAGCAAATAGATCTCTGTGAGTTCAAGGCCAGCCTGGTCTCCAAAATCAGCTGGGGCAGTTACTATCTCTAAAATACACACACACACACACACACACACACACACACACAGACCTTATTTCCTCTTCCATCTTTAACTCTCCTTTGCATGTACAGTAACACATCTACAAGTTACAAGGTTTAAGGATGCAGATATTCTGCCTGGTATAATTTGTACAGTGCATTTTAATCAAAGTGTTTTAGAGGCAGTGGCAGGTATATATCCCTGTGAGTTCCAGACCAATTAAGGCTACATAGTGAGAACCTCTCTCAAAACAAAAAGGTGTAGACATCTTAGAAAGCCATTATCTATCTACAAAATAAAACAAATTCCATAATGAAGCAATTTTGTACGTTAACTTTTATAAAACTTAAAATGGGCTAGAGAGATGGCTCAGTGGTTAAGAGCATTGACTATTCTTCCAGAGGTCCCGAGTTCAATTCCAAGCAACCACATGGTGGCTCACAACCATCTGTAATGGGATCTGATGTCCTCTTCTAGTGTGTCTAAAGAGAACAGCAGTGCACTCACATAAAATTTAGAAAATAAGTATTAACCTCACAACTACAAATATATTTCTTTCTATATTTGCTTACAAAGTTTTGTCATCTTTATGAAGCATTAAGTCTTGTAACATTGTTCTTTATTGTTTCTATTTCTATTTTTTGAGAAGGGAGCTCATAATACGCTGCCCATAACTTGCTGCCTTAGGTTTACAGGCATTTCCTACCCCTTTTGATACGACTATGACTTCTAAAGTAATTTCTGGAACATGTATAATTTGTAGATTTAGGGTGGTGAGTGAACATTTTAGTATAGAATTTAGTGATTCTAACTCCCCCAAAATGATGTTCAATTTCATCAATACCGGAGTCCACTCCACTAAGAGGCCATAGTAAAAACAGAACATTTTCAAGCACCTCTAGCACCAAGCTGGATGCACAAGACATTTTGTCCTTTTTGAAAAACATTTCCCTTCAAGTATTTCCTGTAACTTACACATTAATTACTCTGTGAAAAAGTACTTAAATACCTAAGCTTTTTTGGTTGTTGTTTTGATTTTGTTTGGTTTTTGAGATAGGGTTTCTGTGTCAGTCCTGGCTGTTCTGTCTGGAACCCTATTTGTATATAAGACTGGCCTTGAATTAGAGATCCCCAATTGCCTCTGCTCCCTCAAATGTTGGGATTAAAGGGGTATACCACCACTGCCAGGCAAAAGGTGTAGCCCAGGCTAGCCTTGAACTCCTGCCTCTACCTCCTTCAGTAAATCCGATGGACATGAAACACCACAGTCACTCTATCCCATCATTAATTCTTCTTAAACTCAGCTGGTTTAATCCATCATTAAGCCATAACTATAAAATCTACTTCAGACCCATCTCCACTACATCTGCAGTCCAATTATTTCTCGCCCGACTGCTTCCCCTAATCCTTTCAATCTATTTTCTACTGCAGTAGAAGTCAACAATTTATTCGAGTGCATCATAAAATTTTGAGTAAAAGGTACATGCAGTTACCACAGTGTTTAACTAGTATGCATAGGACCCTGAATTCAACTCCCACCACTGCAAAGGTAAGGAAAACAAATCTTTCACAACAAAACTCTTTTGTCTTTTTGAGACAAGGGTTGGAGACAACAGATCTCAATGTGTAGCCCAGGAAGACCTTGGGGATGGGCTTTGATATGCATGCATGGTTATAGCTTATAACTATAATCCCAGGAGGTGTGGTACAGATATGAAGATCACAAGTTTGAGGTGAGGCCAGTTTGGGCTCTCTCTATAGTGAGTTACAAAAAAAAAAAAAAATCAAAAACAAACAAACAAACAAAAGGCCCAAAACACAATGTCAAGTGGCACCTTTAATCCCAGCAATTGGGAAGCAGAATTCTCAGAGTTCCAGACCAGCTTGGTCTACAGAGAGAATTCCAGGGTATAAAGAAAAACCATGGGGGAATACCCATATGGGGGATGGGGAGGGCAAAGGAGGGGCTTATGGACAGGAAACTGGGAAAGGGAATAACATTTGAAATGTAAGTAAAGAAATATATCTAATAAAAATTAAAAAAAGAAAAACCATGTTTCAAAATAAAAAAAAATCCCCAAAGAAACCAATCAACAAAAAACCCTAAAATAACAAAAATTTGAACAGAGACATACAGACATACTTTGTGGTACTAGTCTGGTAGGAAGTTATGACATTTGGCTCACTAGAGAAAAAAGACTTAATATTGTATGGCTTTCAGACTAGTTCTTGACCCCCCCAAGAGTTAAAAACAAAACAAAACAAAACAAAAGTCATATCCATTGGGCTGGTGACATGGTTCAGTGGTTAAGAGCACTGGCTGCTTAGGCAGAGGTCCTGAGTTCAATTCCCAGCAACCACATGGTGTTAGCTCACAACCATGTCTATGGGGTTTGATGCCCTCTTCTGGCCTGTAGGTGTACAGACAGACGGAACTCTCCTTTGCTAAAAAGAAATACTCAATATGTCTTTTAAAGAAGTTACAGCCATTGAGCTATGGTTCAGTGAGTAAAGGCACTCTCTGCCAGACACAACAGCCTGTATTAAATCCCCTAAACCCACAGCTGGGGAAGCAATTCCTGCATTCTATCTTCTGGCCTCCATACCGGAAGCCCATAGACATGCCCACAAGATGTATAAATGAACACATACATGTAAAAAAAAATGTATAAAGCAGTAGGAGACCAGGCATGGCAGTATACACCTATAATCCTGGCATTCTGGAAGCTTGGGTGGGTCGCTTGGAATTCTCCTTCAGGCCTGTGCTCGATACCCAGCATCCACATAGCAGTTCACAACCATCTTGCTGCTCCAGCTCCAAAGGATGTGCCACCCTCTTCTGGCCTCTGAGGGTATTAGGCACACATGTGGTACAGACATGCTCAAAAACAAAACACCCAATCACAAGTACTTTTCTTTAACTGTATTTATTTAGTGTGTGTTGGGTTGCAAGTTGTTAAGAGGACGACTTGGAACCAGTTCTCCTTTGATTCTGTAGGGCCTGGCTGTAAGTGCCTTTTACCTGTTGAGCCATCCCTCTGACCTCCACACAAATAATTTAATTGAATTTAAAAAGCGAGAACAAAAAATAAGGGGAAAAGGAATCTTTTCTATGGGGTTTGATGCCCTCTATGTGGTACTGAAGATGGATCCTAAGGCCATGCATAGGCTAAGCAAATCTATACCAAGCTCAAAAGTGAGTTAATATTCAATTTGGCAATATTACATCCACACTACCTTAACTTCCCGCATTTTAGCATAAAATGCACTTTTGGGATCCGAGATGTCTTAGGTTGTTCCCAACCTCTCCAAATTAGCTCAGGTGTTTCTTCTCATGTATAACATTACACTGCTCAAGGATGCCCTGTGCCTTCACTCTAATGCTCCCACTTCTACATATCATTACCTCTACAGCTTGCTGAGATTATTGTAGTATGGTTTTCAATCCCAATGCCTTTCTTTTTTTTTTTTTTTCTTCTTTTTTTTTTTTTTTTTTTTTTTTTTCCGGAGCTGGGGACCGAACCCAGGGCCTTGCGCTTGCTAGGCAAGCGCTCTACCACTGAGCTAAATCCCCAACCCCCCAATGCCTTTCTTAATAACATTATTTCTCCACAAGTCCAAATTTCAAGGCTGAAAAAGATAGCTTGTTGGTTAAGAGCTCTTCTGGTCTTCCAAGGAAGTTCAGTTCCCAGAACGTCCACAGACTGAGGAATCACAATTCCCAGCTACCACTACCACAACACAATTAGCTGGGAGAGGTGGTTGGAGCCTTTAACACAGCCATTTGGGAGAAAGGCAAATCTCTGTTTAGTTCAAAGGTCACCTGTTCTACCTAAAAAGTTCTACACCAGTCAGGGCTACAATACCTTGTCTCAAATTTTTCGCTTGGCATGAGAAGATTTTGGCACTGTACATCCTCTTGGGAGTTTTTCAAGGCAAATTCTGAGAGCTAAATAGGTCTACCTCAGTGTGTGTTATGCTGGCTCTCGATATTTCTATCATTCATTCTGAGATTATATCATTTCTGCTGGGCAGTAGTGGTGTACTCCTTCAAACCCAGCACTCAAGAGGCAGAGGCAGGCAGACCTGAGTTCAAGGACAGCCTGGTCTACAGTGAGGTCTAGGGCAGACAGGACTACAGAGAAACCCTATATTAAAAAAAAAGAAAAAGGAAAATCTCCCCAAACAAGGTATAAACAACAGCACAGACACCTAGTCTCACACAAGGTAGAAGGTAAGGGATGACACACAACACTGTTCTCTAACCTTGTATGCAACCACATTACACAAAAACAGATTTTTTAAAAAAAGATGAATTTTTTTTTTGGGGGGGGGGGGTGTTAGTGGCTGAATATATCAGGAGGATGCAAGCTTCCAGGAAAAGAAGAGGCACAGTGGCCAGAACGCAGGCTCCATTTTGACCCAACATTTATTGTTCTTTACATGTTTGATTTTTTGTTTTGTTTTGGTTTGATTTGGTTTAGAAATTGCTTATGATTAGTCTTCCAACAGTAACTCAAAAGCACATAAAATAAAAATCAACCTACTTTCTATATAAACACCCAGCAAACTGAGGCCCCTTGTCCACCTACCCAGGCTGGCTAGAGGTAAGGGAGGGCTTGGACAGCATTGAGTATAGATGCTTTACTGTGGTGATGGTGGGGGCAGCGCCTCGGTTCACACCACACAGGTTACCTGCACCACCCAAACTACAACAGAAATGGTGAGGGCCCAAGACCCAGCTCCTTGCTGGTAATTCACTCTTCACCTCCCAAATGAAAATCACTTTTATTTTATCACTTTTGTAATTTTTTTTGCAACAGAAAACCCCCGTCCAGAGTCTGACTGGGGCTGAACTGTTCGGACTGAGGAATGGAACAGGCCATGGGCACACCCCTGGTTCCCATTGGGCAAGCGCCCCCACCCCCAGGGAACAAGGTCCAGCCAGGCCAGCTCGCTGCATGCTGGCACATCACTTAGCCATAGAGGTCATCGTCATTGTCTTCTGTGTACACATTGCCACCTGTGCCACCTCCACTGCCCTGGCTTGGGCCAGCTCCACCCTGGTTCCCTGAAGGGAATCTGTATACACAAGAAGAAAAAAAAAGAGGATATGGATAGGGCCTGTACAATCTGTTACAACTACTGCTGCAGCCTCCCTACTATAGACTCCCACCATGGCTTCTACAGTCCCCCAAGCAACTTAGGAACTACCCTTTGCACCAGGATTACCTGAAGCTGCCAAAACCTCGACTTTGCTGCAGTGTCTGGGCAAACATTTCATACTTCCGAATGTCATTATCACTGACAGAACGTCGGGCAAAACGCATGGCTTCCTCAAAGTGATCTCTGCGGATCTCAGGCACTGGATCATCCTCTTCTACTTCCTATAAAGTCAGTAAGCACAGACCGTTATACTAGTTAGGATCCAGCTTGCACTCTACCCCTTGTCTCCCTACCCTTCATTATTGCAAGAGTCTACTATTGTGACTCTTCAATCCAAGCTAAATCAGGTGCCAGGCCAAACATCCTAAAAGTAGACCACTGCTCTACCTAAAAATAAATGTGCCAGTTCATCCTGTAAATGGGAAAACAATACAGACAGATTCTTATCAGTGGTTGCCAGGCTTAGGAAAGGAAAAAGATAGATTAAAGTGGTCTAAGGGGACATTTTTATATCCTAACTGTTGTTGCATTTAGACAGATATGAAACATGGAAATTGGTACCTAAAAAGGCTGTTTAATGGGGTTGGGGATTTAGCTCAGCGGTAGAGAGCGCGTGCCTAGCAACCACAAGGCCCTGGGTTTGGTCCCCAGCTCCGGAAAAAAAAAAAAAAAAAAAAAAAAAAGGCTGTTTTAACTATAAAACTACCATATCTTAGTAAGTCTTATAACCCTACTAGAAGTTACTTATTCAAATTTTTCTTTAAAATTTAAAATATTCAAAGCTACTCTTCTATGAGAATTAACTCCAACTGCTATGTTTTATGAGACTAACTCCTAGAACCAACTGTTTTAAGGAGCTTCTTAGAGGAAATAGTGTTACAGACCTTCCCTCTAAAAATAAAGGAAGCCTCTTGCTGTTTCTTAGCCATTTGCTAACCTCCAAAAAGAGTGGAGTGGAACCACAGTAGAAAACGTTAGATTATAAATTTGTAGTTTTTACATTCTTATACATATATTTTCCATTTTTGGGACCCGATGAATTCCCTTTCCCACCAGGATGAAAACGTCTAGACTCCTAAATTTTAAAAATCCCGTTCAAGGGGCTAGAGAGAAATGGTTAAGAGCACTGAGCTGCTCTTCCAGAGAATCCAGATTCAATTCCCAGCACCCACATGGCAGTTCACAAGTGCTTTTTATTCCAGCTCCAGGGGATCTAACACCTTTACACAGACATACACATAGGCAAACAGCAGTACACATAAAAGAATAAAAGTGAAATCCTGTTCCATCCGTTTGTTACAATCATACTTTCATTCCCCTTAAGATATCAGGTCTAAACTGATCGTATAGCCAACCCCTCTTTCTCCATGGGTTCACTTCCATCACTGAGAGGTGAGACAGGCATGCATCACACCCACTCCCTGCTTAGCTGTTTGGTATTCATTTTCTTGGACACCCTGGTTTAACATCAGGGACCTTCCTAATACCTCCTCTGGATCACGAAGCAAGGCCTCTAAGTGGCACATGTGGACAAAGTGTACTGACTCACCATAGCTGATGGATTTGTCTGCCTCTCTCGTTCTCGCCTAATCTCACTCTCGATAGATTCACGAATGGCTAGTTTACAAGCACGTTGGCAAATTTCTGTCAGATCAGCTCCAGAAAAGCCATTAGTCATCTTAGCCAAGAACTCCAAATCCACATCCTAAAGGAAGCACAAGGGTATGTTAGCTGTTAGCGCTGTGCCTTCCTCCCACAGAGCACAGGGATCTGTGGACTTTCTATTTAAACAGACTGGCTTCTGCCTCTGCCACTCCACATTTGCTTCACAGAAAAAGTCCCTATGGCTGACAACTTTGCACTTGCCTTGGCAACTGGGGATTTTCGCAGATTGGCTTTTAGGATGGCAACACGGGACTTCTCATCAGGAAGTGGGATATAAATGAGCTGATCAAGACGGCCAGGTCTTAGGATAGCAGGATCAATGATGTCAGGCCGGTTGGTAGCTCCAATGATAAACACATTCTTTTTTGTGGACATGCCATCCATTTCTGTCAGGATCTGATTGATGACTCGGTCTGCAGCTCCACCACCATCTCCAATATTACCACCACGAGCCTTGGCAATTGAATCTAACTCATCAAAGAAGAGTACACAGGGGGCAGCTTGTCGTGCCTATGAAAAAGAAAAGACCATCTCAAATACTAATATAACTAGATTTCTCATACTTCAGGAAGAAAACAGAGTAATCAGTAATGCCCCAACTGAGCTGCCAGTAATAAAATTTTTTGGGTCTGGAGAAATAACCTCTCATTCCACCTTGCCATACATACATATGAACATCAGCTAGCCATCTAGCTTACCTTGTCAAATATTTCCCTGACATTGGCCTCAGATTCCCCAAACCACATGGTAAGCAGCTCAGGACCCTTGATGGAGATGAAGTTAGCCTGGCATTCATTAGCAATGGCTTTGGCCAGTAAGGTTTTCCCACAGCCAGGCGGTCCATAGAAAAGAACACCTTTGGAAGGAGTCATGCCAAATTTGAGGAATTTGTCTGGATGCTCCACAGGATACTAGAAGAAAAGCAAATATAATTTAAGGGCAACCCCATATTTTAAATCAATCATATCAGAAGCATAGCATCTTTATGGTACAAATGTCTAACATCCAAGTTTTTTGTATATAGGCTTCCATGCTACCTAGTCTTATATCAACCTGACACATAACTTGAGTTATCTGAAAAAAGGGAACCTTGAGAAAAGTCTTACATAAAATCTGGCTATAAGACATTTTCTTCATTAGTTTTTGATGTGGAAAGGCCCCACCCATCGTGGGTGGTCCCACCCCTGGGCTGATGGTTCTGGGTTCTATAAGACAGCAGGCTTTGGAAGCAAGGCCTTAAATAGCACCCCTCCATGGCCTCTGCATCAGCTTCTGCTCTGTTTGAGGAACAGCAGTGTGGAACTCTTTCCTCCCTAACTTGCTTTTTGTCATGGTACTTCACTGTAGCAGCAGTAACCTAGGGCAGTTCATTATTATCTAAAACTCTGTAACAGAGTTATATGCTCAATTCTTAGTAAATCAGTCTGAGACCTCAAAGTTGATTATTATATACTGAGGGAATGACCCACCATACTAGAGCAAAACTTAGCCTACCTGAACCAACTCCTGAAGCTCCCGTTTGACATCCTCCAGGCCTCCAATGTCTTCCCAGGTTACTTGTGGCACTTCTACCACAGTTTCCCGAAGTGCTGATGGGTTGCTTTGACTTAAGGCCCACTAAAAAGGGAGTTTGAAAAAGTGGAGATGAGACTTGGGGGCGGGGGCCTCACAACAAAATACATAAACATATTCCTAATTTGGGTGTAATATGGTCCTTACCCGGAAGTCATCCATGGTAACTGCCAGGGAATTCATGACCTCAGCGTCAATGGTCTCATCTTCTAGGTCAATGAGGTCCATTTTTTTCCGGATGGCCTGTAGAGCAGCCTCTGAACACAGGGCTGCCAAATCAGCACCCACATGACCATGAGTCTCATTGGCTACCTGCAAAGAGAAGATATACTGACCATCCTCAAGATCCAGCTACCTTATCAAGTCAGAAACAGAATCCTGACTCCATCCCATGTTTCATATCTCTGATTCTTCCTGTTTCCTTGAAGAGATATATTATAGCAGACATTTTACAGGCAGAGGTGATAAATATTCACACCGGATTGGGGAGCTGAAAATAAAACTGCTCCAACAATTCATACTTAGTCTAACACAGCAACAACTAAGAAGCACATTCCTGCCCTGAAGTTAAAAACAAAGTCCATCCAGCTTTTTTTAGAAAAAAAGAAAAGATACAACGATCTTGCTGCGTAGCCCTAACAAGCCTCAAACTCAGGCTCCTCCTGTCCCCCCCCCATCGTTCTAGATTACTGATATGAAGCCTCTTTTCTTAGTCTATGCATGTAGTCCCCTGCAACCTCCTACAACAGAGTTATCCTAAATTCTGGCCAGCCATCATCACCACTCCACCTGTTCCAAGTCCACATCATCTGCCAGTTTCATATTCTTGGTATGGATCTGAAGAATTTCCAAACGTCCTGTAGCATCAGGGATTCCAATATCTACCTCTCTGTCAAAGCGACCTATGGGACAATAAAGGAATGTAAAATAGGGATAGTTTCTGGTCCACAGAAGTCACTCCAGAACTCTCTTATTTAGAGTTAGCATTAATGCCTCACAACCTGGAAATCTTTCAGACTTAGGCAAAATATAGATAGTTACTCTAGAGCAGTGGCTCTCAACCTGGACCTCGACCCCTTTGGGGCAGAACAACCACTTAACCGGGGGTGGGGGGGTGGGAGTGGGTGTCACATATCAAATACCCTCTATGACAAATATTTTACATTACAATTCATAACAGTAGCAAAATTACAGCCATGAAGTAGTAACAACTTTATGATTGAAGGTCACTACAACATGAGGAACTATATTAAAGGGTCGCAGCACTAGAAAGGTTGAGGGAGTGCCCTAGAGGGAACACAGAATTGAAAAAAAAAAACAAAAACAAAAACCATAGGTTCTGTCATGACAAAGAACTTAAATTCTGAGGATTAAGTAACTTAAAGACATAGGTGAGATAAGGAAATCAAGCCCAACAGACATACCAACAATATACCCTACAATATATCAAGTAAGGACAGGCTGGGTTGCACGATGGTGGTGCACAACTTTAATCCCAAGCACTCAGAAGGCAAAGGCAGGTCAATCTCTTGAGTTTGAGGTCAGCCTGGTATTCATAGTTTCAGGACAGCCAGGGCTACACAGAGAAACTCTTGTCTTATATATTCAAAAAAAAAAAAAAAAAAAAAAAAAAAAAAGGTGGTGTATGAAAAGAATTTAAGGTCTTTACCAAATCGCCGTAGGGCTGGGTCAATGCTGTTGGGTCTATTGGTTGCTGCCATAACTATCACATGTGCTCTCTGCTTTAGGCCATCCATAAGGGTCAACAACTGAGACACGATGCGACGCTCCACTTCCCCGTGAGTCTGTAAGACAGTAGTAGGTCTGGTCAGAAGCTCGGTCAGGACCTCACAAGTCCTTACCATCCCATTGGGTAGGTTCCTACTTTCTCTCTTTTGGGTGCAATGGCATCAAGCTCGTCAATGAAGATGATGGCAGGAGCGTTCTTTTCAGCTTCCTCAAAGGCTTTACGAAGGTTGCTCTCAGACTCACCAGCCAATTTGCTCATGATTTCAGGACCTCAAGAGATACACAGTAGACAATGACAGGGTCAGTGAGATGCCTTAATCAGGTCAAGGTACTTATTGACAATCCTGGACCCAGCGTGGCAGAAACAAGGAACTAATTTTTTCAACTTGTCCTCTGACTTTCACACAATAATTTTTGTTAAGACTTACTTATTTTATTTATATAAATAAGTACACTGTTGCTGTCTTCAGACACACCAGAAGAGGGCATTAGGTCCCATTACAGATGACTGTGGTTGCTGGGAATTGAACTCAGGACCTCTGGAAGATCAGTGCTCTTAACCACTGATCCATCAGCTCTCCAGTCCAAGAACACAGTAAATTAATGTTATTTTTTAAAAACAATGACAAAAACCTGTCCTCCCCCAATCCCTAAAGAAACTTTTATATTTTTCCCTTATCCTAAATACAGGTCCGGAGTTAAGAATGCAGTAATTCCTGTGCCTAATAGCCTTTTCCACCCATTACTGAGTAAGAGTTACCTGGCCAGACCACAAAGACCATGGGCTCTATATACTTCTGTTAGGATGACAAAGATAATTTGGTAAAAGGCTAATTATCAATGGACCTCTAATAATCTAAGTATCATTCTAAAGACAAACAATGATCCCTCAGCTCATAGTCACACAAATATTCTCAGATAAGAATAAACCTTTTAGCTGTGCATGGATGGTAGTACATGCCTTTTAATCCCAGCACTTGGTAGGCAGAAGCAGGTGATCTCTGTAGTTCAAGACCAACCTTGGTCTACAGAGTGAGCCAGGGCTACACAGAGAAACCCTCAAAACAAACAAACTTGATTTATCCTAACAGCTTGTTCCCTAAATGCCTTATTCACAATCTTTCTCAAGGGAAGGAAAGACAGACCTGGGCTACAAGAAAACTTGTCAGGGCCACACACTAAGCAAAATATTTTTGTGTACTGTGTAAAGATTATCCTTGTAGGGCTGGAGAGACAGCTCAGAGATTAAGAACACTGCTCTTCCAGAGGTCCTGAGTTCAATTCCCAACAACCACATGGTGGCTCACAACCATTTGTAATGTGATCTGATGCCCTCTTCCGGTATGTCCGAAGATAGCTACAGTGTACTCATTACATAAGATTAATAAATAAATCTTTTAAAAAATAAAAGGATTACCCTTGCATTATTCAGATGCTGATTTTTTTTTCTACCCCCCATATCTATGTGAAATCCTGACATGGAACTGTAATGCTTATTACAAGTTTGTGTATACATTGCTCCCCATTTATTCTGACTTGTCAATAAAATCTAACCAGCCAATGGCTGGGCAGAAGAGAAAATAGGTCAGGACTTCCACCAGTTTGGGGATTTGGGGGGTGGGGGTGGGGAAGGGATGCATTGAGGAAGGGGTCCCAAAGACAGCTCTGAAGCCCAGAGAACCAAACCGATAGAATTAAATAAATCTTAGATTCAGTTTCATTTATTTGTGAGCTAGCCAGGAATAGAGAAATACTAACACTTTTAAAATTACAACAATACCACTCAGTGAGACCGTATCTCAATTCCTATCCCTTTTCCACCCCAACCCAAAAGCCTTCCCCTTATTGCTTATCTTCCCATAATACACTCATTCATCAGAAAATGCTTAAGTGAGGCTACAGAGATAGCTCAGGGCCTAAAGAGTCTGCCTTAGATGCATGCATACCCAGGCTAGATCCCTAAAATCTATGTTAAAACAAAATAAAACAGGCATGGTGCACACAAACTTGTAAATCTAGCACTGGAGAGATAGGCAGATTCCTGCAGCTATCTGGTTAGTCAATCTACACAAACAGCTCCTGGTCAATGAGACCCTGTCTCTAAAAAGGTAGACTGCACCTGAAGACCATGAGATTATCCTCTGAAGCCCACACATGTGCACGCATACCACAATACATTAACAAACATACATACACACACAAAAAGGGCTAAACTTAGGCTGGAGAGAAGACTCAGTGGTTAAAAGCATTGATTGTTTGGTCCAGGGTTCAATCCCCAGTACCTACAGAATGGTTCATGATAACTCCAATTTTAGGAGATCTGATGCCCTCTTCTGGCCTCCTTAGGTACTGCAAATACATAGTACACAGACATGCAGACAAAAAAATAAATAAAAACCCACCAATAACCTTAAGTCACAAAATAATCTTCTTAATATGCTAAAGGGTATGCAAATGATGTCTCCATGAGATGCCCCACTCAGAAATGGGTCTAGTCAGACATAAGATGGACCAAGTTTCTTACCATTGATCAGAAAGAAGAAGGCTCCAGTTTCATTTGCCACAGCTCGGGCAATCAAGGTTTTCCCTGTCCCAGGAGGTCCATATAGCAAGATTCCCCGAGGAGGCTGAGGACAACAAAGTTCAGTTAGGGTCAGGAGTTTACCTTTCCCCAACCCCCTATCCTAAAGTAGCTGGACTAGAGCTCTAGTGAGGGATGAGAATCGGGCTCTTCTATACTGATACCATAAAGAAAAAGTCTTTGGGGTTTAGAGGGATGGCTCAGCATTTAAGAGCACTGGCTACTCTTCCATTGATTGTGGATGTGGCTGACAGCCACCTGTAACTCCAGTTCTAGAGGTTCTAGCTGATGTCTTCTTCTGGTCAGTTGTAGATACTGAAAGCTTGTGGTGTCTACATATACATTAACGAAACTAACAGCCACACACATAAAAAAAGAACACACAAGCCTTTGAAACCGGTTTATAAACCCAGCTGAAGAAAATAGGAAGAATTGCATAGTCGAGGCCAGACTGACTTACAATGGGAGACCAAAAGAAAACACAAAGAGCCAGATGTGGTTTGCATCTTTAATCCCAGAACTCAAGGCAGAGGCAGGTAGGTCTCTGAATTTGAGGCTAACCCGGTCTATATAGCGAGTTCCAGGATAGCTAAGGATACATAAGAGAAAGAAGCCCTGTCTGCTGCTACCCAAACACACACACACACACACACACACACACACACACACACACACACACACACACACACACACTCTCTCTCTCTCTCTCTCTCTCTCTCTCTCTCTCCTCCCTCCCTCCCTCCCTCCCTCCCCCCCCCTCCACCCCTCTCCTTGGAAATAAACACTAACATTTATAAACTCAATTTGCATAGGAGACTAATAGTGAACAACCTTAAAAAAAAAAAGAACCACCTTTAAAAAGTCACACCTGGGGGACTTTACAAACTGGAAGGACAGTGAATAATAAGTTATTATGCCAAGGCCTCAATAATTTCCCTTCGGACAAACCAGGATGCAAGGTACTTACTACTAAAGCAAGGTCTGCTTTTCAGGGTTAGAGCTCTTCACTCATGTGTTTACAACCTTTTAGGACAGTGGTTCTAAATCTGTGGGTCACGATCACTGGAAAACACCTATTTCTGATGTCTTAGGATTTCCCAACCATAAGTTTTAGTTGCTACTTAACTCTAATTTTGCTACTGAGTGGTATTTCCGGTAGTTCCTAAGAATTGAACTCAGGACCTCTGGAAGAGCAGTCACTGCTCTTAACTGCTGAGTCATCTCTCCAGCCCTAGAATGTCGTTTTTTCAAAACAAGATTCCTTTCCTAAAACAGACAAACAGGACTTCTCTGTGCAACCCTGGCTGTCCTGGAACCTCTCTCTGTAGATATGGTTGGCAAGTCTCAAATTCATAGATGCGCCTGCCTCTGCCTCAGAGAGAATGAAGGCATGTCTTTTCTTCTAAAATAATCAACTGCACCTTTCTTGTAAGTTGTCTGCAGCCTTATCCACAAGACATTGAAACTGCCCTCAAGACAAAACCACTTGTGTGCTTAGTAAGCAAAGTAGTCACACTTCATCTTTAGTGTATTCTATTACATACAAAAGGTCAAAAAACTATTCTAGACAGGTGGTGGTTCTCAGGTGTTTAACTCAGGATCTGAAAACTCGATTAATTTCCTTCTTTTATTGAGTAATACTTTACAAATATTGGCAAAATTATGGTTAAAATTTTAATAGGATCCATGGGAGATCTCACTGTTTAAGCATATTATGTGTGTATACGCGTACATACATATATATGACAATCTATAGCTCTAATGAATTTTTAGAGCCTTCTATAAACCCAAAGATTATTATTGCCCCTTTAAGCCATTTAGGGCATCAGTCACACCATGATAAAATGCTGTAGCACCGTCTTAGACTCCCCACAGATCTTAGGATACTCACCTTCACACCAATTGCCTTAAAGAGTGCAGGATGTCTCAGTGGCAGCTCCACCATCTCCTTTATCTGAGCTAGCTGCTTCCTGCAACCACCGATGTCATCATAGCCTACTTCATTCAAGGACTCCTCCTCATCCTGAATATAAAAGAGTATAAAACAACAACAAAAACCAGAATAATATTGTCAGCAAATATACAATTTCTCCAAGTCCTCCCACTATTTGGTATGGAAAAAAATATGTTGTGTGAGAAGATTCTCTTCTGCAGGGATCTTGTCTTAAGCCAGGTAACATGTCTGTAAATTCTGTACTTGGAAGGCAGAGACAGAAAGACTGGATGTGAGGCCAGCTTAAGCCACAGTGAATTCCAGTCAGCTTATACAGCAATACCCAGTAAAAGGAAAATAAAACAAAGTAAAAACACCCAAACACTGCTCTCTTATGAGCAGTCCTTATTTTACTGAAAAGGGATCCCTAAACTAAAGTTGACCTACACAGAACTGGGTTTATCAACATCCCATCCTGAATGGAGTGGGGTTTGGGAGTTGGTTCATAAAGGCACCACCCTACCCTGAGGTGTGGGCCAAGTGGACCGTACCACCAGACAAAAGAACTGGTAAGGCTGAATGAGCCTAAACCCCATGAAACTCAGAACTGAGAACAGTTGGACTGGAGCAAACTCTGCCTAAACCTGCTCTGGAAGCCCACTGAGAACCGTGGCAATAAGTCACACAGCATAAAGTTCGATAAGCTACTGAGCTATATAGGCCTTGGGCATTCAATTTAGGAGCTTCCCTTCTGGGGCACTGGTTCCCGCACAAGGTATTCAATCTCTAGCTCACTCAGATTAAGGTATTGTATTAACATCTGCCATCAAATAAAGCAGTTTGGACAAGCAAGGACCTTCTCTTCAATCAAGGATCTCTGTAGGGGTTGGGGGTCTTTATAACAAACCCTAAATGTCCAGGACTTCTCTCTTCTAGCCCCTCCGTACTCTCAGCACTCATTTGGAATCAAACCAAGTTCCACCTGTCCCAGGCTCTGCCTTTCCCTTCCTGCCTAGCAAGTAAATGTTGCACACCAGCAGTGCCTGGGTACACAGAACACCAGAAACCATACCAATAGTCACAAACTCCAGTTTCCCATACAGAAAAAAAACATGGACTGGGACCCCCATTACAGACTGAGTTCTGCCTCCCGAGTGGTGTGCCAGACAAGCAATCTGGCACTGAGGGGCTGGAAGACAGAATATTCCTTAGTGGCAGTATAGCCACTGGTAAGCTGGAGCTGTTAGATAACCTCCCCCACACAAGATCAATTCTAAATAAATTCAGTTGGTCACCAAAGGGAGTGGGGGTTGGGGGGTACTGGAGAGATGGCTTAGGGTTAAGAGCACTGGTTGCTCTTCCAGAAGACGTGGGTTTAATTCCCAATACCCACATGACAATTAACTGCCTCTAACTCATCTCAGGGGAGCTAACAGAGACATGTTATATAGACACACATGTAGGCATACTACCCATTCAGGTAAATAAAGGTTTAAAAAAAGTTATGAGAGTAGGAAGACTTGAGTGGGATCAGTAGAATTTTGCACACAATGCATATTCCTTTAATTCCATCTTGGGAGGCAGAAGCAGGCAGATCACTGTGAATTCTAGGCCAGAGAGAACAACATGAGACCCTGTCTCAAAAAAAAAACAAACAAGGGGTTGGGGATTTAGTTCAGTGGTAGAGCGCTTGCCTAGGAAGCGCAAGGCCCTGGGTTCGGTCCCCAGCTCCGAAAAAAGAACCAAAAAAAAACAACAACAAAAAAAAAAAAACAAAAAACAAAAAAACAAACAAGGGGAATAGGAACACGATCAAATATAGCCATGTGGGTGCTGGGAATTGAACTCAGGACCCCTTGAAGAGCAGCCAGTGCTCTGAGCCACCAAGCTATCGCTCATTTACATTTTTGAGACAGGATCTCACTTCATAGGCCATCCTGCTGGACTCAAACTCACAGCAATCTTCCCACCTCCACCTCCTGCGCACCAGGACTATTGGCATGTACCACCACACTTACTGGCGGCCATTTACACCTCTCGGACTTTGTCTTAAATTCGTGGAAGTAGGTTCTTTCAAGAAATACTTACGTGGTTTTCTACTTCCATTAAGGTCATCTAATCTCCAAAAGTATTTAGTTTGATAAGCCACACAAATGCTACCCGAGTGCCAATGAATTTGGGAGATGAGGATGTATTTCAGTGGCAGGCCTAACATGCACACAGCCCTGGGTTCAATTCCCAGAACCACAAGCAAAAAGCAAAATAAAACCATGGCTGGGATTAGGGAGTAACTCACCTCTCGCTTGATTGGCTCCCCCTCACAGTGGATCACTGTGTCTGGAGCAACAATACAGTAAGGGCTGGGATCTGTCTCTACTACTTTGAACTCCACAGCACGCATCCCACCCCGGACAAGGAAAATATCTCCTATAATACAAAGCAATACATGTGCAATTAGAGGTGTCAAGTACAAGACCACCTGAGACTTCTTCACTAGACCACATGATCTCAAATTCAAAGCTCAGTAGCTATTACTTATGCCTTCCTTTCCCACACCAGGCAATAGTGAAACACAACTCTGTACTATATCCCAGGAATATGACAAAAGCCCCTTTAACTATTAGGGTGTAGACGGCCTAAGCTTTCACTACAACCAACAATGGAAGAGCAATACACTGCCAACTTGACAGCAAAACCACATTACCCTTCAGAAATACATGAGAACTGCTTACTATACTAGAGCACAGAAGGGAGGTAAGAGAGCTGACAACTGAATATGTGTGCAGATTATAGCTATACATAATACTCAGACACATGAAAATAACATGGAATTGTTAAAAGTTTACTCAAGTAACAACTGTTCTTAAACTCAGTTTCTCTCACCTTTACGGATGGGCCGATATGCTTCCAGGAAGTACGGCTTAAGGTATACCTCAAAAAGATTGCCAGTGATGCCTTCCACTGTGTCATCAATGGGTAGCACATGGATACGTTTGCCATACTTTACATCAGGGCATGGCTGGATGCTGAGGATGACAAGCAGACTCCACATTACCAACCACACTGCAGCCCCAAGCACTGGGTGTCCGAAAGGGCCTGGCACAGACCGCTGATGGCAAGCCAAAGAGAAAAGGCAGGGACAGCCTTAGGTGAAGAGAAGGGGGAGAGCAGGGTGGGAGAGACGGCAAGGGAACAGCCACGCAGAGCTAAGACAGGTTACATTCACGATGAGGTAACAGAAGTTCACCCATCACTAAGCCAAAATTAAGAATATTTGGAAGCTCTACGTATGCACAGCCCTACCACTGGAGCCTTCAATATGTGATATCCAATAATAATAGTCCTTTCAGCTAGTATCAACCATCTCCTGTCTCTCTGAAGAACTGAGATTACTGGGAATACAGGTATGTGCTACCATGTCTAGCTTTCTAGTTAATATCTCAGAATTACATGGGGGAGGGGGAACAAGGTTTTACAACTGAATCAAAAAATAATAATCTCAGCCACAATATCAAAATATCATGAGAAAGTGACTAAGCAATCTAAAGAGCAAAGTACTTAAAACATAGTAAGACTTCATTAAAAAGATTTCAGAAACTGAATGGTCCTAACCAGGTAACCAGAGACTGTGGAAGCCTAACTGGGTACAACAACCAAAATCACTCCTACCACAGCAATCCTACTCTAGTAAACTATGCTCCTCTCCCCTAGGTTTACTATCACTTTTGCTTTTCAGAGACAGGTTCTCACTTTACAGACCATGTCAGCCTGAACTCACAGACCCACCTCTGTCTCCCAAGTGTTGGGATTAAAGGTATGCACCGCCAAGCAGAACTAGGTTTACTTATTTCTAAAAGAATTCCCTCCTATTCACATTTCCACTTTATTTCAGCACCATTACAAGCCCTTAAGCAGCCACAGCATTATGACCAGTGGATATACTGTAGATATATCATATATCTGTGTATCATTTAGTGGCTATATATCATCATACCCAGTTAGGAGGAATTATACTCCCCAGTTGGAAAAAATTTTTAAAAGGCATCAAGAAAGCCATTTGTCCTAAGGACCATGCAGACATGGATTCTCAACCTACACACAGCCCTGGAAACATTAGTCTTCCCATGACTAGGTGAACTTCCTACATCTACAGCTGCCTAGGATTCCATCCTGGTTGTAATGCAGGGGGAGATGGTGTCTCCAATGCAGACTACATCTGGTCTCATTTCTAAGAGGTCAAGAATCTATCCCCCACCTTCATACAAACCTGATGACGTCTCCTAGGCGAACTCGGAGGTTATTCCGAACAACTCTATTCATTCGAATCTTCTCATCAGAACACGTGTCATCAGAAAGAACAATGCATACAGCTTCCCTTCTCTTCTTTCCTTTTAGCAACACCGTGTCACCTCTGAACAACTGTAGTTCATCCATCTTGGGCTAAGAAAGAAAAAAAAATAAGATTAAGGACTTTGGGTCATTGACCTTTAGATAGAAAGAAATCCTCTATGCTAGAATTCCATACAAACCCCAGTTCATCTGTCATTGCAAGAAAAATGAAAAAAGAAAGCTGGGAGATCTCTCTAGTTAAGTACAGTAAAGTCTGGACTCACACCTAACTTACCTGGGACAAGGACACCACACTGTTATCTTCATTGATGGCTTCATCAACAATTAACCGATTGGGACGGTTCTTCTGTTTGAGAATGGCTGTTGATAAATCATCACCTTTTGAACTAGAAGGAAAAAATGAAGTTAGACCTAATAGATACTGAATACAATCAATCTCTAATATTCACTAAGGAAAGAATGGATAGAGAAGCTTAAAAGTGCAGCTAACGGAAATCCAGATGAGCTCATGATGAACACAGCCAGCATTTACTTCACTCCCATTCTATATCTTAGTATTTTGAGTGCTTCTGTTCCAATCTGTTAGGCCCCAGGGATCCTAAGCCAGTGCAGGGAAACTGGCCATAGAATATTAAAAGATGTAACAAAAGTAAAGGCTCAAAAACAACCAAGAAAAAAATTAGCCTTTTAGACTCTGCAGAACAGGGCTCTACAAGACCTATTAGGTCTAAATTCCAACTCTGGCAATGCTTAATTGTGATCTCACTCAAGTTAGTTAACCTGACTGGACTTTGATTTCCTCATTTGTAAAATGGAGACTGTAAGACCTATCTCAATGTTCACTCTTACATTTTGAGATAAAAAGTGTAAATGTTTTCATAATAATACATGGCCATCATGATTAATCCCAGAGCTTTGAAGAAGTCTCTTACTACCTGTGTCAAGGGAATGAAATGAGTCACATAAGGTTCCAAGAGGCTGTTTCCCCAGCACGCCTCAGAACAACCAAAAACAACTTTAGCACCATCCACCTCAAAAGCTAAACCTGAGAGCCTAGAGCATCTCCTAGGACCACAAGAACATCAAGCACAAAACAAAGAACATACAACAAGAAGTAATACACAAGAGGATAAAAACACAACTAGAACCTTCAGAAAGAGGATCCAACTTAAAAGGAGCTTCCTAGCATTTCTGCAAAAGCACATGATTGTTGTTAATTCATAAACAAAATTAAAAAATTTTGAAAATTGGGAAAATTCAAATTTTTCTCACTTAAGAGACTAAGTTATTTTTTAAAGTTTATTTCCACGTATAAGTTATACATGATGGGTTTCACTGACATTATCATGCATGCACATATTTTTATATTAATCTCATTGCCTTCTTTTGTCCTTCCCACTGATACCGTTCTTCTTCCTAGCAACTGCCTTTCTTTCATGGCTCTTTGTTTTATGTATGTGATCCAATTAGTTTAAGAGCTTATATGACAGGGGGTTATTTACAGAACAATTTAGCCTGTAGCTATACTACTCTAGGAAAATGTCCCTTTACCCAAAAAAACCATTTGCTGCCAGTAACTCCTGAGGGACTGGTAGGACCTTGTGATCTTTCCTTAAGCAATTAATTTTCTATCAATTTCCTAGAAGCTAGTATTATTCACTAGACAATGATAGTAATTTTTTTCTACATTTATTTATGTCTCTGACTGTATATATGGTATTGTAGTTGGTCTCTCCTCTCCTTCCACTACGTGGATTCAATGGATTGAACTTAGGTTGTCAGGTCTGGCACCCTTTACCTACTACATGGGTGTCTTCGGCACCCATGTCCTAACTAACTCATTTCTAGCCTTCACTTACTAGACTCAGTGGACTCTCCTTTGGAAAAGTTACCTCTGGCCAGGCACAGTGACATAAGCCTTTAATCCTAGCACTTGGGAGGCAGAAGCAGGCAACTATTTATGAGTTTGAAGCCAGACTGGTCTACAGAGTCCCAGACCAAGGATATATATTATAGTAAGAGACCCTAACTCACCAAAAAGAAACCAACCAAGCAAAAAATGCTTTTCAAGGTTTGAGAAGCATGAAAATTAACTGAAACAGAGGTCTAACAAAGGAAAAAGCAAATGAAGGGGAAAAACTATTTCTTCAACAAATTAATGAAATCCAGACTAGTATGGTCCATGCCTGTTATCTCAGTAATTGGCAAAAGGCTCCAAACCAGCCTAAACTGCATAGCAAGACTGTTTCAAGAATAGTAGTGATGATAAATGGATGTCTACAAAGCATTCTTCTAGGAGCGAGATGAGACAGCAAAATCAAACAAAAAAAGCAGTGCCACAGGAAATACCTTACCCTCACTTATTTAAAAAAGGGTCTTGCTATATATAGTTCTACCTGCTATGTAAAACCAAGATGACCTTGAACTTGCAGTGATCCTCCAGTCTCTATTAGAATCACAGACATGCACCACCACACTCAGCAATGTTGTTACATCTCTAACCATTACTTTAGAGTAATGGGAGTTTCCTTAGCTCTTGTCTCCTTCAAAAGGTATGTCACTTTGGCCACAATGCTGTTGATTCCAAAAATAAATGTGTGTAAACCCACCAAATTTTCTACCGCCTCTTATCTATGAAAATATCTTGTCCAAGAGGCTGCTCATCTTCTTGCTTGATTTACAGGAGTACCTCAAGTGATCACTTTGTATTTTATTCTTAAAAGTGCTTTTCAGGACAACCTCCAATCTACATACCTGTCCAGACCCTGGCCCTTAAAGTCCTGTAATTCTCCAAAATCCTGTGGAGATTAGAGTTAGTAACTCCAAAAGAGCTGAGGAGCAACTACAGCTCTGTATGTTCTCCTCCTATCATCTGCATGACTCAGGTTCTTTCCAGAACTCAAGGACCACAAAAGGAACTTGGAAATTCAGGTAAGATCCAGCAAAATGACCTAAAGGTACAAACTGCCCACAATGCCAGATTTTAGGAATTCTAATTTTAAAACAAACAAACAAAAAATCTAGATTTAAGTGGAACATACTGTGACATTCCTATTATTCCATTATATGGGAGGTAGTGACAGCAAGACAGGAGTTCAAACACAAGGCTGAGTTTGAAGTCAATTTGGCCTACATTATTCCCTGATCTCAAAAAAGAAAAAACAAACCACAGGGCAGTGGAGGCTCACACCTTTGGTCCCAACACTTGAGACAGAGGCAGAAAGACTTCCCTGAGTTTAAGGACAGGCTGGTCTACACAGTGAGTTCCAGGACAGCCAGGGTTACACAGAGAAACCCTGTCTCAAAAAACAAACAAACAAACAAAAAATTTAACTTAAAAAAAAAAAAAACAATTGCAATACTGACAGTATTTTGTTTGTTTGTTTCTTTTTTTCGGAGCTGGGGACCAAACCCAGGGCCTTGCGCTTCCTAGGCAAGCGCTCTACCGCTGAGCTAAATCCCCAACCCCTTACTGACAGTATTTTAAAAGTATATTTTGTTGTTTTTTGAGACAGGGCTTGAATGCGTAGACTCTCAGAGTAGCTAGTCTAGTAACGTGCTCCTCTGCCTTTCTTTCAAGTGCTGAGATTAAATTAAAGGTGTATAAAATACCACCCACCCTAGCTATTTAAAATATTAATAGTTCTTTTAACCAAACAACTGAGTGAATACTTCATCCGAAGGAAATGAAACCTAAACCACTCAAAACAGCGGGATCTTATAGTTCCCTACACTTGCTATTTGGTTTTGCTTTGTTTTTGTATGGGAAGCTCTAGTTTCTAACTAAATGGGCTGAGACGGCTAAATTTTATTTGATGCTTTCTGAAAGATGAAGGTGGGGCCATAAGGTCCAGAGAGTCAGCATAGATGCTTGGGGAGAGAGATGTATTTATTTTGAAGAGATCAGCCAACTCTAACTTGCAAGTTCTCCAAGCCAAGAACAAACAAAACAAAACAAAACAAGAAAAACAACAGAATTCTAACTTCAGCACCTCAAAATAAAAGAAAAACACCTCCTTTCTAGCCACTTCCGATCATAGCAAAAACAAAGATAAATACACAAAGCAAAACAACAACAACAACAATAAAACTAGGTAAAACTTCCGGGTGTTTACAACAGGCCTAACATGGTGAAAAACTGCCATTTGAGAAAGGCATGACCTGCCCTCTCTCTAACAGCCCCTCACTACATGTGGTTCAAAACATGCCAACTTCGGGCAACACCGTCCCAGATCCACCAAGACCAGCCTGGGCTTCCCCCAGGTCTTCCGGCCCAGCCTTCCCTTGAGTCTTGGGGCTCCTGAGGCCTTCACGTGGCCCAAAGTCCACGCCCACTGGGCCCAGTCCGGGCCTCAGGCTCGCAGTGTTTTCTCTTCTCAGGCTCGGGGTCTTCTGTATATGGTCGGCGAAATGGCCGACCGGCGTCCTAGCGCCAAAGGGCTCCATGCGGGGAGTGTGGACCCTAAGGCCTAACTAGGCCGGGGCCGGCGTGCCGAGGGAGGTACTCAGGCCGCCGGGGCCTGCATGACACAGCACCATCTTGTCCAGGCTCCGACCCAGGCCCAGCGCGGGCCCGACCTAGGGGGCGCGCGGGTGCACAGCCCGGCCCGAGGCCCTCACTCGCCCCTTGCCTCTCCTTCCGTCTCTCTCTCTCTCTCTCTCTCGGCCTAGACTTTCAGACGCGGCCCGACCGGGCCTACCCAGCACGGCAGGTCCCACGGTGCGCGCCCCCGCAGCCGGCGGGCGGGCACGCGCATACACTTACTCGGCTCCAGAGGCCATGGCGCGCGCCTCTCCCGGTCGGCGGCTGTGGCGGCCTGAGGGTAACGGCTACGAGAATGGTAGGCGACCGACTAGGCCCGGGCTTGACTCACTCAGGTGGAGGAGCAACAGCAGTGACAAACCCACAGGCAGCTTCTCTCTCGCTTCCTCCCAGCGGCACCGGGGCGGCAGGCGGGCGGGAGACGCTAGCTCCTAATCCGCGAGAGGCGACTAATCAAACGACGGCTGCAAACGCTTCACGGAGACTGAACCGAGAAAAGCCGAATCATCGGAAGGAAAGCTGCTCTAACCTCAACCAATCAGCGACTGCCTTAGGACTCGTGCCCGCCTCTCCGTGCCTCTCCCCAGCAACCCGCAGACGATAACCAATCAGAAAATTCGTTTGTGGCCTAGCCCCGCCTCAAGGCTGCAACACGCCTAGTAACGCCACGTCAATTGGCCGTAGCACTACGCTTCCTCGACGCATAGGGAGTCTTGACCAATCGACAAAAGCAATAGGCCAGATCCTCTGGTAAAAGGAGAGTCTTTATCCCTCCGAAGGAGGTCTCCTCTACTTGGCTCCAATTGATTGGCTCCTTAGTTTATAGGCAGCTGGGAGAACCTCGCACAAAGGCTTGAACCCTTATTAGTTTAGCTGAGTTGTAATAATAACCCACATAGTTCATTTCTCGCCAATCCTAGGGATCCTCTTACTCCATCATACTAAAATCCTTCGTGCTGCTTTAAAACACTGGCTCCAACGAAGGGCGTGGTGGATGGGCTAGGTCTGTATTTTTAGCAATTGGGAAGCTGAGGCAGGAGGACTATTAGATGGAGATCAACCCAGGATACAAGACCTTTTCTGAAAAACAAAACCATGTCGGCGTAATGGCACATAGCTATAATTCTAGTCTCAAACAGTATCTCAATAAATTTTAAAAGCAGTGTGGTGGTACATGCATTTAATGTCAGCACTTCGGAGGCAGGCGGCTCTCTGTGAGTTTTAAGTCAGCCTGTCCTATAAAAAAGAGTTCCAGCCAGCCAAATGATACTCAAAACTAAGTAAATAAAATTTTAAAACAAGCAAAAACAAGTGGGTATGGTGGTGTACACCCTAGATCTCAGTACTCCAGAGGCTAAAGGCAGGAGATTGACAGTTTGAAGCCAGCTAATGCTGCATAGCTGGACTCTGGTCTACAAAAAAGGATGGAAGGAAGGAAGGAAGGAAGGAAGGAAGGAAGGAAGGAAGGAAGGAAGGAAGGAAGGAAGGGAGGGAGGAAGGAAGGGAGGAGGGAAGGAAGAGAGGGAGGGAAGGAAGAAAGAAAAAAAGAAAATGAAGGAGACTCCTAGCTCCACCCAACCCCCTCCTCTCTGAACCCTAGTTCTGAATCAGCACCCCAGCTCTTAATCCACTCGATTGCCATTGCACTCTCTTCTTTTTTTTTTGGAGCTGGGGACCGAACCCAGGGCCTTGTGCTTGTTAGGTAAGCGCTCTACCACTGAGCTAAATCCCCAACCCCCATTGCACTCTCTTCTAATGATGCAGGCTTTGTGATTCCTCAGGGTTTGGGAGTCTGTACTCCTTAACACAGAGTATAAATATTATCTGGAGAGGGAGCGCACTGAGGTTCAAGGAAGTCAAGGACAACTGCAGAACACATAGCAAATGTAGTAGTGCCCAAGAGCAAAAAAGATCAACCATGTGCTGTGATTTAAGGTCCCTGTGCCCCAAAAGACAATTAACTGGCTTTCATTATAGTCAAAAGACTGTCTGTTGGCTCTGGGTGGCATCCTGACTCAATTCACCCTTCACCTCCTACCCACACAGACTGACCTGAGACTGACTGTTTCTAGAGATGGAATTACTCTGAGACACATCTTCACCACTCCTCCCTCCAACCCCACTTTTGTTTTGATTTGAGACATGGCCTCTCTACATAGCCCTGGCTGTTCTGGAACTTATTCTGTGGAGTACCTGCCTCTGCCTTCCAAGTGCTGGGATTAAAGCTGTGTACCACATGTCCCCACCTCCTCAAGTATCAAGTACTACTGTTCTTCCTTAAGAGTCTTGTCAAGGTTGGGGATTTAGCTCAGTGGTAGAGCGCTTACCTAACAAGCACAAGGCCCTGGGTTCGGTCCCCAGCTCCGAAAAAAAAAAAAAAAGAAAGAAAAGTTTAAAACAGGAGTCTTGTCAAGATCACTCTGCAGACCTAACTTTGTTCCCTGTCACCTAGCACAGATTCCTGGGCTTTGGGCTGTGCTTTTAGATAGCAGAGCTAGAGAGATGACTCAGGTTAAGAGTGTTTAATTGCTCTTCCAGAGAACACAGGTTGGATTCCCAGTACCCATGTCAGGTGGTTCACAACCGCCTGTAACTATAGCTCTAAGGACCTAACACCTCTGGCCTCCAAAGGCACACACACACATACAACTTAAAATAAGCAATTCAAAACTTTAATAATAACTTAAAAAGGACTAAGCCACTGCTTCTCCGGAAGGGTTAATGTAGCCTTTTCTTCCGACTCATACCTCAAGCTCTGTGATAGATGGTAAAGGGGGTAAAAGGCAGGAATGGGGACTTATATGAGGAACTGAAGTTTAGTCCCCAGAAGCCAACCTACCAGAGAGAGGGGAATTAGGGAGACAGGGAAGGCAGGCAGAAGACAGAGATAGGAAATTGAGCATCTTAGATGGCCAATACCCAACTAGTTCACCTGAGCCTGCCTTCCATTCAACCGTGTGCAGTGGGCAGATAAGACATAAATATAAGATTTTCCTCAACACAAAGAGAGAGAGGGAGGAAGGAAGGAAGGAAAACAGGAGAGGGGGAGGGAGGGAGGTAATGAGGGAGGGAGGGAAGGAGGAAGGAAGGAAGGAAGGAAGGAAGGAAGGAAGGAAGGAAGGAAGGAAGGAAAACAGGGAGAGGGGGAGGGAGGGAAGGAGCGAGGGAGGGAGGGAAGGAGGAAGGAAGGAAGGAAGGAAGGAAGGAAGGAAGGAAGGAAGGAAGGAAAACAGGGAGAGGGGGAGAGGGAGGGAGGGAGGGAGGGAGGAAGGAAACTACCATGAACAGACAATGATTTGTTCATGGAACTAGACTGGTAGTAAGTAGATCAAGGTTCACAGGACCAGTCTCATGAGTGAAGGACTTACTTAGAGACAATCAGTTCCAGCCATTCTCCAAAGAAGATAAGGCAGAAAAAAAAATAAACGAAAAAACAAAAAACAAAACCCTCCCCAAGGAGAGTCCACAGAGGCCAAAGTTCAAGCTCCTGGAACAAAGAAGCTAAAGGTCACAAGACTCCAACACCGCAGTCCCAAACTCCTCAAAAAAGGCTTCACAGTTAGGGGGATGGATCCAGTTCAAACAGGTTTCTAAATACAGTGGAAGACACCTGAAAAACAAGAATGATGGTGGCTGAGAATGAAAGATGGACAGAGTTCACACCCTTGCTTCCTTCTGTTCCTCCTCAGCACCCTCACTAGGTCTCAGAACCACAGGACTCCAGCTCCCCCTTATCCCCAAGCCAGCAACACTCAGCTCACCTGGCAGCTTCTTCCTGTGGCAGCTGACTTTGGGCCTCCCGCCAGAAAGCAGTGGCCTCATTCTTCCGATCCAATCTTTTCAGAGTCTGAAGCAGGTAAAAGGAACCATCTCTATTGCCTATAGCCCCACCCCAAGGTACAAAGACTTAGAACCTGAGAGGGCCTTAGGCATCATTTAAAAAGAAAACCAGACTGAGAGAGAGGAAGTATCTTCTCTACTCACATGTGAAACCAGAACTAGATTATTTATACCCAGCCTCTCCCAGAGGCCATTGCTTGCCTGTACAAAGTGTTCAACTGGCCCTGTTCCTACAAAACCCATCCCCACACAGCCCAGATCTCTGTGTCTGAAGACAGTAGGGAGACCAGGGAGCTCTCAGGAGCCATGCATACCATGTGCACGTGGTACGTGCTGGGTATACACAGCACACCCTTTTCTCTCATATCTGGGAATACCATTTACACATCTGTCCAAGTACAGCCAATGTCATGCTGGTGTACATACCTGGGCATATCTGCACACTGAGAAGGAAGTCACTTAAGGCTTTGGTATCCTGTCCAATGGCTACCCATTCCAGTCCACGGCTAATCAGAGCAGCCACTCGAAGCTGTTTCAGTGACACATCAGACTTGCATTTCTGCTCACAGTTGGAGCCTGCTCCTAGAGACCACCACCCAAGTCAGCAAGAATCTTTCTATCATCCCAGACACAGTCACCAAACCCCCAAGTACCCATTCTCTTCATGGCCTCCCCAATATTTTTTTTTTTTTTTTGAGATAAGGTCTCAAAAAACCCACAGAGCCCTGGCTGACTCCGAACTCACTTTATAAATCAGGATAGCCTCAAACTCAAGAGATCCCCCAACTAGGAGTATTGGGTTTAAAGGTATGTGCTAACATGCCCAGCATGTCGACTTAAGTCTCCTAGTCTGATGGATTGAGGTGCAGTGGAAAGGGAGGCCCCACACAACACTTTTCAGGAGTTAAGAAAAACTGACAATTTAAGTTAGAGGCAGGCATGGTGGCAAATGCTTATATTTCCAGCACTTGGGTAGTTGGAGGAGGAAGGCAGGAATCCATCCTGGTCTACATGAGACCCAGTTAAAAAAGAAAAAGACAAAAAATGAAATCACCTTGCTCTTTGTCCTTAGGCAGGGCCCGAAAGAGCAGCTCAAGGCACCTGAAAAGGAATATAAACACAGGAAAAAAGAGCCAAGCTCATAAATTAAGGTAGCCTCTAAAACAAAGTAAACCCACCCGGTTCCAGTCAGAAATCATCCTTCCGAACCTCCCCACCCTGTCCTCCTGGACTCACTGGCTAAATTCACTAAGTGCCTCTTTTTGAGCCTTCAGTTGTGACCAGGCCTGGCCCTGAAGCAAGCGAGTGGCAGAGGCCCAGATTGGGCAATATGGCAGTTCTTTGGTTCTTTTGCTGGCATTTTCCCACAAGGAGGGCATCTTGGGAAGCAGAGATGACGTACGGCTGAGTAGCTCCTCACACACAGTCAAAGCGTCTGAGGCTCGGCCTGCCTGGATCAATGCTGCTGCTGCCTCCAGACACAGCTCCGGCACACAGGGCCCTAGAGCAGAGGTGGGTGGGGAGAACTGGGGTGGGAGGAGGGTACAGTGTCTTGATGTGGCATGAGTTACCATCCCTGAGCTCTTTACCCATGGCCCCAGAGCCAAGCAGAGAGAACTGGGTCCCCGTCAAGACCAAGTAAGGGAGCAGGGGTGATCCCAACCCTCCCACCAAAGGGAACAGAACCTCGGACACACACCCACCCTAGGCTCTGAGCCATCCAGCAACACTGCCAGCAGGTCCAGGTAATGCTCCGCAGCTTCTTCTGCCCTGCAGGGTCAGTCAGCCTGTGAGCTTCACCAAGGCCCTGGCTCCCCAAAAGGTTCCAATGAGAATAATCTCTTTTGCCTAATGGAGGGATGCCTGAGCTTTGAGGTGGAAAGTGGAAAGCACAGTCTGGAAGCTCCAACCTTGGCTCAGATCTAATCCATTTCGGAATGGATGCAGAAGGACACTTCCACTTTTCAAAGAAAAGAGGTTACTGTCTGAGTGTCGACTCCACTTCAGGTCCTGCTGTAAGGCAGGGGGCTCATAGTGGGGACCTACGTCTCACCAATGCTGTATTCACAGAAATAAGCAATCATACTAGAGAAAAGTAGGGGCTGGGAACATGGTTAGCTGTATAAAGTGCTTGCTATGTAACCACGATGACCTGAGTTTAGAGCTCCAGTACCTTCGTAAAAAGCCTTTTATGCTTGTTTATTTGGTTGACTTTGGGTTTTTTTTTTTTTTTTTTTTTTTTTTTTTTTTTTTTTTTTTTTTTTTTCGGAGCTGGGGACCGAACCCAGGGCCTTGCGCTTCCTAGGTAAGCGCTCTACCACTGAGCTAAATCCCAACCCCGGTTTTTGATTTTCAAGACAGAGTTTCTCTGTGTAGCCTTGGCTGACCTGGAACTCGCTCTATAGACCAGACTGACCTCCACTCAGAGATCTGCCTGACTCTGCCTCCCGAGCGCTGGGATTAAAGGCATGTGCTGGCAGCACCACTGGTGGGCAGCAATACATTTTTTAAAATTGGTTTATTGTATTTATAAGTGCACTATAGGGTTGGGGATTTAGCTCAGTGGTAGAGCGCTTGCCTAGCAAAGCCTTGAAGGCCCTGGGTTGGGTCCCCAGCCCGAAAAAAAGAAAAAAAGAAAAGAAGAAAAAAAAAAGTGGGGGCTGGGGATTTAGCTCAGTGGTAGAGCGCTTGCCTAGGAAGCGCAAGGCCCTGGGTTCGATCCCCAGCTCCGAAAAAAAAAACCAAAAAAAAAAAAAAAAAAAGTGCACTATAGCTGTCTTCAGACACACCAGAAGAGGGCACCAAACCCCATTACAGATGGTTGTGAGCCACCATGTGGTTGATGGAATTTGAACTCAAGACCTCTGAAAGACCAGTCAGTGCTCTCAACCGCTGAGCCATATCTCCAGGTCTAAGTAAACACATTTTTAAACACAATATTTGGGGTAAGAAAGAAGTCAGAGATAGGCAAATCACAAGGTTTCAAAGGCCAGCTAGTCTAGTCAAAACTACTGTGCTCCAGGTTCACTGCAAGACCCTGTCTCAAAAAAATACAGTAGACAACAGGACCCAATGTTGATCTCTAGCTTCTATACACCCCAAAAAGTGGAAGGTTCCTCCTGCCCCACCCCCACACCCCACATATGCCAAAATGAATCACATATCCAGTGAAAGCTCAGGGGGCTGATCTCACCTCCCCGTCTGTAGGCATCGACTTGCTAGCAGGTGCTTGGCCTGGCTCTGTGTGCCACAATGGAGAGGAGAGGCTGGGTCAGGTTGTGGAAGTAGCGATTCTACTTCAATGAGACGTTTGAATGTTTCAGAACTATGGGTGGCACTCAAGGCCTAAAAAGAACAGAAACAACACTGACATCTTTGTGAAGCACACTCAGACTCCTGTCCTGAGTCACCGCAACACAAGCCCCTCAGCAGTCTTCCACAGGGTGCTTCCGCCTGGATGCTCCTCACCTCAACCAGTAGCTGCAGGCTCTCCAGCTCTGCTGCTGTGTCTCCCAGTTGCCTATATACTCTGGAAGCTTCCAGAAGTGGAAGGGCACAGGTTGTTCCCACTTTCAAGGCTTCAGTCAAGTACAACAGTGCTCTCTGTGGACTTCCCTACGCAAACAGAAAGATACAAGTCTCAGCTACCCTCACAAAGCATAATGCCCATGGTTCCCCCCAATACTGAGGGCTTTATCTTTACCATCTTACGGAGACACGTCCCCAGCGCCGTGTACACCTGGACTAACACCGATGGCGGACACAGACCTGAGGCTGCTTCCTGCAGGCTGCTCTGTGCATGGGGTAGGCTCCCTGTGATTAGCTCCTGGAAGCCTGGGAGCAATCATGACACAGGCTTAGGGAAAAAACTCATAAGGCAGGAAGCGTGATGGGAAACAAGAACACAGAGAATATCTATGGAGGTACCGAGAGCATAAGACCAGAGGATCCCTTAGAAAAAGAAGAGAGGATTCAGGTTGCTAGACCTTGTCTGCAGGCAAATGCTGTCAGAAGGACATCCTTTAAACTCTCCGCATCCTGCAGAATCAGTGGAGCGTGTAGCTTCTCAACTGGAGGACTCCAGGATTTTAGCAATAGTAGCAGGTCCTCAGAGGTCTCAGTCTGGAGAGAGAAGGACAGTCAAGAGGCCCTAACCCTGTAAGCATCCCCCCCCCCCTTTTTTTTTTTTTTTTTTTCTTTTTTTCGGAGCTGGGGACCGAACCCAGGGCCTTGCACTTGCTAGGCAAGCGCTCTACCACTGAGCTAAATCCCCAACCACAGCATCCCCTTTCTTGCCAGTCTATTCCACCCAGTCTTTGAGCCCAAGAGTCCTTCTGATCACTGTTCCCCAATCATAAGACAAAGACAACTGTGGGGCAATGATGTGGGCAGGAAGAAAACCGCGCAAAGGTGCTAACTGGAACCCCCTGTCACTCGTGCCCAGGTGGACATGGGACAAGGAACATGTCTGGGCTCCTATGAGAAGACAGAGGCTGGGAGGGAGCACCAGCACAGCCCCAAGAGCTTTATCCTTACTTGGATTCTTTAAGCTACTGTAAGCATTGCCCCCAGAAAACCCCCAATGAGGAGCTAACCAGAGCAAAGTCACTCAGAAAGACTGTCAGGCTTTTTTGGTTGGTTGGTTGGGGTTCTTGTTATTTTGGGGTTTTGTGTGTTTTGTTTTGTTTTGTTTTGTTTTGTTTATTGGCAACCATGATAGCAGCCTTCCCAGAATATAATGATGCTTTAACAGAGAATAGTGGGCAGGCTCTAAAGAACAGTGACTCAGGCTGTAGATGCTGAGGCAAAAGGACTGTAAGTTCAAGATCTTGAACCTTGGCTACAGAGTGAATTCAAGGCTAGGCTAGACTGGACAACTTACTAAGTTTCTATCTTCAAATAAAAGGTAAAAAGAGCTGAGAACCGGGTGAGGTGGTCCACACCAATATCTCAGCGCTGGAGAGGTGGCACCAGGAGGACTGCAGGAGTTTGCAGCCTGGGTACCCAGTAAGAGCCTGTCTCCAAATCAAAGTGGGACGCCTGGCACAGTGGTACGCCTCTATCCCAGCACTTAGGAGACAGAGGTAGGTGGGCCTTTGTGAGTTTGAAGCCATCCTGGTCTAAGGCTACATAGTAAGACTTTGTCTCAAAAGTGAGGGGTAGACTAGAGAAATGGCTCAGTGGTTAAGAGCATTTATTCTTACAGAGGACCCAAGTTTGGTTCCTAGTATCTACACAGAGGCACAACACGGTGGCTCTGTCACTCCAGTTTCAGGGGATCTAACCCCTTCTCCTGACTTTCACAGTACCTGGCACAAACACGGTACACATTCATATAGTCAAGTCAAACACTCGAACACATAAAAATACATTAAAAAACAGGAAGATGGGCAGGAAGGGAAGGTGGAAAAGGTAGATGCTTGCTTAGCATGTCTGAAGCCCTAGGAGATTTGGGGGGTGGGGTAGTACATTCATCTTCGCTCCCCCGGTTACCTGGCTGCCATTTAGGGTTTGCAGCAGTGAGGTCAGGTCCCCGAGGTGATCGGTACTCATCCAGAGGGCAGCGTGAAGGCTGGCCAGGCAGTGTAAGGCAGGCAGCAGCTCCGGCAGAGGGGAGGGAGCAGAGAGGACAGCGCGCCACAGCTCCTTGAGTCCCTGCTGACACTTGGACCCCATCTGATGCTGGGCCTCCAGCACTGCAGAGCACAAACACACACAAATCCATCTCTCATCTCCCAACACTGTCTGGGTTGTCCTTTCTGAAAGAGCCCAAAGATTAGAGTAATACACCTGCCTAGTCTGAGGAACATACAGAGGATTAGAAAAGAACATCTGGGGTTGGGGATTTAGCTCAGTGGTAGAGCGCTTGCCTAGGAAGCGCAAGGCCCTGGGTTCGGTCCCCAGCTCCGAAAAAAAGAACCAAAAAAAAAAGAACATCCGTCTCCATGGATCCTCTCACCTCCAGCCTCATCCCTAAATCCAAACTGAAACTACCAGGCACAGAGGAGACCTTACCTCTTTCTAGGCCCCTTTGAACATCTTCAGTAAGGTCTTCAGTGAAACCCTGGGCCAGGCTGGCCCTCAGGATTATATAATTACAGGTGACAGTCAGCTCCAAGGGCAGAGCAGGAACAGCAGCAGGGAGGCCTGGAACAACAGGAGGCTGGTCCCCCAGTCTGTCCCATGACACACAGCCCAAATGGTTTCCAATCCAAAGATCAACCCCACTACAACCAAGGCTTCAGTAAGGAATTCATTTGTTGCTCAGACAACTTTGGAGAGAGCAGAGAGTTTTCTAAGTCTACTGAAAATCACTTCTTCAAATGTTCCTCTGTGTGTGTGTGTGTGTGTGTGTGTGTGTGTGTGTGTGTGTGTGTGTGTGACAAGAAATTAAGCGATTGAAAGACAATCCCAGGGGAGGGGATATGGGGAAGGGGGAATGGGAGACGGGGGATGGGAGAGGGGGAAAGGGGGATAACATTTGAAATGTAAATACATAAAATATCCAATTAAAAAAAGGAAAAAAGAAAGACAATCCCATCCAGTCTCTTCTGTGCTTTACACAGGACTCCCTAACCCCCAGAATAATCACCTCAATCCTAGAACTGCATAAGAAAAGCTGATCTTTAGATACTGAAGAGGGGGAACTGAGACCCCTGGAAGGTCTTCCTTACCTTGAAGAGTGAGGAGGAGCTCCCTAAACCCTTCCAGTGTGTCTTGGGCTGATTGCTGTCGCCTCAGAGACGGACGAGAATCCCTAGTCAGCTGCTGAAATTAGGTAGAGAAGCATTAAGGTTCAGTCCTTCTCCCTCGTAGCAGAGACGGGGTGGGGGGGCGCGACACATATTCCGGTCTCCTCTGGTTCTAAGGACGGAGGTCAAACTCCTTTCCCTTAGACTAGGGTGAGATCATTGCAAACCCGCTTTCTGGGACCTTACGGATACAAGATGAGAGTCCCAGCAACCATATTTTACCTTAGCCTGTCTAACGAGCTGGTCATTCTTTTCCCTCCACAGGTCCAGGCTACTGGAAAATGTTTTGGGGAGGGATGGAATGATCTGGCTGGACATTGTCGCCGAGGTAGATCACCGTTACGAAGGGGTCTTCCGATGGGTGGAGGCTGGTCCCACAGGTGTCTTCACCCTAATCGCAAGAAACTACTTCTGCACTACGCCGGACGCTCCTCGGGTCGCGGCCAGGTTGTCTCTCCTTAGCCTGAAGCCCAACACTCGGTCCCGGCCACCGCCCACCGCGCCTGTGGTTGGCCAGGCTGCAACACTCTCGGCCGCGGTTGGTTGTCTTCAAGAGACCGTTCCGCGGGAAACTGAAAAGAAACCCGGAACAGCGAGGTGAGGAGACAAGAGGCCAGTCAGATACCAGGGACGAACTGTTAGGTTTGCGGAGCCTCCGCGGAGGCCAGAGTATTGAGGCTACTTTAGGAGGAGTGGGTCTTCGCACCAGTCTCTGGCTGCGCTCCGCCTTAGAACTAACGGCAGTCCAGGTTTCCCCCTCCTGGCTGGAAGACGGACCGCGCGCTGTCTGCTGGGAGTTGTAGTACTGTAGAGAACGCCCAAGGAAGATTCCTCACCCCCCATCCCCCACCTCCACCCCACCCCCACCCGCACCCAACCCCCCAACCCCGGAAGAAAATGTCTCCTTAAAGCTAAGGACAGGACACTGAAGGCCTTGGTGATCTCATCCTTCTTTTCTTTTTGAGCAAAAACCCAGGGGGAACCGGACATTCCTATGCAGAAAGGAAGTCTCCTTGACACTCTGTATGTAGCATCAACTCAAAACAATTCACAAAAGACATACAAAAGCCCCAAATAAAAAGCTTAGAAAACAAATCACCTTCACGGGTTTAACAAGATTTGCTTCGTTATCATTTTTGAAGGCTTGTTTTTGTTTTATAAATTACGTTTATGCGTCTGTCTGTGGGTAGGTACACGTGAGTGACTGCAGCTACCTGAGGTGGTCAGAGATGCCCAATGCCGTGGACCTGACAGGGGTAGGTACTGGAAACCGAACTTGAACACAGGCCTGGCCTGCATGAGCACTGTGTACCAGTAACCCTGAGCCATCTGTACAGCCCGACGGTATTTTGGGGAGTTTCACTGTGTAATCCTGGCTGACCTGGTATTGGTTTTGCAACCTCCACCTGCCTCAGCCACTCAAGTGCTAGAATTGCAGGTGTGCACCATCTTATCCAGCAGGCAGTGAGGGTTTTGTTGTTTGGGTTTTTTTCTTTTCTTTTTCTTGAGGAGTGGGTGAGTTGGGGGGTTGTTTTTGTTGTTGTTTGGGTGGGTTGGGGGGTTGTTTTTGTTGTTTTCTTTTGCTTTTCCAGAGAGGGTTTCTCTGTGTAGCTCTGATGTCCTAGAACTCCCTCTGTACACCAGGTTGGCCTCAAACTCACAGACATCAGCCCGCTTCTGCGTCTCGAGTGCTAGAATTAAACGTGTGCACTGCCTCAACCATACCGAGCAAAGTTGAACATTTTTATTCTTTTTTTTTTTTTCGAAGATTGATTTGTTTACAGTGTTCTTCTGCCTACATATATGCCTGCACACCAGAAGAGGGCACCAGATCTCATTATAGCCATATTGTTGCTGGGACTTGAACCCAGCCCCCTCATTTTCATTCTTATTTATTGTTCATGAGGATTAATTTATTTAATGGCTGGAGAGATGACTCAGCAGGCAAGAGCATTTGTTGCTCTTGTGAAGGAGATGGATTTAATTCCCAGCACGCACATGTTGGTTTACTACCATCACTAACTCCAATACTCGGGGATTTGATTCGAGGCTTTCTTTAACCTGGGAGTGGTGGTGCATGCCGCTGACTGCAGCAGGGTGATCGGAGTGAAAAGCCAAAACTTGATCAACAATCCAAGGCTGCTTGATCACAAGGGCCTGAAAACCACAAACCAAACAAAACCAATAATAAATAAATCTCTTGGGGCTGGAGAGATGACTCAACGGTAAAGAGCACTGACTGCTCTTCCAGAGGTCCTGAGTTCAATTCCCAGCAACCACATGGTGGCTCACAACCATCTGTAATAGGATCTGATGCCCTCTTCTGGTGTCTGAAGACAGCTACAGTGTAGACATATAAATAAAGTAAATGAATCTTAAAAAATAAGTAAATAAATCTCTTTTCCAAAAAGAAAGGTAACTGTTTAGAAGAAAAATCAAGTGCGGGCACACTCGGGCACAGTTCAGTGGTAGAGTTCTCTGGTGTTTGTTTTCTTTTGAATTTTTTTGTTGAAACAAGGTCTCACTGTGTACCCCCTTGGCTGTCCTGGAACTCTCTAGGTAGACCAGGCTGTCCTTAAACTCACAGAGTTCTGCCTACCTCTGCCTCCCAAGTGCTAGGATGAAAGGTGTACTCCACCACACCTGGCAGTGGCAGTGGCAGAAGGAAAAAAATAAGCCTAGGATCTGAGTCGCCACTTCTATAAAAAGCACAGGACAAATATTCCCTGAGTTCTCAAGAAAATGTGAAATTAAAGCACTTCACATCCACTAGGATGACTGAATCAGAGATAAATAATAATGAGTGTTATCCAGATGCAGAGAAATAAAACCCACATCTGGAGATGTGGCTCAGGAAATGTTAGTCAGTGTTGTGTTGTAGGTCTGTAATCCCAGCACTCAAGAGCAGGACAAAGTATCAGGAGCTCAAGGCCATCTTTGGTTATTAAACCAGGTGGAGGCCAGCCTGGGCTAAGGGCGACCCTGTGACGACAGAGGAACAAAAGAAACAAAAGCATGCAGTGCTGGGGAGACTGTGAGACCAAGAGTGACTTCACTAGACAGACTAGCGGGGTCTTTGAGTTATGATTTGCTTTTGAGACAGGGGCTCTGTGAGTTCAAGATGAACCCACCTCAACCTCCCGGCTGCTGAGATCACTACCATGCCCGGCCCTGATGGCAATCTTCTGCTGTTGTTGTTTCAAGTTTTTGTTTTAAATAATTATGTATGTCCTTAAATTTTTCATTGGTTTCCACAAGGACACTTTCATACAAGTCAGATGATGCTTTGTGCATACTACTCTACCACACTCACCCCAGCTTCCCTTTTTTTTTTCTTTTCTTCTTTTTTTTTTAAGATTTATTTTATATATGTGAGTACACTGTAGCCATCTTCAGACACACCAGAAGAGGGCATCAAATCTCATTACAGATGGTTGTGAGCCACCATGTGGTTGCTGGGAATTGAACTCAGGACCTCTGGAAGAGCAGTCAGTGCTCTTAACCACTGAGCCATCTCTCCAGCCCCCCAGCTTCCCTTTCTTACTCCCTTCTCTTCCTTTCCTTTGCTTCTCTACTGAGTTGGCTTGAGGGTCCCTTGTGCTCCGGCGCAGCTATGTATGTGACCCAACACAAGATAATACATTTATTTAAAACACTGTGAGATTGTTTTTGCGTTTTTCATAACTTGATCATATAGTTTTTATTTTTTTATTTATGAGTACACTGTAGCTGTCTTCAGACACACCAGAAGAGGGCATCAGATCCTATTACAGATGGTTGTGAGCCATCATGTGGTTGCTGGGATTTGAACTCAGGACCTCAGGAAGAGGTCTTAATCACTGGGCCATCTCTCCAGCCCAATCATAGAGTTCTGAAGCATGAATTTTGTTGCACTATCCAAGGGTTGGACATGTCTGCAGGTTTCCGTCCTATTTAAAAATACTCCCCCCCACCTCCTGGACCAGGCATGGTGATACACACCTTTGATCCCAGTATTCCATAGACAGAGGCAGACTTATCTTTGTGAGTTCACTACTAGCTTGGTCTACATAGTAAATTCCCAAGTATGTGTGTGTGCACACATGCGTGTTCACATGCACATATTTGCATGTATTTCGGAAACCTGAGATGGGAATCTCTCACTCTGCTTTAGTCCTTGAGAGCAATGGTTCTCAACCTGTGGGTTGCGACCCTTTTGGTAGATCAAATGATTCTTTCACAGGGGTTTCCCTGAGACCATCAGAAACACAGATATTTAAATAACAATTCATAACAGTGGCAAAATTACAATTATGAGGTGACAACAAAAATAATTCTACAGTTGGGAGGGGTCACTATACCAGGAGGAACTGGATTAAAGGGTTGCAGCTTTAGAGATATTGAGACCCACTGCCTTGGATAGTCTAACTGATCCAGAGGCTGGCTGTTTTGGCTAGACAGCTTGAGGGTTAAGAGGAGAGACTACAGAGTCTCTTTGAGGGAGTGTTTCAGAATTGATAGTTCTGATCTTTGCACATTATATACTTATGAAATTAAATTTACTTATTTTTTTGACCACTTTGTCTCACTCTGTAGTCCCAGGTGGCCTAGAACTTGCTCTGAAGACCCAGTACCCTTTCCCATGCAGCAGCTCCTGTTCCTTCCTGCCTATTGCCTGCTGGAATTATACACTTATTTTTGAAGATTGATTTATGTATCGTATGTCCTCTGTCTGCATGCCAGAAGAGGGCATTAGATCCCATTGCAGACATGGTTGTGAAATGATTGTGGTTGCTGGGAACTAACTCAGAACCCCTGGAGGATTAGCCAGTGTTCTTAACTGCTGAGTCATCTCTCCAGCCTCCCCCGACCCCTTTAAAAATATTTACTTCTGAATGGTGATTTTTGTAGTCATGATAGTACATGCCTATAATCTAGCACTCAGGATGGTAAGGTGGGGCAACCAGGAGTTGAGGGTATTGTGAGTTATATAATGAAACCCTACTATAAAACAACAACAACAAAAAAGCTATCTTAATTTTGTTTGGTGACAGGGTCTCACTGTGTAACCCTGGCTGGCCTGGAACTCACCTTACAGACCAGGCTAGCCTGGAATTTTTCTTACAGATAAGGGACATCCTGCCTCTGTCTTCTTGGTGCCAGGGTTAAAGGTTTGTTATCATACCTGGCCTGCTGTCAACTTGAAAAAAGATTGACGTTAAGACTTTAGTCAAGAAAAAGTGCCTGTTAAAGGATCTCATTTTATGCCTACAGCAGGCAAATGCAGACAGGAAACAGGTTAATGGGGGGAGGAGGGCATGGGTACATGACTGCAATTCCAGCACCTTAGGATGGAGAGCCAGGAGGATCCAGAGTTCAAAGCCAGTTTGAGCCATGTAGGGCCCTTTCTCCAACAAGACTAGTGAATCTCCAGAAGGTACAGGGTACAGTTTGTTCTGAGTTGTTGCTGTAAATTATTAAAAAAAAAAAAAAAAATTGTTGTCTTTTATCCTGTTCTAGGTCCGGCACCACAGTGCCCCAAGATATCTGGTAGACATCTTCATCTCAGTCAGCAAAGCCTCTCTCCCGCTCTGCTCCATCCCATATCACACTGCCAAAGGCTTCTTTCTGAGTCTGGCAGCAGTCTCTCTACCCACCTAGTTCCCAAGGTTGCCACCATGCCAGAAATATATATCCCAATTCCGTGGCGGCCTAGTGTCTCTGTCCACTGCAAACTCTCTTAAACTTAAATCACCACATGAAAGAACACACAACACAATAACCTCTGATCCAATTGATAAGAAATAATTGCCCACCTAAACATATAAAGCCCTGTGCACATCCATCCCTTAAGAACATTCATAACAACCTGTAAATGTACAGAGAGGAATCTTAGCATCAGCCTCCATGTTCTCTCTGTTCCTCCTGCCTCGCTCCAGTCTCCTCCTTTCTAAAACTTTTCTCCTGCCCATCCTTCCTTCTCATCCAATGACAGTCCTCGTTCTATCTTGTACCTGCCTACATCTGCATAATGACATCATCCTACACTGAGTTGACAGTCTGATTGTGGGGATAATTACACAACTTTGTGAACACATAGAAACCGTTGAGGTATATACTTCTAATAGATTTTCTTTAAAAACTGTGCCTAAACTTGGCTGGCCTGAACCTCACTCATAGACCAGGTGGTCAGGAACATCTCCAGATCTTCTTGTCACTGTCTCCCAAGGGCTAGAGTCACAGGCCCTTCCCGTCACACCAGGTTTTATTTCTGTTTTTAAGTTCATCTTATAAACTCTGGGGAACAACCTCTCCCTTTGCCTTATCAAACCTATTCCTGTCAGCACAACCAAACATCTGTCAATTTGCCTCAAATAATACATATTGTTCATGTAAACTAGGGTTTGATGGCTATTAGTAGCAACTTGAACCTTCTTTAAACTGTTATGTGCCTCTGTGTGTGTGTGTGTGTGTGTGCCTGTGCATGCAGGAGCCTCTGGGAGTCAGAAGAGGGTGCCGGATCCCCTGGAGCTGGAATTACAGGTGATTGTGAGCAGGCATGTAGAGACTTGGAATAAATCCCATGTCTTCTGTAAGAACAGCAAGTGCTTTTTTTTTTTTTTTTTTAAGATTTATTTATTATATATAAATACACTGTAGCTGTCTTCAGAAACAGCAGAAGAGGGCATCAGATCTCATTACAGATGGTTGTGAGCCACCATGTGGTTGCTGGGATTTGAACTCAGGACCTCTGGAAGAGCAGTCGGTGCTCTTACTGCTGAGACATCTCCCCAGCTTCAGTTGTTGAACTTTTCTTTTTCTAAGACAGGGTCTCATGTAGCCCAGGCTGGCTTTCAACTAAATATGTAGCCAAGGATATCCTTGAGGTCTAAATCCTCTTGCCTACACACCTCCCAAGTACTAGGATCCAGATGTGTGCTACCATACCTATGGGTCCCAGTTTTAACATTTGTTCATCTGCTACCCACAAGTCCAATCTCCTAATTAGAACACCGCAAACCTCAAGCACAGTCCCACCCTCTTCCCAGCTCCGCTGATGGACATTTTCAGGACATCCTCACACCTTAAATTTGACAAGTGAGTGGTCAGTTAGAGAAAGTCACAGGATGGACATACAAGAAAATCATTAGCCAGGCGTGGTGACAAACACCTTCATTCTCAATACTGGGAGGTAGAGGCAGGTGGATCTCTGTGAGTTCAAGTCTGGCTTAGTCTGCATACTGAGTTCCAAGCCAGCTAGGGCTTCCATAGTGACATTGTTTTTTTTTTAAACAAGGAGAATCGTTCCATTCCATTTTGGCTTTAACTTGGGAATAGTCAATTGGCAAAAAGATGCAATGAAGGTGGCATGGGCTGAAAACCTAGAGAGAGACTTCTGCAGTTGTGAATGGAAAGGATACCAGGGGAAGAACCACAGTGCTTCAAACTGTGTGTTAGGAACATGTTCTGTGTGTGTTCAAACATGTCTGTGTGCTTCATGATGCTGGGCTTGTCTTCCCTGCTATCAGTGAAAGCACAGAATGACCAAAGACCAACAAGGCAGAGGCTGGGACAAACGGGATAATAGAACAGTTTGGGAAGAGGTCAGTGAATCCAGACAACCTCTTGCCAAAGGGTTCTCTGGTACAGCAAGCCCTGCCTAAGGTGAGGCATCTGCTCATCTTGAGAGGAGAGAAGAGACTGACTTGGTGAACACCTCCACAGATCTTAGATACATACGAACATTCACATTGTTCTTTTATTCCACTTTGGTGACTGCCCCTGTTTTCCGTCAGATGCATCCAACTCAGGAGCTAGGGCTCAGGCTCCAGGTGATTCTCAGTTATAAAATCATAAAGTCCCAGAGTTGAGCAGTCTCTGGTTACAGCGTGGTTTAAGAGCTGTGTCAGTTGCCTGTAGAATATATCCAGCACCAGTACAGGTCAGGCTGGATTAGTCCCCAGCTCTCTCCATGGCCAGGTGCCAACATGCACAGCCTGGGCTACCTCTGCTGTGCCAGAACTAGTTTTTTGAACCAGGAACTCACAGCACCATCCACTCGCATCACCAACGCTATGCCCAGGAGAAGTCCCACACTGCTCACGATGAAACCTATGGCTTCAAAAATAAACCTGTGGAGAAGGTGGAGTATTTCAGCACACAAACAATAGGTCTAATGCCTTTTTCTAAAAAGGCAAAATACTGTGAACCTAGGACATCCATAGTTTCCTCCCAAGGGAACCCACTTACTTGGGAGCAAACACCTTCCAGACCATGAGATGCCTGCGGAGGATGGAAGCTGCCAAGGCACAGGCTAGAATCTGAGGGAAAAGAGGAGGGGCTGTGACTTGGAGGAAGCAAGGCAAAGGAGGAATTGCTATAGAGGCTGGCAAGAGGTAAGAGGAGGAAGAACGGGAGAAAGAGGGAGAGGAGGAAGAGGAGAGGGAGAGAGGAAGAGGAGGGAGAGAGGAGGGAGAGGAGGGAGGGAGGGAGGGAGGGGAGGGAGAGGGAGGGGGGAGAGGAGGAGAGAGGGAGGGAGGGAGAGGAGGGAGGGAGAGGAGGGGAGAGGGAGGGGAGGAGGGAGAGGGAGGGGAGAGGGGAGGGAGAGGAGGAGGGAGAGGAGGGAGAGGGAGGGGAGGGGGGAGAGGGGAGGAGAGGAGGGGGGAGGGGAGGGGGGGGGGGGAGGAGGGGAGGAGGGAGGAGAGGAAAAGGAGGAGAGGGAGGGAGGGGGAGGAGAGGAGGGGAGAGGGAGAGAGGGAGGAGGAGAGGAGGAGGGAGGAGGAAGGAGGAGGAGGGAGGGAGGAGGGGAAGGAGGGAGAGAGAGAGGAAGGAAAGGAGGGAGGAGGAGGGAGGGGGGGGAGGAAGGGGGGGGGGGGAGGGGGGGGGAGAGGAGGAGGGAGGGGAAGAAAGGGGAGGGAGGGAGGAGGGAGAGGAGGAGGGGAGGGAGGAGGGGAGGAGGGAGGGGAGAGGAGGGAGAGGGAGGAGGGGAGGGGGAGAGAGGGAGGAGGGAGAGGAGGGAGGAGGAGAGGGGAGAGAGGGGAGGGGAGAGGGAGGAGGTGGTGGAGGGGAAGGAGGAGGGAAAAGGGAAAGGGAGAGGGGGAGAAGAGGGGTGGGAGGAGAAGGGGGAAGAGGAGGAGGGGGGAAAGGAGGAGGAAGAGGAGGAGGAGGGGGGAGAGGAGGAGGGGGGGAGGGGGAGGAGGAGAGGAGGGAGAGGAGGAGGAGGAGGGGAGAGGAGGGGAGAGGGGAGGAGGAGGGGAGAAGGGAGAGGGAGAGAGGGAGAGGAGGGGAGGGAGGGAGGGGAGGAGGAGAGGGGAGGAGGAGGGAGGGGGGAGGGAGGAGGGGAGGGAGGAGGGAGAGGGGGAGAAGGGAGGGAGGGGAGGGAGGGAGGAGGGAGAAGGGAGGGGAGGGAGGAGGAGAGGAGGGAGGGGAGGGGAGGGGAGGGAGGGAGGAGGAGGGAGGAGGAGGGAGGGGAGGGAGGAGGGGAGAAGGGAGAGAGGAGGAGGAGAGAGGAGAAGAGGGAGGAGAGGGGAGGGGAGGGAGGGGGAGGAGAGGGAGGAGGGAGGAGGAGGAGGGAGAGGAGGAGGAGGAGGGAGGGGGAGGAGGAGGAAGGAGAGAGGGGAGGAGGGAGAGAGGAGAGGAGGGAGGGAGGGAGAGGGAAGGAGAGGAAGGGAGGGGAGGGGGAGGGAGGGGGAGAGGAGGAGAGGAGGAGGAGGAGGAGGAGGAGGAGGAGGAGGAGGAGGGGAGGAAAGGGAGGGGGAGGGAGGAGGAGGAGGAGGAGGAGGAGGAGGAGGAGGAGGAGAGAGGAGGGAGAATGTATGTACTGGAAACACCTGGCATAGGGAGTCAGGGAAGTGCAGTGCTTGTCCTGGTCCAAGCCCTGACTCTTGTGAAGGCAGGCAGCTCACTACCCATCTGTAATGCTGACAGTCAGACTCTGCCCTCTAGCACGGGAAGCCGTCTGTCTGTAACACACCTTCTGCCTCTGGTCCACAGGTTAGAAAAGAATTCCAGCCATAATAACCTCAGCTTTCCCAGCATCTGTAATGGAACTAACAGGGCCCAGAGCTCCACTGCAGAGGAGAGACGATCCAGGATTGGAGTAAGAGGACCCAGGCCGGGTCTCAAACCTGTCATCTGAGGTCTCAGTTTGAGCAAGCGCTTCCTTTTTTCAAGGGCCTTCCCCAAGTATTGGAAACTAAGAAAAAGTGTACAGCGCACTTGGGGAGAGGTCACTAGCTCTGTCGTCTCTCCCCTGCACCCACCTGTGCTCCAAGGACAAAGAGGTACTTGAGGCCCAGCTGCAACAGGGCAGCATTGAAGTGATGAGGGGCATCCCGGAGGCGCATCTCCATCAGTGGCTCCTCTTGCTCCTCCTCAGGTCTGACTCTGGCCTCGGACTCACTTCCTGGGAGTGACTGCCTCTTCTTTGGCCCTTGACGCTCACACAGGAAAGGCCAGAGCAGGAGCAGTGGGCAACCTACTGCCTCCGGGGAGGACAGGGCTGATATCAAGGGAGGATCTTGGGGCCAATCCATCCTGGTCCCCAACCACCCTTAGGTAGCTTAGGCTGTAAAGAACTTAGGGCCATGGGACCGCAAAGAGCCAACAGATCTTCCCCTCCAGAGCCAACATTCTCCTTTCTTCCCACAATGCAGGAGTAAACAGAAGTCAGGAAGGGCAAGCAGAGAGGTACCTGCAAAGAGGAGGTGGGAGGCAAAGGTGTTAGCTCCCACCAGCAAGGCAGGCAACCAAGTGGAAGAGCCGTGACCATCTGGGAAGCCCACGAAGGCCGCATGCCAATGGATGGCTGAAAAGACAGGCTGGTGGCCTGTAGAGTAGAAGGTCTGGGTAGCCAAAAGGACCCAAGCCGAGACTGCCTGCCACATCACAGTAAAAGGACCTAGAAGAAAAGATAGCATCTTTACAACTCCATCCCATTCCCCAACTGACGTATTGGGACCATCCACACCCAGTACTTGAGCAGGTCTATATACCGTCATGTGCTACCCCAAACTTCCCTACAGCCAATACTGCTGTTCTAATTCCCTCGCTACTGCAAATCTTAGCACCAAACCCAGGGCTCAATCTCTTTTTCACAGAGCTCACTCCGTGATGACATATTCACAATGTATCACTTTTGTAACTGAAACAGTCAAGGAACGAGCTCACGGAGAGAAAGCATTTCTCTAAGAAATGAGTCCTGAAGTTCTCCTGAGGGCAGGGGAATTAGCATGGTGAAAGCAGATAAGGGAAGTCATCCCCAACTGGAGGGACATGCCACCTCGTCAGAGTGAGAAACCACTCCCTAAGACCAGACGCCTCAGGGTGAAGGTCTGTTTACCAGGGGTGGCGACTGGTGTCCCAGCAGCGAGCAGATGCAGGAGAAGGAAACTCTGCAGAAACAGCAGCAGGAACACGAGGCTGACGCGCTCTACGTGCAACAGCAGAAGTGGGAAGGCCAAGAGGATGAGGGCTGTGACCATAGCAGCTGAGTAGACACTTCCCAACTGGTATGCAGCCACGGTTATGGGGCCCTGAGCTCTAGTCCTCTCCAGCCGGCCCTGGAACTCCTCCTGCATGTGGCGGTAGATTTGTGGGACCACGTAATCTAGGTCAGCCTGAGAAGTAGGGGGACCTGAGAAGGGAGTGAGGATAGTCCTGGTCCTTGAAGTAGCGGCCCCAGCCTTCACCAGCACTGTCACAGGTCTCCATAGCAGCAGCATGAGCCCCGAGGCAGCCAGCCCCATCACAGCCCGAGGCAGCACAGCCGATGCCCCGGCAACCAGGGCCCGGAGGCGCGGTGGTACTTCCTCTGCTCCTGACGCCAATGCCCAGTAGGCAGCCGTGCCCAGTACCATGAGGGGCAACCCCCAGCGCACAAAGAGCACAGGGGGCTCAGGACTCTTGAGATTACCATAGCGGCGAAGCCACAATCTCACAGCAGCTAACAGGGCCACCAGCGCCCCCACACAAGCTCCGTACCACAAATTCTTGGCTCGACCTCCCACCATAGATGCCAGAGGACTCAGCCAGGGAGAGGAGCAGCAAGCAGGTGTCTCTTCGGGGCAGCGGTGAAAAAGCCCGGCTAGCCTTGTAAATAAAAGCAGCCCAATTCCAAGCAACAGGGCATGGGTGCCACTGTGCCGTGGTGGGGCTGTTGGGGCAGAAGAGCCAAGGCGGGATGTTGTGAGCAGTTTAGGTGGTAGTAGCTGACCCTCCCAGTGAAGCTGAGCAACCAGGAAGAGAATGAGAGAGCCCAGAAGGAAGGGGGTGGCCCTGGCCTCAGCAACAACGAAGCTATCAGAGAAGAAGGTGGCCAATCGGATGAGCAGCAGGGCTAGGACAGGTCTAGGAACCGGAAGTAGGGGAGCCAGGGGCCTCTTAGAACCCCAGCTAAGCCAAGCTTTCCACAGAAAAGGAAGGAGTGAACCGGCTGCAGCCACAGCCCCCAGAACCACTGGGTCTAGCTTTGATCCAGTAGTTACAGAGACTCCAGTATACAGTAGGGTCCAAGTTAGGCCCCAGGCTACAGGTATTAGCAGTAGTGGACGGAAGAGAAAGCCTGGAGCTACTGCCAACTGGGATGCAAGCAGGCAAAGAAGGCAGGCAGCAGCCAAGAGGGCAGCACCCCCTGCCATTCGGACCAGAGAGAAGCGGGCCCAAGACTCGATGCATACAGCCCGAGCTCCCCGCAGGAACTGCTGGAAGTCAGCAGTCAACGAGCTCAGCGCTGCCTCGGCCTCTCGGGGATGCTGCAGAAGGTGCTGGTAACGTGCAGAGGCCTTGGAGAAGAGCTCCTGCAGCCGACGAAGCTCTTTAACGTGGAGATCCTGAGTCGCAGCTGAGTAGGTATGAAGAAACCGGGACACCTGGCAGGGAAGGTCAGAGACACAAAACGGGGCGGAGGTCAGGACAGGTGTCATACAAGAGGGACCTGGAAACGTGGGGCTCAAATTCTATCCAAGATGGGGGAAGGAAGGCTAACGGAAGAAAGGCATTTGGACGAGAACAAATGACTTTGGATAAATGACATGGGCAAGAACAAAGACGACAACAGGGTCATGCTTGTCCTCTGTCACCCAGAAGTCTAATCCTTCCACCTACCTGCTGGGCATTGATGTAGAGAGCCGAGACTTGAGCTAAAGCAGGGGAATCAGGGTGGGAGGCGTCCCCGTCCCCACGGCCGCTGCCGCCACCACTGCCACCTGAGAATAGCTCAGCCATCACTTCCCCAATGTTCCCAAACGGGATGGGCAGGCCTAGCAGCAGTGCCAGGGTGGGCACAAGGCTGATCTGAGGAATAACCTCGGGCTCCTAGAAGGAAAGGTCAAGGGTCAACGGCCTCACCAGGCCTAGGTAAGAGTAGTAGGAGGGAGGGTCTGGATCGATGGTCCAGCAGGTGAGAGCACTTGCTGCATAAGCATAAAGACTTGAGTGTGGCTCACTGGACCCACGTGAATAAAACTGGCTGTGATCATGCACTCCTAAAGCTTGGTGCTGTGGTGGGCAGAGACAGGAGGATGTCTGACCTCCAGGCTAGCTGCAGGTTCAGTGAGAGACACTATCTCAGGAAAATAAGGTGGAGAGTACTGGAGAACACAACATCCTCTGTCTCCTTGCACACACACACACACACACACACACACACACACGAGTGTGCATACCAGCACACACATGTGCAATTACCTCATATGTACATCACACACACACAAATAAAAATAAATGAGAGTGGGGCCAGATGATGGTTTGGAGAGCTTACAAGGGGCGTCACAATGTAGGGAGAGCAGGAGAGGTACAACCCAGGCCTTACCTCGGGTGGGACACTAGGGAAGAGGACTGTGGGGCTGTACAGGAAAAGTGCAGCTGACACCTCCAGCTCACTGTCCCCTCCATGATCCCCATTCATGGTCATCCCATGGTCACCAGCTACCACCAACAGTGTGTCATTCTCCAGGCGTTCTATCAGACCCCTGGGGGGTCAAGAACACGTGTCAGAGGGCAGGGGGAAATAAAGATTCTTCGCAGGGGCCCATTCACCCCCACCATTGACTTCCATTAGCAGGGTATAAACTTCTGTCAAAAAAGGACACCTCTTGGGGCTGGGGATTTAGCTCAGTGGTAGAGCGCTTACCTAGGAAGCACAAGGCCCTGGGTTCGGTCCCCAGCTCCGAAAAAAAAAAAGGACACCTCTTCAGCCATAACCCTATAGCCCAGAGCTGCATACTGAGTTATTCAAAATGCATGGTGTTTCTAGGTTTTGGGGAAAAGCCTGGATCAAGTATTTCAGAGCTGCTGGGCAGTGGAGGACAGTGGTGGCACAAGTCCTTAATCCCAGCACTTGGGAGTCAGTGGCAGGTGACTCTCTGAGTTCAAGGCCAGCCTGGTCTACAAAGAGGGCTCTAGGACAGCCAGAGCTACACAGAGAAACCCTGTCTCTAAAAACAGGAAAAAAAAATCAGAGTCAAGCACAGTGGATGCCTTTAATCCCGACACTGGAAGCAGAGGCAAGTAGATCTCTATGAGTTGGACTCCAGCCTGGTCTGGTTTATTCTGCAAGTTCCTGGTCAACCAAAGCTACAGGAGACGCTGTCTCAAAATACATACACACATAGAATTCATCCAGGCTCCACACGGGATTTTTTCCCCCTCATGGAATCCCAAGGCCTGAGATTCTCAACTACAAACCATTCCCCAGCCAGCACCCCACACTCACTGTATCACCTGGTCCATCTGGCTAAGTTTCTTGGCCATTTCAGGGTGGTGAGGGCCATGCTTATGACCACAATGATCCACACCCAGGAAGTGAGCAATCAGCACATCCCAGGCGCCGCTGTCCACTGTGGAGGGAGAACACGGAGCACAGGGCAGTAAAGCCTCACCCCAGTCGGGCCGGACAGTCCTCTACGCCCAGCGGTACAAGCCCAGGCTGCCGTCAGTGTCCGCAGACTAAAGGGACCCTCCCCAACTCCCGGGGTCAGTGAGGGACTGAGTGATCTTTGTCACTCACTGGTAGGATAGAGGTGCTCTAAGATGCCATTATCCACTGTGTGTAGGTCTCTGACATTGAAGGATGAGAAGAAGAAAGCTTGGGAAAATGCTCCAGGGAAAAGGTCTTTCCAGGTATCATCTCCCATGAAGACTACACGCCTTCCTGTAGAGACAAGAGGGGAATCGGAGCATATCTTGTTCATGTGAGAACCAGATATAGATATATATATCTGGGCAGGTGAGACAGCTCAGTGGGTGAGAGAGCTTGCCACCAAGCCTGGCAACTTGAGTTCAATACTCAGAACCCACAGGGTGGAAGGAGAAAAATCAACTTTCAAAGTTGTCTTCTTACCTCCACAAGTGTACCACGTCATGTGCCCTTGCTCACACCCATAAGCTCTGTGTGTGTGTGTGTGTGTGTGTGTGTGTGTGTGTACACATCCAATAGAAATCCCAACCACACATCCCAAAGCACAGGAATCCATTCAGCACCACCTACAATTTCCCTCCAAGAAGCTTTCTCTGATAGCCACATTTCCCCTGCTGCTCCCATCCCTGCAAAATGACATGCTACTGCTCTCTCCCTAGGGTAGCCGCTGACATGTATGTATGTATGTATGTATGTATGTATGTATGTATGTATGTATGTATGTTTTGAGACAGGTCTCACTCTACAGGCCAGGCTAATCTGGAACCCAGAGGCCCTCTTGCCTCTGCCTCTTGAGCGCTGGGATTAAAGACAGATGCGCCACGCGCTGCCCTTGACCCACTCTCTTCATAAGCAGTAAGTGAACGCAACTTGGATCCCTCTTTTCTCCATACCTGCAAGTTCCTGTCTTCACTCCTTCCTTAATTGGATGCCCCCAAGAGTTAAAACAAACGTTTTGTGCAAATTAGAAGCTACATCAAGGACAAGAATCTCTCCCTTTCCACAAGTAACGGTCCCATCTATCTCTACTCCCAGTTTCCCTACACCATAGCCAGATATACAGCTGGGTACCCGAAGTCCTGGCTCCCTAACTTCTAAAGGCCCAGGTACACCTAGCTGCAAAGGGGCCCATACTGACCTGCACTGGTGAGCTGCTTGATGAGATTATCTTCCACTATAGCATGGCTGGCGAAGTTACTGCCGGCATCAATAAAAGTCGGCAGCGAACCAGTGGTGAGAGCCTTCAGACGCTGCATGGTGGTTGTAGGGGGATCCACCTGAGATCGGTACAGTCGAGCATGGTGGGGCTGAACCTCTAGGATCCTCTTCAAGGAACCTAATTTTCCCAGGAAAGGCACGGAGACGGGAGGTTCCCCAGGCACATGTGAGCGCTGAGGCTGGGCAAAGTCAAATCGCAGAGCATCTATCAGCACCAAAACAACCCTGGAGAACCGGGAAGGCATCCAGCAAGCCCCAGGCTTTCCTTGGCTTCCCCAAGGCAGGGAACCGGGGCCTGGGGGCTCTTGGCAGCTGCTTTGATTGGTGAGTTCCAAACGAGTGAGAAGGAAGCCACTGGTGAAGAGTGCAATGCCAGCGTAAAAAAGAAAACAGACCCAGGCTAAGAAGAGGAGCACAGAGATCTTCTGCATCCTGGTAGAGAAGAGGAGAATGCTCATTGTGGTGCGAAGAAAAGAATGGACCTTTTGGACCTCAAAACAATGCCCAGCAACAATCACTTACTGCTATAAACTTCAGGACGTAAACAAATCAGAGCTAAGTCATTCCAGCTGTCTCTACCAGTCACCCCGTCTGAGGGAGAGAGGCTGAGACTCTGGATCTCAATCTGGGGCCCACCTAACGATTCAGGCTCTGGGGGTGAGCACAGGAACCTGTGCATATCCAACCGGGAGATCTAATGCTGTCAGACCATAGTCTAGGAGGAAGAAGACTATTCCAAATGGTAGGTGGATTGTTTTCTGGCAGTTCATTTCTATGACTCTCTTCGGACTATTCTCAACATTCCCAGGGTGGCAATAGACAGCAATCACACGGATAACTGGATTGAGTAAACGGCGCCGCCTGGTGGGGACCAAGGAAACGACGGGGAGGAGTCATGCTCCGCTTCCGGGCGGCCAGGCTCAACAAAAAACCTGAGGAACGACGTCCCCAGGAACCCTGGTATAAAGCCCCTTGAGCTATGCTAGGATCCAGAAGTCCCGGCAACTGTCTCCTCCGGTGGGCACCCGGCCAACACCTGGACATGCTCACTCTGATGCTGGGCACCCCGGCAGCAAACTGAGGTACCCGTCCTAGGGGTGAAGGTAATAGAGGATTCTCGGGAGACCTTGGCTCACCTGGATCCGCGCCCGGAAGTGCGGCGGCAGTGCTTGCAGTCTGGCACCACAGAGGTGTGCATGCCTGACAGAGCGCCCTACCAGGAGATCTGTCGCCACCTACCGGCACCAGCGAGGAAGTTCGACAAGGAACTTGGGCTGAAAAGTTTGATAGGAGACTCAGTAACTCATAAATGGGGGCCGGGTACTAGTCTAAGAGAGGTGGAGGATGACGGGGTGTGTACAGAAACATGAAAGAAAAAAAGTTCAGGGACCACTGTCCATATTTTCAAAATATGCATTTATGCATGTGTACGTTTGTACCAAATGCACTTAGTGCTCCAATTGCCTTTAGCCACTAAGCAGTCTCCAGATTCACTGTCCATTTTTGCTTTTCCGACAAAAGGTGTGCGTGCTAGGAACTAAGCTTTGGTCTTCAGCAAGGGCAGTACATACTCACTGAGCCATCTTTCCAGCCCCAAGCTTCAAGTTCTGCTGCTGTGATTTCCCTACCACGACGAACTGAAATTGTTTGTTCCTTTAGATGTTTTTGTCAAGAGCATTTTATCACAGTAACAAAAAAGACAAGCTAAGACACCAAGATAAATTAAAATGTGTCTTTAAAAATACATCTAAAGGGCTGGAGAGATGGCTCAGAGGTTAAGAACACTGACAGTTCTTCCAGAGGTCCTGAGTTCAATTCCCAGCAACCACATGGTGGCTCACAACCATCTGTAATGGGATCCGATGCCTTCTTCTGGTGTGTCTGAGGACAACTACAGTGTTTCATATACCTAAAATAAATAAATTTTTAAAAAATCTAAATAAAAGCCTATACATGAAGATGGTGGTGGCAAACACCTTTGATCCCAATTGACAAGAGTTTATCTGCATTAGCATGCTCAAAAACCTGGGCTAAGCCAGCACCATCTTTAGAAAACCTGGTACAGGCGCACACATCTGGAATGGCAGCACTTGGGAGGCAGAGGCTGGAAGAACAATCAAGATCATCCGTGACTCCACAGCTAGTCTGGGGCCAGCCTGGGTTACAGGAGACAAAAACGGTAACTAACTAAAAACCTAACATCAGTAGTGGCACATGCCTTTCATCCCAGCGCTCTGGAGGCAGAGGCAGGTGGATCTCTTTGAATTCCAGGCCAGCCTGGTCCACAGAGCTAGTTCTAGCCATCTGTAACGAGATCTGATGCCATCTTCTGGTGTGTCTGAAGACAGCAACAGTGTACTCATGTACATAAATTCTTAAAAAATTAAAAAAAAAGGAAGTAACCCCAAAGCCCCAAACATAAAATAGGTAAGCTGGCTGAGTATGGTGGCCCTTGGGAGGTAAAGGCAGGTTAAGTCACACATATATGATTCTAGAAAGCTACAGAATGGGTTATCTGTATGGTCTGTGAGTTGTATCTCAGAAGGAAAAAACAACTTTTCTTTCTTAGTAAATGTGGGGCACCTACCTATAGGGGTCCTACAAATTCACACTTAAGGTCCCCTTCCCCTTTAAATACATCTAGTTGCTGCTTCTTTGCTTCTGGTAACTGTTCCAGCCACAGCAGTTTCTTTGCTCTGGTGTTTATAAGCCGGATAGCCCTGCCTCTGGACATTTGTAAACTCTGGACACCTTCATTTCTAGATCACCTCTCCTTCATCTCAAGTTTAATCTTCAGTGAGGTTTCCTGGAACGCTCACCCTATATCAGTCCCCTCGTCAGAGCACTGACTTAATACTGGATCCAACTCAGGTCATTCAGCTTGCACAGCAAGAGGCTTTGCCCACAGACCCCCTTACCAGTCCTGCTTATGACGTTCTATCAGTCTCTGACTCTCTGTACCCCAACCTGACCATGGACTCTGTGAAAGCAGACACCTCTGGGGTTCAATTTTGTTGTTGCTCCTTTGAGACAGGGTCTCACTAAGTACTTCAAGCTGGCCTTGAATTCACCATCCTTAGGCATGTATCACCACAGCCATCTCTTTTTTTTTTTTTTTTTTTTTTTTTCCGAGCTGGGGACTGAACCCAGGGCCTTGCGCTTGCTAGGCAAGCGCTCTACCACTGAGCTAAATCCCCAACCCACCACAGCCATCTCTTAACCTGCTTCTGTAAACCCTAGTAAATATCTTAACAGTCTACACCCTCAGCCCTTTAGGACCACCAAACTACCATGCCAAGGCAGTCCTCTTCCCCATGGTCCCCAGACACATGCACCACTTAGCAGGAGGCACAGTCTGCAGCTGGCCGCTCAGCAGACACAGCTTAATCCCCTGTACAGCAAGGTTTCTTCTGAAGACAGGAGGACTTCGCTTCACATGAAGTTAACCCTCATGGAGAATGAACTCCTCAAACCTACCTGGACATCCAAAGGAAACCTGAGTGATCTGCCTAACTTCATCCCCCAATCAAAGAGGACAGTTTCCAATTTGCCACTGGTGAGTTTATTACATGATTATTAAGTTCAAATAAAAAAATAAAAACTAAAATTTGGCTGGGAGGCTGGAGCCAGAGTCTGAGAGTACTGTTCACGGCCCTAACTCCCTGGCCGAGCCATCTCTACTAACTGAGCTTGACTCTGCCCAGTTCTTCAATACTCGTGTCTGTAGTCTGGACATCTCTTCTGGTCTCGCTGGAGTTCTGGGCTCTGGGCACTGGGGCTTTGGTGAGAGCGCCATAGACACCCATGGCCTGGGGAGAAAGACGAGACAGAAGAGAGCCGTAAGAACACTGTGCAGTTGTATCCAGAACCACGAAAAGAGGCTGTCTTTTCTTTCTTCCCCTTCCTTCCTTCCTTTTATTTTTTAAAGATTTTATTTATTTTATGTATACGAGTACACTGCAGCTATCTTCAGACACACCAGAAGACGGCATCGGATCCCATCACAGATGGTTGTGAGCCACCATGTGGTTGCTGCGAATTGAACTCAGGACTTCTAGAACAGTCAGTGCTCTCAACCACTGAGCCATCTCTCTAGCCCCCTTCCTTTCTTTTTTGAGGCAAGGTTTCTCTGTGTAATCCTAGCTGTCCTAGAACTCACTCTGTAGACCAGGGTGGCCTGGAACTCACGAAACTCCATTTGCCTGTGCCTCCTGGATCAAAGGTACATGCCACCAACACCTGGCTTTTTCTTTATCAATGTTCGTCTCTTTTTTTCTTTTCTTTTCTTGTGAGACAAGGTTGCATTGTGTAGCCTAACCGGCCTCTAACTTGTGAACTTCCTCCGTCTCCTGAGCGCTGGTATTACAGGCATGCACCATCACACCCAGCCCCTTGGTTTTTCTTATCCTCAAGCCTCAGTTTTCTAAGCCCTGCAAACAATGCTAAGAATCTTACATCAAACCATCAAAGCAGGGTGACTCCCAAGCCTGACACAGGTGTCTGCAGGAGTGGGTGGAGACATTTCATCCTTAGCTCCTGACACTGTCACTGTGAGCTTAGCTTCAAAGAGCTCTAACCTGAGCCACCATACTTGTCACATCGCTGGGATTGGAGGGCAGGAGGACGGTGTTGGAATCCTTGGCCAGTTTGGAGAAGGCGCTGACGTACTGCTCAGCCACAGTCAGTGAAGCTGCTGCGTCTCCATTCTGTAGTCACAGTGGGGGAAAAAAAAATCAGAGGTCAGAGATTTAGGGAGAGAAGAGAAAGGAAAAGGGCTATACAAACCCTAACATAAGCTCACACAATCTGGCTTAATGGAGCCACAATGTCAGGAACTTCCCACAGGACAGAAGAGAGAAACCCTTAGACTGTCTATTCCCATCCCCCATCCCCACCCATCCCCACAGCCTCTCACGTGTTGAGTCAGAGCCCCAGCCAGAATTCGAATGGCTTCAGCTTTAGCCTTGGCCTTGGCCAGAACTGCACTGGCTTCTCCTAAAAGGAAAAAAATAAAAACACAAGACACGGCAGTTTGACCCATGAAATCAGAGAAGCCCAAAGCTTCTGTACCAGCCCTTACCTTTAAAGCCCCGTGCTCCGCTCCTCCCTCTGCCTCTACGCTACCCGATGCTCACCTGCTGCCTGATTTATCTGTTCAGCCTTTTCTGCTTCCGAGGCCAGAATCTGGGCCTGTTTCTTCCCCTCTGCCACATTGATAGCTGACTCTCGTGTCCCTTCAGACTCTAGAACTGTGGCCCGCTTCCGCCGCTCTGCCTCTACCTGGAATCCCCAATGACCCCCATCAAGAAGAAGCCAGGGGAAACTCTAACCAGGGCTTACAACTCTATCTACTACAGTAGGGGACTGTAGTCCCAATAGAACTAGAGTAACCAAATCCCTTTCCCCACCTGCATCTGCATGGACTCTTTGACTCGGGGTGGCACGTGGATATCCTTGATCTCATAACGCAAGCATCGGATACCCCAGCAGTCAGCAGCCTGGTTGATGGCGTCCACAATGTTGGCGTTCAGGGACTCACGTTCCTAGAGGAAAAGAAATGTGAGCAGCACAAGTCAATGTATCTATCAAGAGCCTAAACTGGGACGGTCCCTGGCTAGTCTTGTTCTGCAGAAGAGATCTGACTGTATGCGCCCTTAAGCCCCTACTCAGGTTCAAATCTGCTTACCCGAAAAACTTTGTCCAGAGAGAGTTTGCCAAGCTCTGATCTCATAGTCGTCTGAGCTAACTGGGTGACCGCATACTCGGGGTCTTCCACACCATAACTTGCCTGAAAGGGCAGGTATAGGGGAAGAACTGAAGCTGCAGGATTTTAAGCAGAGGCAATTCAGAAGGCTAGATAAAGCCAGGGCAGATACCTTGTAAGGATCCATAATGCGTAGATAAAGGACTCCATCTATTTGTAGAGTTACATTATCTGCAGGAGCAAAGAGAAGAGAAAAAGAGGGCGGTCAGGTCTCTAAGTCCCAACCGGCCCTTTCTCCTAAGCCTTGGATCTATAGCAACCACATCCTAATGCACTTAGCACATCCCTGCCACCCCATATCTCTCACCAAGGGTTACAGCTGACTGCTCAGGCACGTTGATAACAATTTCCTTGAGACTCTGCACATACCGGATTCGGTCTAACACGGGGATGAGGACGTTCAAGCCCTGGGAAGAGGAGTCATTGATTCTCAGAAGAGTGAGAATAATACACAGGAAATCTAAGCTAAGCTGGAGTAAGTAATGAGTTATGGATAGAACACGGAAACGCTATCCCTCCTACCAAGACATGTCCTCAAAGGCTGAGGTGTCACTGGTAGGGAAACCTAAGAGTCCAAGAACGAAAGACTAGGCCTCTGAACGTCAGCAGAATAGAAGTCAACAGGAACTGCTACCTTGAGGCAGACAGGTAGGGCTAAGAGTATGGTAGCCCCAGGAATGAAGCCTGTGAGTTACTAAGGTAATAAGAAAGCAGGGAAACATGGATGGTCAGGAGACTGGGCTCTGGTAGAACTGGTCCCTGCCAGGGTTGGTCCCTGTAGTTAAAAGTGCAGACAGGCCCCAAGGAAGTCCCACTCCCACAAGACGATTTGACTGGCTGAAGGTGGGCGAGAGGTTCTCACTGGTTCCAGGATCCGGTGGAATCTGCCCATTCGCTCCACCACCCAGGCCTCCTGCTGAGGCACAAACAATATCACGGTGTTTCGGGGCAGTCCAGAGGAGGCGCGGCGCGGAATGCGGCCAGAAGCCTGCACGGAGCCCTGAAGAAAGACGAGAGTAGGCTGAGGACACGGCGCGGAACCCTAAATCCTTCTCCGGAAGGCATCTCCCTAAATCTCGACACCCCCCCACCCCCGTCAAGGATCCCGGAGAATGATTCACGTGGGGACCATGACCTGGGACCCCAGTCCGTCCCCAAAGTTAGAATCCCACTCCTTCCCAGCCGAAGACCTAGGTGATCTCTGTCCCGAGTCTCTGAAGAAGGTTGCTTCGTTCTCACCCTCAGCAAAAGGGCTCCAGTGCCCCGCGCCGCGCGCGCCAGCATTTCCCACAGCCTCAGCTACCTCCGGAACCAACGAGAGGTGGAGCAGAGCGGCCTCTCCTGAAGCCTAAACCCGAGCTCTTCCTTTGGCCGTTCCACTCCGCCCGACGTACTTCCGGCGTCTTATTCCACCCCTCAACCCCCGCCCCCACTAGTTGGCGTACGTCAAATCGTTCCCTGGGAAACGTAGACTTTGAAGAGAGAGCCCGAGAGTGCAAGTTTGTCCTGGTTCTCAAAAACTAAGAAGCTCCTAGGCATTGTGGTACAAATTGAGTCAATATTCTGTCTGCAAGTGGTACAGAAACACCGCCCACCAAATTCAGTAGCCACAGCCGTGACTCAGTTTACCCTCCAGCTCCTGTGTAACTGCCCTCTTCTGTCACCATAACGACAATGGATTCGCGCTCCGTAGCTGGCCGTGGTTGCCATAGTGACATTCTTGGGTAGTCATACTGTTGTGCCCGTCTCCCACTGGGGACTGACCCCATTCCCGTTGTCATGGTAACCAGGAGGCCTAACTTTGCCTTACGACTGGGCAGAGATTTCTCCCTTCCCTCTTTCCCAAGGCATCAACAGCTCTTTTCATATTTTCTGAGCCAGAAACGGTCAGGCCTGTTCCCCTTACATACAGAGGGCAACAAAGAGCCTCAACCTTTCATTTTTGTCTGGAACTTGTCACCTTGCTCAGGTCTCTGGCTCTCTCAAATACAAGCTTTAAGAGACCTGTGTGTCACTCTCATCATCCTCATCATTGTTTTACATATACAGACACTGAGGTTCTGAGAGGCTAAACTACAGAATCAGTGTGAACATCCGGATCCTCATAGTTTAGCTTCTATACCTTCACTTTACAAACCATCCAGTCCCCAGCACCATATGAAAAGGAATAAGACTATGGTCCAAGACTCAGCTTAGCTTAGCCTAAGATCTTATGGGTTTGAGCCTGTTGCCAGAATTCCAGCTTTAGGACTCTCCATTCTTTTGAATACAGAAAAAAAAAAGTAGAGATTAGTTCAAGTTTCCAAACAAGAATTTATTCTTTATTTTTTTTCCCTTAAAAAATGTACCAGGTACAATTTTTCCTGTTTTTTGTTTGTTTTGTTTTGTTTTTCAAGTTTCAGCAAATGCTTGTTCCCCTCAGCCAAGCCCCAAGAGTTAAGGGTTGAGGCTGGGTCAGAGTCTTAAGTGGGGAGTGGAGTAACTGGGAACCATATGACTGAATGAGGGGCATCCCTCATCCCAGCTGAGGTAGGTGGGTCAGAGTCTGGTCAGGTAAGAGGAGGTTCCCCAGTCCTTAGGCCTGACTCTGTCCCTGGACACCTTCCTCAGTCAGGACGCCAAAGCAAGGAGACAAAGGCAGGAGGAGAGGGACAACTGAGTCTGAGCCCTAGGTAAGAGGTGGTTAAACCCCTGTGTTACACATACACTCAATTCTCTCTCTCGCAACACACCCTACACAAACCCAAGTTTGGGTGCACACAGACAGTTGTACACACACACACTACACACACACACCACACACACACTGGCTTTCGAAGATGGGTTGAAGGGCAGGGAAGGGGAAAGGAATAGGGAAAAACGAGGGAAGCTGAGTCTTTGGCTAAGTGACTCAGTTCCTCTGGAATAAACCCTCTGCCCTTAGCCAGAGGAGAGCAGCTCTCCCCTTGCCCCGACATCAGCTTCTTCAAGTCCTGAGGTTGGAGCAATATCTGCGAGTGGGGTGATGCCAATTATCAGGTTTGGGAGGTCACCAAGGCAATCCAATTTGAATAAATTATAAATTAAAAATAAATAAAATAATAAGTGGCCCCTGCCCAGGACAGGGAGGCAACGCTGGCGTTACTTGCCTGGGAACTTGGGACAATCTCAGGGTAGCTCTGGTCCTACCTAAGCTGGCCTGGGAAACCCAAGGGAGGGGACAGGCACATGGAGTACCCAGAGCAGATAGGGTATGGAAAGACCGAAGCTTTAAACACCCAAATGATTAATTTGGGTGTGAGCGTGATGAGGACTTTAATTCAAGCCTGAAGGGGCTCTTGCCATTTCTCCACAGTTTACCCTGTCCAGGATGGAGCAGGATAGGCAGGCTTTGGGCCCACCTAGGTTCAGAATGCTTGCAATCAGGGCAAAGGTGAATAACGTGGATTATGGGGGGCCTCAGTCACAGCCTGTAGTTCATAGGGGAGCCCTGTGTCCAGCTCCAGGCTCCGGCGGGAAAAAAGCAGGCGGATATCTCCATGCAGGCTTAAGCGACCTGAGCGGGAGCTCCGGAACCTGAGGGAAGACAATGTGATCCAAGTCAGAATCCAGATGGAGAAGAAAGGGGAGATCTTCTTTGAGAGTAGGGAACAGATAGATACCTGAGCTTCTCCAGCTCTCCCAGGGTCCTGTGCTTGCTTACCTGAGGTGCAGCAAGTAGCAGAGGAGGCGGTGGGTGGGGCTAACATTTCCCTCCTCACCTACAGGCACCAAGAAGAGGCGATGGCGCAGGAAGGTCATGTGGGCAGCAGGCATGTCCGAGAAGTCAAAGGTCACAAGGAACATCTTCACCACAGTCTGGTTGGGGTTAAATAAGGTCTGGGGACAGGACAGTCCAGGTTGGTAGGGCCAACTGACTGATTCTCCTCTCTTCCCACATCAGTTCTCTCAGGGCACCCGGCACTCCCTCACTTACCACTTGGATGGTGCCCACCTTGGGCACACTGTAACCCTTCCTCCCCAGAGGATTCAGGTCCACGACTCCCTAGGAAGATCACGAACTGTTAGCCAGGGTAGGAACTAGAAAAGTTGGTCATGAGCACTGCGGACAGCTCTATAGCAGCCCCCTCCCCCCAGTTTGGCTCCACCCTTTACTAGAATTCTTCCCATCTTACCCTGACTCACTCCTGGACGAACAACATGGAAGAAATCCCTTTTGCCGCCCAAGCCCTCTGAGGTAACTTTGGGGTCAGTTTCATATCATACCAGGAAGGGGGCCGGTGCATTTTGCTCAGAAACATCAAAAAAGGTGACAGTGACAGGCAGTGTGACATGCTGGGGACAGTAAGACCCGCTGGCTCCAATCTCTGCAGTAAAGCCCTCGATGTGGCCCGATGGTGCAAAGCGTCCTCGAAGCAATGATTCCTGGGATTAGGGTGGAGTAGACACATCTGAGAGTGATGACAATCCTTTGTCCGTTTGAGGCACTTTCCACCATCGAATTCCTCCCAGGGACCCTTAATCACAAAGCCCCAAAGGAGCTACCTCAAAGTTGCCCAACAGGGTACGGCTGACAGCAGGGGTGGGAAAGGGGGAGGCACTGGGAGGGCTCAGCAGGCCTGGCCCCTTCCGGAGAGTTCGAAGGGAGCTTCTGGTAAGAGAAGGGACACAGTGGTTGGCTTGAGTCTTCTGAGTGTCCCTGTCTCCAGTCCTTGGGTGTTCCCTACTACATATAGTGTTGGAAAAAACTACAGACTTCTGCCTTTGCTTTCATGACCAGGGGAGAGGGAGCATCTGATTACTTACAGCTTCAGGCGACGGGCGCCCTTCAGCCTCCGCCCCGTGGGACTGCGGTCTGTTGGGTCCTATGGTGAAAATATTGAGAACAGAGACTTCGTGTGAAAGCCAGACATAGTTTGGGACAAGGACTTATTAGAAGTTCTCAGAAGAATATCTCTATAGGTCTCCTCCACCTTCACCTACACAATGCCTACTTAGGAGTAGATGAGAGTAGGCTAGTGTGGTAACATATAAGATGGCACTTAGGAGGTAGAGGCAAGGGGAGGAACTCATCCTTGGCTACATAGGGAGTTTGAAGTCACTCTAGGCTATCTAAGGCTTTGTCTCAGAAAACAAAATCAGGAGACTGGAGATCTAGCTCGGTGTTTGCAGTGTCTGTGTAACAGGCACACAGCCCTGGGTTCAATCTACACCGAATCTACAGTACCACATTCACTAACTAGCGTGCTGGAGTGTGCCTTTTCTGATTCCAACACTACACCTGGAAGGTGGAGAAGTAGTTCCAGGTCATCTCTGGCAACCCTAGGTTTGCCTGGAATACATAGGACCATGTCTGCAAAGAGAGGAAAGGAAAGAAAAGAAATAGACAAACTTGTTCCCTGGCTTACCAAAACAGGCTCCTTGGGCCCAGGCAGCAGGTGGCTCCAGAAGGGTGTGGCTTTGGCATCAGAACTATTGGCAGCAAGAGGGCAGCCCAGGGTTCCCCGGCGCCTCCGAGGGGCTGGTCCCTCATCTTCAGAGCTGACATCAAGGGCTTCTCCAGCAGGCAGCAGCCTTCGCTTGGTGGGGCAGGGGCCTGGAGGTCCAGGGCCAGGGGGTGTGTGCTCGGGACTGTGCCCATTGGCAGTTCCATGGGACTCCCTAGGCCAAGGGTTGCTCCCGTTGCCCACCCTAGCCACTGGGCTCTTACCCCCTATTTGTGCAAGATTGTGCAAATCAGTGTCAAGTGTGTGCAGCTGGCCTGAAGGGGCTGGCCCTGGAGACTCCCCCAGGCACCCCTGTCCCCCTTGATCTGGGAAAGCCCAGTCTCTGGTGTGCAAAGTATTGCAGGAAGCATTTGATGAGGGCCAGGGGGTACTCTGGGTCCCTGAAGTCCAAGGTGAAGTGGCACTACCTCCTTGTTCCACAACACGGAGGCCATGGTGGGAGAAATGCTGGCTAGCCACACCCAGTCCCAGACCCAGTCCCTCTGGGCTCACGAGTCCCACAGTAGATGGTTCTTCGGGGGGTAGTCCCTCTCTGGCCCCCAGCCCAGGGCCTCTCTTCAGCTCCCGGGGACCCTCAGTGGAAGGGGCCGGCCGCTTCAGAGCCCTAGGAGGCTCGGAGACGCCAGCTGAAGGGGAAAAGATGGATACCTGGTAGACCCCGGGGGATGTTGCCCCCCCTGCTGGGCTGTAGCCCATGAGCAGGCCACCCTGGAGGGTCCCCTGTGTGACTGGAGGCTGTGAAGGGCCAGCCTCTGGCTCTGAGGATGGAGACAGCTCCGCCTGCACGTGGCGCATGAAGCCCCCCTTGGGTCAGGGGGGCCCCCCCACACGGCCTTTATGCTGGGCCTGGGCTGGGAGGCCTGGGGACATCTGTAGGAAAGAAAAAAAGGAGGTCAGGAGAATCAAGGAGTCTTCTTTCTTCCAGCAGAGTTTCAGATCCTCCCTCTCTCCTCAACAGATGACTTTGAGCAATTTGTTGGGGGTAAAGTTGTCCAAATCCCTGGACAGACCAATGAAAGTCAGAGACCACTCTCGGAACTCCTGGGAGGGGCACACCTTCTCTTCCAGTTTCCTACTGGACTTGCAATACACCCCTCCCCTCTTTCCTGGAAGTTACCCCGATGAAGAAGCCTCAAGCCTGGGCGTGTGTCCTCTTTTCCTGTCTGATGTCTTGTCCCTCTAGCTTGCAGTCTGGTCCATGCCCACTGCACTGGCAAGGTGACTGCCACCATTCCGCGCAGCTCCTGGGCTCAGTTGGACCCTGAGGGAAAAGAGGAAATATAAGCTGGGATCCCTGCAACCAATGGTAAGATCCCCCCCACACTAATATGGGCTACTATATCGGCACATACACCAAGATATCTTCCCGCTTTGGGACAAACTCTTCAGGAATAGAAGGGGCAGGCTGGAGACCTAGGGCACATGCATAAGAATCGGGCTACCTGAGGACTCAACAGAGAAGCAAGTCTTGGCTGACTGTCTTAAGGATGTGAGAAATGAGTAGAGGCAAGATGAACCACTTGTCAAGGCCTCCATCTTGGGAAGTGGCTCTGTATAGCGGGGGGTGGGGTGGGGGGTGGGGTGGGGGGGTGGGGAGGGGTAAGATGCCTCAAAGATCAGAGAGATTCCATGTCAGCTGGTAGGTGGACAGGGTAACAGTGTTCTTCTCTTACTCAAGGCCCTCCAATTACACAACTCATCTCCATATGTCTATACAAAGGGGCAAGTGCGACTCCAGAGTGCTAAGAGCAGAGGTCATGCAGATAAGCACACCCCATCACACAACTACAAACCCCAAGTCAGCTCCAGGCCAGCCCTTCACACTTAAAATCCTAACTTTCCCCAGAAATCTGTCTTTTTAACAGAGAAAAGAAATCCAAAGCGGGGCAGTGGTGGTGCTGGGATTGGTGGTGCTCACCTCTAATCCCAGGACTGGGAAGGTAGAGGCAGGCCAGTCTCTTTGAGTTCAAGGCCAGCCTGGTCTACAGAGAGAGTTTCAGGAGAGCCAGGGCTATACAGAGAAACCCTGTTACCTTCACCCCCTAACACCCCCACTCCCCCAAAAAAGAAAAAAAAAAACAAAAACAAAAAAAGAAATCTAACCAAAAACAAGGGATGGAAGGAGAGAACTGTCAGAAGGCACTTTGTAGTTCCCACCCCTCCCCCCAGGCCCTGCAAACCAGAGATAAGGAAGCAGCAAGCAGTCAACTGGAAACAACTGGAGTATCTCCCCATGCCCCTCCCCCTCAGGCACAACAGTACTCAAAAAAACCTAAAGCATTTCTTTGTTGCCATGGCACAAAAAATGGTCTTCACAGACCATTAGCCAATATTTCAGTGACCAGTGTCAAGTTGAAGGCCAACAGTCCCCACTGTCATCCTTATTTGGTCAGCAGTCTGTGAGGACTACCAACCATAATGCCCTTTAGCATAATGCTAGAGGCTGAGGCAGGAGGATCTAGACCAGTCTAGCTACATTTTGAGAGGTCCTCTGTCAAAATCAAACAAAACAAAAATTACAGAAAGAAACAAATGAAAAACAGGTTACAGCCGGCCTTCACACTCCACCAGACAGTTAAGGTCAGACGGTCAGATGGGGCTACAAGACATCCTATCTCAGACAAAACACAAAACCAACAAAGAAGCTGAAGGGTGGTAGTACACGCTAGTTCACACACTCTGGAGGCACAGCCAGGCAAATCTCTGAGTTCAAAGCCAGCCCAGTGAAAACCTGTCTCCAGAAAAAAAACAAAACAAAACAAAAACCAGAACCAAGCCCAACAAATATAACAAAATACCTTTTCCCACTCCTCTTTCACGGATATCTCAAAGTCATTCCCCTCCAAAAGATCTCTCATCTCAGACTTCCATAAGACAGTGCCACTAACTACTTTCTGTAACCCGGTAATACTTCCGTTTACTTCTGATTATGTCACACCTGAGGATGGGTCTGTGTTTCTTCCCCAGCCCCATTTCAAGCTCAGGAGAAACACACATCAGAATTCAAAAAAGCCTAAATACTAGCACTAGTGATCTGGTCAGCAGTCCTGACAGTGTAGAGAAACACTACGGGTGAAGAGTGGAGAGATTAATTGTACAGGGGGAAACTGCAGCAGCTCATGTGGTTGTAGGAGACGGAGAGAAAGGTGACATTTACACTTAGGGACTGAGAAACTCTCCCACATCAACTGTTGCCTTCCTTTCAGGCCATACTTTGCCATTTCGCCAGGTCCCCCTTTGAATGAGATCCTAAGAATATTCTGGTCCTTCACGTGGGTGAGATGGCTAGAAAGCGGAGAACGTCAGCAGTGGCAGTGTCATGAGAGTATAACCTGTTCTCATTTCTTTCCTGCCTATTCTCCACCCAGGCTTTAAAGTTCAAGAAGGGCGTTTTCCTGAGCACCCCAATTTCCAGGTCATCTCAGTTGCCCTCCTGAGCTCTTGCCTCAAGGAAGCCAGGTGATGACATGATGCCCTACTTGACCCCAGCATGCCTGGCATCTGCTCATTAATCCAGAGCCCTATTAGTTCCCTCCCTGTCCAGAGACGCTCTAAGACTCACTCCTCTGCCACCCAGCTTCAAGCTGACTCATGGGGAAGGACTGCAGGGAGAGGGGACAGGCCAGTATAAGCCAAACCTCGCCCTCTACACTGGGGATGGGCAGCAGCTGGCATTAAACAGCTGTGCCAGACTGTGGCTGCCAAGGACTACAGCTCCCAACATGCCGAGAGCAAGGTCAGCAAAAACAACAAGTCCCAGAATACCATGAGGTCTGTACCCTCAGATACTTGTTAGACTTGGGAGGTGGGAGAGGTTGTGGTACAGGAAGAACACCTAGGCTCATTCTATCCTTCCCTTCAGTTTCAAGACACCCATTTTTACCCTAACGAGGTGGGGGAAGAATTCCTATCCATGTGTTTTCCACTCTTATCCTAGGCAGAGTTCCGCTGCTCACTGCTGTACATTTTGTTCTCATACATGTCTATACACGCTAGGGTGACTGTTCCCAAGACCACTGCTGTGAGTAGAAAGGTCAATCTCTGCTTTTCACCTTCCCTCCCTCTGACTCCTGGCCTAGAGCCCTTCACCCTTAATAGAGAGGGAGCAGACCTCAGGGACCCCTCCAAACTCAGACACGGAGACTCACCTTGGCTCCTGGACTCCTTGTCCTGGACGATTTCCCCCCCACCCCCTGCTCAGCCTCCCAGGTCGGTTCTCATCCCTTCTTCACAGCCTGGGACAGGCCCCATACCGTGCAGAGGTTTTGGAGATCTGATCCTTCCACCTAGTACACACTCACCCCACTCCCAAATTGGCTCCGCCGCGGTGGCCGCTGCTCCGGGCCCTTCCGTCCCGTCCCCGTTCCGATCCCTGTCCCTCCCCTCGGATAACCAGTCCCCCCTACTACGGGCCCCCAACCCAGACAAAGGGTGGCTTAGGCTGAGAGCCTTGCTCTGCTTGGCTCTTCTCTGATCAGCTTCGTGTGCAACACTAGCGGGCTCTGGCGTACGCAGCCCCTCTAGCTGCTGTTGCACCCCTCCCTGCGACGGTCCCTCCCCGGGGCCGCCCCGGCTCCTCGCCGCAGACTCAGCTGCCCCTCTGACTCACAGGCCATTTCCTACCAGCTGATGGGGCCGCCCGCCCCGCCCAGCGCCCAGCCACCCCCAGCACTGCGACCACGGCTGCCACGCCCCCCTCAGACCACACCCTCCAGGGGCAACAACTATGTTCATTGGTCCAGTGGAGGCCAGCCTCTCTGCAACCTCAAGCGTGAGTCACGCCCTCTCCAAGGGGCGCACGCCTATTGGTCCACATAAGGGCAGGCCTACCCAATGTCGCCCCGCCCACCTCCTTAACCCTTTTTTCTGTCCAAGTCCTAAGCAATTCTCTGCCCTGTCATTTAACCTCATTCAGGCTTCATCCTCTCAGGGCTCAACAAACCTTTCTCCTCCACACTTCCTGTTCTGAAGTAAATTAATAGGAAGCTCCAGGGCTTTCACAGATACAGTTCAACAATCTCCAACTCATACCAAACCCAACCCCACATAACCCCAAGCCCATTTATCCCCCCACCCCATCCCGAAATAGAGCTCCAAGAGCGTTGTTGCTATCTAGTAAGCTTTCTACAAAAGCAGGCAAAAAAAGACCTAAAGTCGTACCGTATCTCCATCCATACTGAAAGATGGCATTCGCACCCCCCTCCCTTTTGCCTTTGTTTGGAGACCCCAGGAGGCTCCTGAGATAAAAATACATTTAAATTTCAGGGACTCAGGCCTTATCCTTTGTGCTCAAAACTCTTCACGGATCAGGCTTTGGAGCACTCTTTGCTGACAGACCTCTGCTCCAAGGAAGCAGAGTATCCTCAGAAGTGAGTTAAAAGGCCTTCTGCCCAGAGTCAGTCTGGAGACCAAGTTAGTCTTCATGACTCACAGCTCCCTCGAAACTCACCAAGCTCCCCTTGAGTCACTGGGCCCCAGGCCCAGCCCAGAGCCAGCCAAATTAAGCAGTAGCAGAATAAGCATCCCTAACCTTTGTCCTTAGCTCTGTAAATAATCGGGGTGGAATTTTTGCAAGGCTTGGACATTCATAGACACTTTTTAGAGGGACTGCTCTGGAGATAACCTGAGAAGATGGGTAGCCTTGTCTACCTTGTCCTCTGAACTTATCAGTGGGTCAGACATGTTGTCACCAACTCAGGCCTTTTCTCAGTCACAGAAATGGAACAAACAGCAGAACCAAAAGAAATAAAGGCCTGTGCTTTGCCTATGCTATGAGCCCCAAGGACCATTCGTTTATTGCTGCACTGTAAAAAGAGCCCTCCCCTCCCCCCCTCCCTACTTCCTCTCTGGGTTCTACAAGTAATACAAGCAAACAACAGTCCTCTAGGATTCTTTCTCCTTACCTCTAATGAGTAGGAAACCCTTAAAAAAAATAAAACAAACCAGCTCCCTAAGATTGAATTCCCTGCTATGAAGGAGCAGGATTTTAAAGTCTCAAAGCCCTAAACACAAGTGAAGAATCAATATGAGAATGTATTTGCCTCAGCAAAGCTCACTAGGAAGACAGAAAGACAGAATATCTTAGGAATAATTCTCAGCAGCCCTCCTTTGTTCTGTCTAACTATAATTTCAGGCTTTAGTTTTCTACAAAGATCAGAGTGGGAACACTAAAGGAGTCAGGATAAAAAATGTTCCAGGCCTCAGTATGCCCTAGGGAAAGGAGCATAGTTCAGTCATGCATGAGGTCATACCTAGTTGCTCTAAACTCTTAGCTTGCATTTTTTTTCTTTTTTAGAGTCAAGGCCTTGCTATATAACCTAGGCTGACCTTGAACTCATGATCCTCCTGCCTTGCCTCCAGAGTGTTGGGATTACAGGTCATTGTGGGGGTTTGTTGTTTCTGCTTTGTTTCTTTGAGACAGAGTTTCTAGTAGCTCAGACTGAGTAACTCTTGCCTCTGCCTCTACAGTGCTGAGAATACTGGTGTGTGCTACTGGACACAGCCTGACTTAAAATTTGTTTTTGTTTTTTTTTAAAGACAAGGTCTCATGTAATTTAGGCCTGGAACACACTGTATGTCAGAGGATGATCCTTTACTCTTGATCTTTCTGTTCTCACCTTCCAAATGCTGAATTATGTTTAAAAAAATTTTTTTAGAGCTGGGCATAGTGGAGGACACATGTCTTTAATCCTAGAGGCAGGCAGACCTGAGTTCGAAGGTAGCCTGGTCTACGAAGTAAGTTCCAGGACATCCATGGCTACACAAAGAAACACTGTCTCAAACCAAAACAGAAGAAAAAAAAATTACTGCTGGGAATGACTGCATATGCCTTTAATCTTAGCACAAAGGAGACAAAGGCAGGCAGGCTGATCTAGGCATGGAGCTCCAGGCTAGCCAAGGCTACAAACATAGTAAGACCCTCTCTTTAAAAAAGAAACATTTCTTCTTCTTTTTCATCATCATCGTCGTCGTCGTCGTCGTCGTCATCATCATCATTGTCATCATTATCATCATTCTGTGTGTGTGTGTGTGTGTGTGTGTGTGTGTGTGGGCAGGTCAGAGGACTACTTGAGGAACTTGGTTCTCTCCTTTCACTATGGGGTCACGATAGGGTCACGATGGGGTCACCATGGGGTCAAGGATTAAAATCAGATCACCAGGCTTGGAGGTGCTTTTACACATAGATCCTCTTTTTAAATACATAGCAGCTACCACTAGCTTACTTAATTTTTTGCTTGTTTGTTGGATTTCAGAGACAGTGTTTCTCTGTGTAGCCCTGGCTGTCCTGGAATTGACTCTGTAGACTAGGCTGGTCTCAAAATCAGAGATCCACCTGCCTCTGCCTCCTGAGTGCTGTGATTATAGGCATGTACCAGCACCCAGCGACTTCATTTCTCACAAACATACATAGTCGTCGTCTCCTCCTCCTCCTCCTCCTCCTCTTCCTCCTCCTCCTCCTCCTCTTCCTCCTCTTCCTCATGTTCCTCCTCTTTTTCCTCTTGTTTTATTAGAAGTTCCATAAGAGCAGCAACTCTGTTCTTTGTACTAACATTCTCTGAGCCTGGCATATAAAAGGAACTCAATAAAATTTAGTGAAGCACACAATAGTTCAGATAATAAACGGCACTATTAAAATCTGGATCTTACCTCCTGTTCTTTCACTATGGAGCTTTAGGGACCGGTTGTTGTTTTTGTTTGTTTGTTTATTTTTTTACCACAAATGTGATAAAATGTGCACATTTGTAAAACGAGAGGTTCTGGGCTGGTTTTGGTGGTGCATATCTCCCCTAACATCTGGGAGATGAACACAAAAAGATCAGGAGTTCAAAGTCATCATCTGTTACATAGTGAGTTTGAGACCAGCCTGGGCTACTAAAAAAAAAAAAAGAAAAGAAAAGAAAAAAGAAAAAAAAGAAACCCTGTCTCAAATGCAAAACAAACAAATAAGGATTCCTTTAAACAATGGCCATGGAGGACATCCTAATGGCTGCTGTGCATTCTTGTTCGTCACAGAGGATGGGCTTAAGCAACTGAATTCCTGTTGCTGGCACCGAAGCAGAAAAGCAATATACTCTGCATAGCAAACTGCTGCCCCTTCTCTTCATGCCCCACCCACTCACAAGCAATGCCCTACCCCAGAGGAAGCCTGAATGCCTCTGCCCTAGGCCCGCCCCTCTCTGACAGAGAGCGTCTGGGAAGCAGTGTTGCCATAGAAATCGGTGCCTCCTCAAAAGGCTTCAGCCTGCCCTTCTTTACCCAACCCTACCCCAGGGCTTTGTCTGTCCTGAACACCCCTCCCTTTCTCAGCCAGACTCAGCAACTGGGTGGTTGTATGAGAAGGCTGGCTTGGGGCCCCTTTCAGCAACACTGTCACACTCATTCAGTCACGCTGTGGAAGGCAGCCCTTCCCCACCCCCTCCAAGCCAACCCAGAGGCAAAAAGAACAGTGGCAGTACAAGTCCCTGGGCCCCAATGTCTGTTCTGATAGTTTACTTCTAAGCCTGGACTAGGGAGACATTCTCTCTTCATCCCCTAGCTGAGCTAGAGCCTTATACCCTTCCCGGGTCAGGTTTATTATAGTGCCCACCTCTCAAAGCACACAGCGAAGACTTCCAGTTTTCTCAGCATTTCTCCTAGAGGACCCCCAGAACTGCTGAGGATCCTATGATTCCTCACCCAGGGAAGGACAAAGGTAGAGAAAAATCAGTTTCTGGCAAGAGGTAAAATGTGGCTACCAGTCACTTGGGATTTACTGGCAGGGGTGGTGGTGGTAGTAATGGGAGTGGGATCTGAGCCTCCATGCTGGTTACAGCATGCCTGGCCATTAAGTACAGAGTCAGGAGCAGGTCATAGATCCTAGACTGGCAAGAACCAGGCCAGGCCACAGTGCGAGGAAGGAAGTGGGAAATGAGCACACCCAGAACATAAGGGCAGGGCAGGGGGTGGGGCGGGGTGGGCAGAGACCAAAGCAAGCTTCTGTAGGAACAGGAACTAGATAGGAGATTGACAGGAACCCAGTGACAGAAGGGTTCCGGGAGACACTTCGGGGAAAGGACCCTAGTCTGGGCTAGCTACAGATTCAAGGTAGGAGAAAGACACCGTCACACAAACCCTGGTGGCCAGGAGGGCCTGCTTGCTTTCTGTGTACCCATGCCAGAAGGTGGGGTCAGGAGCTCAGCAGCCAGTAACACCAGACTGGCTGCTTGTTCTGCTAAATCTGCTCACTCCTAGAACATAGATCACAGATGTCTTCCTGGCGTCCCTACAATGCAAAATGTTACTTTCTAGAAGTGCTGAGATTCTCCCTAGCAGGAGGGGCTACAGCTCCTGCCTTTCATACAGTACCCCACAAGCCAGCCCCTCTTTCTCTATACAACCCCATCTACTCTCCCATACGCTGGAACGCCAGTCCGTCTCCACCACATATAACCCCATTCTCCCGAAGTTCCTCCGAATCGCTCAAGTATCACCTGTAATCCTCCACATCAGACAGCGATCCTTTTCCCTAACAGTGTACCTCCCACTTTCACAAAGCACTCTCGCCCTTCCCCCACAACAGCCCCAAGAGTACACCTCCTTGTTCACACATTGATCCCCTAACTGCTCCCCCAATCCCGCCTCACCCACTCCAAAGCAACAATCTCCAAATTCTTTTCTTCGCTAGCGGTGGTCCCTACTTCAGCTCTGCCCAAGCCCACCTTCGGCCTTGTCCTTTTTCCACACGCACCCCGCCCCACACCTGTAGTTCCGTGGGTCCTGTTGCACTTGAGAAGGTAGTGGATTGGGACAGTGACTGAGCAGCCCTCCTTGCAGCCTGGGCCTGCAAACCTCTCCCCTTGGGTCAGAGCCCCGCCCCCGCAACGCCCCGGCCCACCCTCTCCCTTGTCCGAGTTCCCACCTTCCCGGAGCTGGTCCCCTTGCCCCGGTTCTTTAATCCCTCAGACTCCGCCTCTGTAGCCCTGACCACGCCCCTCCACGACTCCGCCCCTTCGTCTTCTTTGCATTACCCCAGGATCCTCTGCTTTCCTGAGACCCAACCACTGATTCCCGCCCCCGTTTGGTATCTCCGCCTGTCACCGGGACCCACCCCCCTCAGATTCCAGCCTGCTGGAACCCGTTTCAGGTTCCTTTCACTGGAACACTGTCCCCTCCAAATGCAGTGACTTTTATCCCCCGCCCCTTCTCCGTCCTGGCTCACCAGGGCGCACACGCTCCTTGGCCCCGGTCGGCTGGCTGTGATTGGCGCCGGCGGCCCCAACAGATGACGGAGGAGACAAAGTGATGGCTGCAGGTCGTCTGAGGTCCCACCCCGGCCACGTGCGGCTTCTGTGATGACAGGTCCAGAAGGGCGGGGCTTTGCGGGGCTTTGGCTGACCAGCGAGCTACAACCCCAAACTGACCAGATCCGGCGGCTGGTGACAAGCCAGAGCTTTGGGCAAAGGCTCTCTCTCTCTCTCTCTCTCTCTCTCTCTCTCTCTCTCTCTCCCTCTCTCTCTCTCTCTCTCTCTCTCTGTTCCTCTTCCCTTTCCTTTTTCTTCTCCTCTCTTTTCCTCTAAAGGTCCCTTTCTACTGTAAACTGGCTTCTCTCTCATCTTCCTCTTCCTGAAGTTGTATCGGTGTGAGCAAGCTACTTGAGGAACTCGAGGACTTCTGTAAGGACTACTGAGTTAGTAATGAGTATTTGTCCTAAAGGAGATCAGTGAGGTTTGCAACAGTGTAAAATAATCACAGGGTTCTGTAAAAAGTGGAAGAATTTGAACAGTGGGCCTTCAGGTTCGTTAAACTATGTGGTCGGATCTGGATTCAGGAATGGGCAGAAGTCATATCTATTTCAGTTGAGGTGGCTCAGGGCAATATGTGACCTTGTTTCGAAAGTGGGAGGCAAGACGCAGAGCGAGGAAAAATATTTAAATATTTGCAATAGATCTCTCTAGCAAAAGAAGACTACCAAGCATAAACAAAGAGCTCCCTACAAATAGAAAAAAACACCCAACTGAAAACAAACGATACTGTAAAAGTATCGACATGGGGCTATGGAAGCCTAACATTGGTATTTTGCATTGTAAAGGTACAGAAGAAATTCTGTGAAGTCAATGCTTTTCAAGGTCTTGAGTCCTCCACAGGAAATACGGAGGGTAGAAAGATGTACCCCACATACCAGCAGATGGCAGCACAGGACTCTTGCAGAACTAAATGAGGGTACCCAAAGACCCAGTTTGGGGCCTCCCTGAAGCTTGATAGGCTTGGTTCTGACAAAGAAGTTCATGGAGGCTCTGATTCTTTAGGATCTGAGACTTTAGCTTTAATTAATTTGTGGTGTGTGTGTGTGTGTGTGTGTGTGTGTGTGTGTGAGAGAGAGAGAGAGAGAGAGAGAGAGAGAGAGAGAGAGAGAGACAGACAGAGACAGAGACAGAGACAGAGAGAGACAGAGAGAGATGGAGAGACAGAGACAGAGACAGAGAGACAGAGAGACATAGATCCTTTTGTCTCAGTTGTTTCTGGGCTGGGCTGGGGTGGTAAAGAGCACTGGATAAAAGAAAAGCACTAGAGATATGCTACATAGTAAACAAAAGGAAAAAGAAAAAAATTTCTCCATCTTTAAGAAATCTACTTATGGGCTGGAGAGATGGCTCAGTGGTTACGAGCACTGACTGCTCTTCCAGAGGTCCTGAGTTCAAATCCCAGCAACCACATGGTGGCTCACAACCATCTATAATGGGATCTGATGCCCTCTTCTGGTGTGTCTGAAGACAGCTACAGTGTACTTACAATAAATAAATAAATAAATAAATAAATAAATAAATAAATAAAATAATAAATAAAATAATAAATAAAACCATTAAAAAAAAGAAATCTACTTATATGGGGTTAGAGAGATGGCTCTGTGATCAAGAGCATTTGCCACTTTGTATAGACTAGAGCTCAAAATTGCCTGTAACTCCAGTTCAGGGGACTTAATGGTGGGTGTAGCTTTTCTTCCTTCTTTCCTTTCTTTTTTTTTTTTTTTTTTTTTTTTTCTTTTTTTCGGAGCTGGGGACCCGAACCCAGGGCCTTTTCCCTAGGTAAGCCTCTACCACTAAATCCCAGCCCCTTTCCTTTCTTTTTTAAAAGGTTTTTTCTCTTTTTTTAAAAGAATTATTTATTTTATGTATGTGAGTACACTGTAGCTGTCTTCAGACACACCATTGAACTCAGGACCTCTAGAAAAGCATGGAGTCCTCTTACCCTCTGAGCCATCTCTCCAGCTTTGGCTGGTCTGGGCTTTTGCCAGTACCTGCAGGTGCATCTGCATAGTTAAATCTCTAAAAACTATACTTAGACAATTATATAAGTACTTACACAATTAAAGTTGGAAAGGTTTTATGCGGTAAAAAAAGCACAGGGTCGAAGATGCCCAGGTACCCTCTGAATTTCAGGGTTTTTACTAACTATGGATTTAGATAAATTAAGTTTCGTTTGTACTTGGGGTCTCCGTATGAATCCCAGATTGGATTCAGGCCCATGATTTTTGAGTGTGTGGTTAAAGGATTGTGCCAAAGTTGGGCATGGTGACACAAACCTTTAATCCTGGCATTTGGGAGACAGGGACAGGCAGATCACTCTGAGTTTGAGGTCAGTCTGGTTACATAGCAGGACAGCCAAGGCTATATAAAGAAACTTTGTTTAAAAAAAAAAAAAAAGGATTGCCAACAGACTAAGTTTTTTAGTGTGTGTGTGTGTGTGTGTGTGTGTGTGTGTGTGTGTGTGTGTGTGCATATGCTCATGCCACCGAACGTGTGACTATCAGAGGATAGATTAACTGGAGTCAGTTCTCTCCTTCCACTTTGTGGGGTCTAGGGACCAAACTCAAGTTGTCAGGCTTGGAAGCAAAGACCCTTTACCCAGTCAGCCATTTCACCAGCTCTAGAACAACTTCCTTTTTGGATTTACAGAAATCTTGTAAAAATAGAATAGTTCCCATACATACCACAAACCCAGTTTCCATTATTATTATTATTTATTATTATTATTATTATTATTATTATTATTATTATTATTATTTCAGTGCTGGGGATTAAACTGAGGGCATTGTATATCCCAGGTAAGCAGTCTAAGTATTATCAAGTCTCACTTATTATTAATATACAGCATATGGGTCATGATTTATTATGATTAAAGGAACAATATTGGTACAATACGATAGATTAGTATTCATGTTTTATAGAGTTTTTTTGTTTGTTTGTTTGTTTGTTTTTTTTTTTTTGGTTCTTTTTTTTTTCGGAGCTGGGGACCGAACTCAGAGCCTAGGCAAGCGCTCTACCACTGAGCTAAATCCCCAACCCCTTTATAGAGTTTTGTAGGGGTTTTTTGGCCCTGTGTCAGGATTCCTTCTAGGATTGTACATTATCTGGTCTCCTTAGGCTTTCTTGGTGGTGACAGCTTGACTGTTGATGACCTTTGAATCTCAATCTCAGACTCCTGAGAACAGGAGTCATGTATGTGAACACTACCTCTGGAATCTAAGAGTCTCCTTTAGTCTGTCGGAGCAGAATGTTCTAGAAACCTGTAATCCCAGTACTGTGGAGATAGATTCAGGAGGATAGAAGAGTTCAAGGGCAGCCACTGCTACTTAAACCTCTTGAGACAAACCTGGGTTATGTGAGACCCTGTCCCAAAGGGGAAAAAAGTTAGCAGCTGGCGAGTGGCTCAGTGGGTAAAATGTTCGCTGTGTAAGCATGAGGGCCAGAATTTAGATCCTTAGCACTTACACAATTGCCAGGCATGTGTGATGACTCTACAACACATTAATTTTTCCCTAAAAGACCCACTTTCAGATTTGTGATTGAAAATACATATGAGGGGCTGGAGAGATGGCTCAGTGGTTAAGAGCACTGACTGCTCTTCCAGAGGTCCTGAGTTCAATTCCCAGCAACCACATGGTGGTTCACAACCATCTGTAAAGGGATCCAATGCCCTCTTCTGGTGTGTCTGAAGACAGCAACAGTGTACTCACATACATGAAGTAAATAAATCTTAAAAAAAAAAAGAAAATACATATGAAGTGATAAATGAGTGTTTTTATTTTATTTATATGAGTACGCTTTTGCTGTCTTCAGACACACCAGAAGAGAGCATTGGATCTCACTACAGATGGTTGTGAGCCACCATGTGGTTGCTGGGAATTGAACTCGGGACCTCTGGAAGAGCAGTCAGTGCTCTTTTTTTTTTTTTTTTTTTTTTCGGAGCTGGGGACCGAACCTTTGGCCTTGCCTTCCCTAGGTGGCGCTCTACCGCTGAGCTAAATCCCCAGCCCCACCAGTCAGTGCTCTTAACCACTGAGCCATCCCTCCAGTCCTCCTAAATGAATGTTTTTTTTAGGCATGGAGTTCTTGATTAATTTTGAAATATTACATTTATTTTATTTATAGTGTGTGTGTTTACATGTGTGGGCACACATGCCATAGCTCGTCAGGAGACGGCAGAGGACCAACTGTAGAATTTGGTTCTCTCCTTCAACCATGTGAGTCAAGGATTGGATTCAGGTCATCAGGCTAGGTGGCAAACACTTTTACCTGTTGCACTATCTCACAGGTATCTTTGATGATTTGTTAGAGCAGCAACAGGAAACTAATATCGCTTCTAACATACTTAAGCAGAGGGAATTGATATGGCAGTGTAAAAACTTCAGGTACCTGCTATGCAGGGAAACTGGAAAAATTAGTTTTAAAAATCCTCACTCTTTGTCAGGTGGTAGTGATGCACGTCCTTGATCCCAGCATCCCATTAATCCCAGGAGGCAGAGGTAGGTGTTGGGGTTCAGACCCGTGACAAATGGCTGAGGAGAAAATTTTATATACCAAGTGGACTTGGTCTCCAGGTTCTCCTAGCATCCCTCAGTCCTTACCTGTTACAGACTATGGCTGGCATAGTTTGCCCTCTGTCCTAAACTTTCCAGCCCAGGGACTGGGCTTCCCCTCCCCCAGAAGCTCCTCCCTATATAATCCAGACATTTTGATCTCCCTGTCCTTCTCTCTGTATTTTCTCTCTCCCTGAATGCACACCGCTCTTTCTTTCTCTTCCCCCTTCTATTTCTCCCTCCCCATGGTGACTTCTCTGGCCTCATTCCTTGGTACCAGTGAACCTGCCCCAAATCGGCTTCCCTCAATAAATCTGCCTTTAAATACTTTAATTTGGCTTGAATTGCCTCATTTCACCAGTGGAAAATAACTTATCAGTAGGAGGATCTCTGTGAATTCAAGGCCATTCTGTTCACAGATTGAGTTCTAGGACTGCCAGGGCTACAACAGAGAACTCATGAAACTCATGAAAACAAATAATTCTCACTGTGCATAGTCTTTGGAAATTGTCATGAGGTAAACCACAACACAGCGAAATATACATTTAGGGAAATATGTACTTATTTTATGTATATGAGTACTCTGCGCTCATGTACACCAGAAGAGGTAATCAGATTCCATTATAGATAGCTGTGAGCCACCATGCGATGCTGGGAATTGAACTCAGGTCCTCTTGAAGAGCAGCCAGTGTGCTCTTAACCACTGAGCCCCCTCTCCAGCCCACATTTAAGAGAATCTTTCCTGATATACATGCACTTCCTTTAGACATATACTTTGGGGCAGAATAGTTGAGTCACAGACCATGTGTGTACAACCTCTGTAAATACTGACATTTTTTTCTTTTTAAAATTTCGAGGGGGAGGGGCATGGTGGTGCATGCCTTTAATCCCAGCCCTTGGGAGGCAGAGGCAAGCAGATCTCTGTGAGTTCGAGGGTAGCATGGTCTACATAGTGAGCTCCTGGCCATCCAGGCATATAGTGAGACCCTGTCTCAAGAACATCTAAAATAAATAAATAATAAAAACATTTTGTTATTGTTAGTAGTTGTGTTGGTATTTTATGTGTATGAGTGTTTTGCCTGTATATGTCTCTGTGTGTTCCTGGGTGCCTGAAGAGCCCAGAAGAGGGCATTGGATTCCCAGGACTGGAGTTACAGCAAATGGTAAACTGGAATTGAACTTGGGTCCTTTGGAAGAGCAGCCATCTTAACTGCCCTGCTCCCAGTCAACATAGCTTCTTGAAGAAATTGTAGCAGTTCCATTTTCTGAGGCAATAGATGGCAGTTGTTTTACACTTTTGCCTCCCTTTCCCCTTTGCCAGTATTTGGTGCCAATCTTTTAAATTTCATCTATTGTAGTGCACGCACGTGTGGTAGTACCTCCTTGAGGATTTAATTCAATTTCCCTGTTTGAGGCAGATCTTTGTGGGTTCGAGGCCAGCCTGGTCTACAGAACTACTTCCAGGACAGCTGAGGCTACAGAAACAAACTCTGTCTCAATGTCTCTCAAAACAAAAATAAAAATTAAAAAAAAAAAAAAGAAAAAAGAGTTCACTGTGGTGCAGGCTGTCTTTGAACTCTAAGATCTTCCTATCTTCCTAAAGTGCTAGGCTAGAACCTAGCTTTAGTTAGGCCTTTCTCTTCCTTTCTGGTTGTGAATGGAACCCAAGGCCTTGCTCAAACTAGCTACATGCTCTACCGCTGAGCTAGAACCCCAATCTCTTTAATGGTGTCTTCAATGAACTTAAGTCCTCAACTACAGTGGCATCAAATTCTTACTGGAATCAATCTGCTCTGTTCTGCTGAAGACCCAGAAGTCAGATACTGGTGAAAGGAGCAGGCTTTGGGAACACATTCTTGTAATCCCAGTACCTTTGATGCTGCAAGTTCAAGGGAGCCTGGAGTACATAGTACTTGATCAGTTAGAGATAGGTATCAAGATTTTGTCTCCAAACATTAACCACAAAAGAAATGGGTGAGAAGGACACAGGTCTAATTAAGGTTGGCACAGAGGAGACATTTCCAGTGCAATTTACTATCTTCAAGGGCTCAGAAGTGCAAATGGCTTTTATCACACACACACACACACACACACACACACACACACACAAACAATAGATGGGAAATCTGACTGAATGGATCTTCCTCTTCAGAGTCATTTCTTTTTTTTTTTTTTTGGTTTTTTTTTTTCCGGCGCTGGGGGACCGAACCAAGGGCCTTGCACTTTCTAGGCAAGCGCTCTACCACTGAGCTAAATCCCCAACCCCTTCAGAGTCATTTCTTTCTCCTTAAAATTTTTTATAAGATTTATTTATTTATTATATATAAGTTAACAGATGGTTGCAAGCCATCATGTGGTTGCTGGGATTTGAACTCGGGAAGAGCAGTTTGAACTTTGGAAGAGCAGTCAGTGTTCTTAACCACAGAGCCATCTCTCCAGCACCTCTCCTTAAAATTAAAAAAAAAAAAGTTGTATGGTCTGAGCATGTGAGCCCAGGTGCCTGAGGAGTCTAGCAGAGAGAGCGTCAGATTCCTAGAGCTGGAGCTGGAGCGGAGCTACAGGGAGCTGTGAGCATGGGAGCTGTAAACCAAACTCGAGACCTGAAAAGACAGTATATTCCCAGCCCCTCTCCCTCTTGAAACTGGTCTACACCCTAACCTCCCAGGGCAGCATCCCTCAGTGTTTTTGTTTGTTTTTAGAGAAACCAATTTCTATGAACTTGAGAGAAGGAGACGTTCGGAGAACATTCTATGAGAAGGACTGGAGAGATGGCTCGTCAGTTCAGAGCATTGGCCATTTTTCCCAACACTGACCTGGGTGCAATTGTCAGTACTCACATGGCAGCTCAAAAAATGTAACTCCAGTTCCACGTCATCCAACACCCTCAGTGTCCATTGCTCTGTGGACACTGCAATATATATCACATATATTATTATTCATATATATTAAAGAAAAGGATAGTGCTTAAAAGGTCAGAGTACAGCTAGGTAGAGTGATGAACACACCTGTAATCCCAGTGTTTATATGGAGGCGAGAGCAAAAAGATGCTGTCTGGGGTCAGGAACAGATTTATTTTCTCTGCCAATTAAAATACAGGAAAGAAGTGTGACTGAAGATCTTGGGGGGTGGGGGTGGGAAATCCCAGCATGGCCATTTCACCATAACAGAAAATTGGGGTCCTTTCTTGGGACCTCAGTTTCATTAATAAAATAATTAAAAATGGACTCAAGGGGCTGGAGAGATGGCTCAGCAGCTAAAAGCACAGACTGCTCTTCCAGAGGTTCTGAGTTCAATTCCCAGCAACCACATGGTGGCTCACAACCATCTGTAATGGGATCTGATGCCCTCTTCTGGTGCGTCGTCTAAAAACAAGACAGCAACACTGTACTCATACGTAAAATAAATAAATCTTAAAAATAAAATAAGTAAAAATGGACTCAAAGACAGAAAAAGCTCGAGTACAATTTATTAGAGTTTAAGAAAGAAAATCCAAGGGAATGTGAATGAAAAGAAAGGAATAAAGAGGAAAAAGATATGATTGCTCTTACATATGGCGGAGGTTTATTGTAGCCATGTGAGAGAGCATACTCAGAGGCAGAGACATCTGGGAGGGTCCAGAGTGGTTATGAACAGACTGAGCTGTGCCACGTGGAGAGGGGGGAGGGGAGCGGGGAGGGGAGAGAGAAGAACTAGGTACAGCAGCCAAGAGACCCAAAAGTACAAAGAGCCGGTAACCAAAGTGGATAATATTGAGAAGAGCAGCGTAGGTTCTGGGCAGGGCGTGCCAGCCAGGAGGGCCCTATAACAGGTGGGGAATGAGGGATGCAGGGAGAAACTGGCGGCCAGGTCCTCTTTGATAAATTAAATAGGCAGCTCAGTCCAGGGCTGATGTCTAACAGTAGGCAAACAGAAAAGATTCTAGCATCTCCGGCAGGGGAGGGCGGAGAAGATGGGCAAGGAGGTAAACCATTGGGTGTCAGACAGCCCCACCTAGAGGAGAGCTTAAGAAAAAGCATAAGGAAGCACGGAGACTAGTTAGATTCTGGCCAGTTGAAAGAAAAAGACAGAGAAGAAGAAAAAGAAATGAGTACGCTTTTCTAGGTCAGACAGAGCCAGAAGAACCTCACGGTGGCTCTTAGGGACTTCAAACGGGAGGGGATGCTGGGAAGGAAAGCACATCTAAAGGTGAACCTGCCGTCCGGGTCTTCTAGCCTGGTCTCCGTCCTGCTTGGCAGGTTTAACCCTTCAAGGAGGAGACAAAAGCACATCTCCCTCTAGAGGTAGATTCTATTATTACACGAAGACAATTTGTGGGACTTGGCCGGCTTCTCCTAACTGGTTCCTAGGTTTGAACACAGACCATCAGGATTGGCAGCAAGCCGTTTTACCCACTGAGCCATCCCACCTACCCATCTTGAATGTAGGTGACACTATTCCTTGGGCTTGGGATTCTGGGCTTTACAAAAGTGGAGAAAGTGAGCTGAATCCTTCTACACTTGCATTTTCCCCTCTCTGTTCTAGGTTATGGACATAGCAGCTCCCTCAAGCCTCTGCACTGTGGCTTCCGTGCCACGATGGACTGTACTCGGGACTGTGACATAAAACAACCCCTAACTAAGACATCAGGTGTCCTGCTCTGTCATTCTTGTTACCTTGAGGTGGGGTTTCTTACTGAACCAGAAACTCACCAGTTTTCAATTTGTCTGCAAGACCCAGTGACCGCTGGTCTCTGTCTCTAACTGACTACCCTTATATTAGCCCCTACCATCTTATTCACTCCACAGACACCTACGAAAGACTTGTGGCCACTTACTCTGGCTCCTGGGCTATAGCCCCAGCCACGACTTTTTCAAACAGTTTGCATCAGACTTTTGGTTATTATAAATCTTAGGGACCCTATAACAGTTTCCACCCAGGCAAAAAATGTGTGTGTGTGTGTGTGTGTGTGTGTGTGTGTGTGTGTGTACTCCATCCACTCTCCGTCTGTGTGATTCTAGGGATTATACCCAGGTCATTAAACTTGTCAGCAAGCAGGTTTAAGGGCTCAACCATCTCCCTACCCCTTGTTTTTGTTTTTATTTATTGGCTAGATATGGAAGTAAGCCACTGGATATCACCTTCTGGTGCTTCCTTCTTGATATTGTAACCTAAGACACTCAGATGTTTTCTTTCCTTCTGCCCTCCCGTCCCCTACTTCCAGGACCAGGTAATATGAAGAAAGAAGCTGACAGATTAGGCTGATCATGGGGTTGTATGCCTTAACTCTCAGGGACTGCGAGGCAGAGGCAAGCCGATCTCTTAGTTTTCCAGACTTGCCTGATCTACATAGTGAATTAGGGACACAAGCACACACACACAGGTACACACACACACAGATACACACACATGCATGCATGCTCACATGTTCACACGCACAAACTCACTCATGCACACACAGACACATACACTTATACACATACAAGGACACACACATACGCACTCCCCCATATGCACACATGTTCACATATACATGCATGGGCATGTGCTCGTGTACACACACACACACACACACACACACACGGGCATGCACATACACACAACTTGCACATGTGCACACATATACACAGGCCCGTACATACAAAGCCCCCTCACATACACAGACACACATGCACATACACACATACATGCTTGATCACACATACCTGCAGACACACAGACACACATATACACACACACATATATGCTCGCTCACACATGCATGCAGACACACATACATAAGCACACACGGGCATGCACATACACACAGACATGCACACATGCACATATATACACAGGCCCACACACACATACACAGACACACATGTACACACACATACATGCTTGCTCACACATGTGTGCAGACACACAGATACACATGTACACACAGAGACACACACATGTGCTCACATGCACTCATATCCATACACACATGTGCGTGTACACACACAGTTACACACACACACAACCTGAGACTGCAGAGTGGCAGAGATGATTAGCAGAGCAGTCAGTTTTGACATCCACACCAGAGCTGAGGAACTGTGTACTCTTTCCAGCGGCAGAGGCAGAGGCACCAGAGCAGTGACAGTGGTGAAGCATTGGTCACCCAAGTGGCAGCAATCAGTACAACAGCAATGACAGTGGCAGAAACAGCAACTTCTAGAGACAGGGCCTCAGACACCCAAGCTTGGGAGCTAGGACCATTGAGTGCTGTCAAGAGTAGACAAATCTCTGGACCCTAGGCCTGGGAGCTACCATGAGCAGCCATTAGGTACCAGCGACTCCCTAGTGCCCTAGACCTGGGAGCTGCTGTGCTAGCACAAGCTGAGTCATTCTGACACCCAGGACCACATAAGTGCTGTAACAATTTTGTTAAGGGTCCCTTACACCCCAGGCCTACAATGGAGTGGTAACATCTGTCACTGTAAGGTCCTGGTCCCTCAGGCCTACACAAGGAGCTATAATACCTGTGACATCTGTTGTTCCCTCCTCTTTACTGCCACTGTGCTACTGCTCTCTGTCTGTCAAAAGCCAAGGGACACAATAGCTGCTGAAAAACAGCGCTGGAAGAACTTTACGTACAGTTTTCATCCAGGTGGAGCATCCCAGCCCAGTGATCGGTAACAGAAGGCTTTTAACATGGTGAAGTCCAGGCAGGTCCAGGCAGACTATGACAAAAAGTGTCTTTCTCTGGTAGGAACATCACAATGGATTTTGGCCTCCTGCAGCTAGTTGAAGGAAACTTAAGAAAGGGCTTCCTTGTAGCCAAAAGGTTTAGAGCTTAGCTCTAGAGCCACCTTCCGGGTGGAAACAGCTCGCAGCCAGAGTCCAAGTAAGCTAGCTTGTATGAATGGAGACTGCAGGGGCAGAGAATAGGTGAAGAGGACCTAGGACGCTGGTGCAAGCTGTCAGGCTGCATGCTACTCCAGCATCATCTCATCACCCAGGCCACCTCTTCTTCCTAACCAAATGGTTCCTGTTGGTCCTTTCTCCCAGTGTGACGGTTACGTTCTCGGTGTGGCCAAGGGAAAGGTGTGTATAATAATCATCTCAAGTGAGTGCAGGCATGCAATCTCAACGTTGCCTTCTTTCTCTCCCCTCCCCCTTGATATACATTTAGTTCAGGGGCTGGCCTCAAACTTTGATTCTCTTGTTTTGGTCTCCTGAATTGTTGGCTCACTGGCATATGCTATCCACCATACTCAGCACATTAAGCAGATAGCTAAACTGCCGCTCCAAGGGCTTGGTCTCCTGGCAGTGTTCATCCATTTGTGTACTTTCTTTTTCTTTACCTTTTTCTTTTCTCTTCTTGTTTTCTTTTTCTCTTCTTTCTTTCTTTCTTTCTTTCTTTCTTTCTTTTCTTTTTTCTTTTCTTTTTTTTTCTTTTTTTTTCTTTTTTTTTTTTTTTTTTTTTTTTTTTTTTGAGACAAGGCTCTCTGTGTAGCCCTGGCTGTCCTGGAACTCACTCTGTAGCCCAGGCTGGCCTCAGACTCACAGAGATCCATTTGCCTCTGCCTCCCAAGTGCTGGAGGTAAAGGTGTGTGCCGTCACCATCACCTGGCAACGTTTTATTATTAGTTGTGTGTGTGTGCATACATGCTTGGAAGTGGAAGTCAGGGAGAGAGTTCTCTCATTCTACCTTGTGGGTCCCAGGGAGCAAACTGGTCACTAGTGTTGGCAGCAAGCACCTTTACCACTGAGCCATCTTGTAAGTCCTATGACTCACTTTTGATAAATGTTAAAAAAAAGAAGGGTGGGGTGGGGGCTGGAGGAATGGATGACTCAGCAGTTGAGAGCTTATGCTGCTCTTGCAGAGGACTCAAGTCTAGCTCCCTGCATCCATGTTGGGTCTGTAACTCCATCTCTAGGGGCACTGATTCTTCTGGCTTCTGGGCACTTGCCCACAGATACATGCACACATACCCATAACTAGAAATGAAGCAAATCTTTGAAAAACGAGCTGATGTCACTCTTATAATCAGGATGGCAAAGAGGATGATGTCCACTCTTCTCAGGAAACTCGCTTGCTTTCTCAGCGTCCATTTTTTAAAAAAAGATTACTTTTTTTTTCTTTTTCTTTTTTTCGGAGCTGGGGACCGAACCCAGGGCCTTGTGCTTACTAGGCAAGCGCCCTACCACTGAGCTAAATCCCCAACCCCAAAAGATTACTTTTTAAAAAGCAGCACACACGTTTATTCCCAGCACTCAGGAGGCTGAGGCCAGCCTGGTTGACAGAGTGAGTTCCAGGACAGCGAGGGCTACCCAGTAGAACCCTGTTTCAAAACCCAACCTCCCAAAAAGATTATTTTTATTTCATGTGTATGAATGTTTGCTTGCATGTATGTTTGTATAGTATATGTATGCCTGACATTGGTGAAGGCAGAAAGAAGGAAAGAAAGGAAGAAAGAAAGAAAGAAAGATCAGATCCTCTGTAACTGAAGTTATAGACAGTTCTGAACTGCCATGTGTGTGCTGAAAACCAAAGCAAATGAAAGAGCGCGAATGCTTTTAACTGCTGAGCTGTTTCTCCAGCACCTTGCTCTTTTCCTGTTTGTCTTTAAAGACAGGGTCTGACATAGCTCAGGAGCCCACTGAAGTCACTATCCTTGAACTGCTAATCCTGCTGCCTCCACCTCCCAAGTGCTGAGATTACAGGCATCTGATGTTATGCTTGGCCTCAGACTATGTGTGAGCTGCTAGCTACTTGCATGGGACAGGCCCATGTGATGAGGAACTGAAGCTTGCCCATAGTTAATAAAGAGCCGAGGCTATTATTCCAAGCCCTGGAGGATTGGGTTCTGCCAACAATCGCAGAAGGGAGGTTGGAATAGAGATACTCCAGTCAAGCAGGCATTTGGGAGTTTCTGAGAAACCCTAACTGGAGGACTCAACTAAGTTGTGCCTAGATTCTTGACCTGCAGAAAGTTCGAGATAATTAGTGTTGTTTTAAGTTACTCAGTTCTGGGGTTATTTAGTTCATGCCAATGGAAAATACACTGGCTGAATCTACTTAGGTCTAAAATGTGTGCACCTCACAATTTTACTAGATTGTTTCCCTCTGTTTTATATCATTTGCCAGGTGCAAAGTGCTTGCCAGTTTCTCGTTGACTGGCCTCTGCATTCGCTAGAAGGATCCTTGATTTCATAACAGTTCTGTTTGTTCTTTCTAAACTCAGTACTAGAACTTAAATTCAACTTCTTTTCAGTTCATTGCTTGCTCAAGAAAAACCGCGATAAATAGTGAAATATGTCAATCACAGGCTGCCCCAAATGCCCGCTGTCTTTTAGATCTCTTTTTTCTCTTCTCCAGATTTATATAGCTCTAACATTTGGAAAGACACTTTATTACTTACTTACTTACTTTCTTTCTTTCTTTCTTTCTTTCTTTCTTTCTTTATTTATTTATTTATTTATTTATTTATTTATTTTGAAGGGAAGGCTTCGTGTAGCATAGGCTGGCCTTAGATTTACCATGTAGCCAAGGATGGCCTTGAATTCCTGATTCCTGATTCTCTAGCCCCTATCTATCTGGAGAAGAATTGGGTATTTGCTGCCATAGTCCAATGCAACCTTGTGTAATTACTATGGCAAGTACTTCTTCGGTTGTAAGGCCTGGTGTCATTAAGGTGAAATCAATTGCGAAGTCTTCAATGAAAAGAATCTGCTTTTTGTGTGGAAACTCCACACACGTGGGAGGAGCAAAAGGTTTCCACTCTCGCCTCACACAGGTGAGGGCTAGCCCCTCCCACCCTTGCTTTGAAGCCCTTTCAGTGGGCGGAGCTGCCTTCAATCTCGGCTATTAGAAAAATGAAGGGGGACCTCGAAGTCTACGTGCTCCTGAGGGGCGGGGTCGGCAGACTGGGCGCGAGCGGATTGGCCGGGAGGCGTAGCCCTGGGGATTGGTTCCGCCCAGGCTCTCGCACGGATCCCAGTCCGAGTGAGGGGAGGGAGTTCTGGTCGCTCAGGCTTCGCTGCTATGGCGCCTCGGGGCCGCGCCCAGTCCCCAGTTTGCCGGCGGAGCCTCAACTCTTTCCTCCGTTCACTCCGACCCTGAGAACCCGGGCGGCTCCGAGGGAGCGGGCAACGCGGCGGGCGACGGGGACCATGAGGAGCGGCCGGACCCGCGGGGCGGACAGCGGAGGGCGGCGCGGCACCTGCTGAGAGAAAAGAGGGAGCGGCCCGGCTCCGCGCGCGGCTGAGGTGCGGCGGAGGCTGGTCCGCGCCTCAGCCATGTCGCTGCTCTGCGTGCGTGGTGAGTGCGCGGCCGGCGGAACCCGCGGCTCCCACGCCTGTCGGGACACTTGTGGTAGTGTCCGGGCGGCGCTTCTCCCGAACTTCGCTCCCCGTGCCTGCCCTGGGGGTAGAATATGTTCATAGTCACTTCTGCACGTTCGACGAGTTTCCCCCGCTCTTTCCTGACCCCCCTTCTGCAGTGGACTGTTATCTGTCCATTCCGGCAGCCGTGAGACAGTGTTGTTGTCGGGCTTGCCAGACGCTATTAAACAGTGAAAAGGGTCCGATGAGTCTGGATTCTTGAGGGGACCTCCAGAGGTTGGCGCCTGTCTACAGCGGACAGCCTCGTATTCTTCTCCCCGCACTGTGAAACTAGTTGGCTCCTGAGGAGCCGCTTTTTATTACTCTGACCGTGTTAGTGGTACAGCTGTCACATCCCTTCTAGTTTATTTCTTGCTTTGCATCTTACTATTGTCTGTCTCGTCCCTGTCTCCTTTCCGGAACCTCCGCCTGTGTCTAGGCTAAAATTATTCTTGCATACCATTTTTGAAGAACGGGGAGGGGAGGGGGTGTTGGCTTCTCTCCCTTGGGAGTAGAACATGGAGATATGGTTTATTTTATTTTAGCTTCTGTCCCTTTCTCTGAGGACACTTGGGCCATCCAGGAAGGGATGTGTTTATGTGCGGTTGGTTTTGGTAACAACAGTCTTGTTATGTAGGCTAGGCTGGTTTGCAACTCATTGTGTGGCTCAGGCCGGTTAGGAAGTTCTGATCTAACCGCTACACCTCCTGAGTACTGGGATTACAGGAAGCTTTTTATAAAACTAGAGCTTTGGAGTTTAAGTCATATGAGGTCCAGGGCCCTGGGCTTAGCTCTAAACGAGTAGAGACTATGTTGTTTTTTTTTTTTTTTTTTTTTTGGTAGTATTCTGAGTGCCAAACTCCGTAGACATTTTGAATGAATGTAAAACTGTGATTTTTAGAGAGATTAACTGGTCAGAAAAAAAAAGTAGGGTTTGTTTTACTGATTGAATTTGATCTTGGGGGAAATTCAAATTACAAGGCATTTCATATCTGTTGAATGAGATGAAATAAAGTGGTTTGATTGTGAGAGTGTAGCTATCCACTAGAGCCTTCCCAGGCTTTTCCTGTCACCTTTTCCTGACTAGCTAAGAGTTCGTGTTTCTTTTGGCTGTACAGATGATTAGAAGCATTGTTGTTTGTGGTCTCTCTGATGGCAGTGTTTCCCCCAGCTGCTGGCAAATGGAACTGCTTTGGGTTGTTCTAGTCTTCTGTCTCATTAAATCTGCACTAACCCCAAATAGGATTTGGTTATTTCCGGGGATTATGAGAGATACAGTTTTTCTTTTTTAGTGGTTGGTTTTTCATTAATGAGAATTTTGCTTTGGTTTTAGGGAAGCATTTTCTGTCAGCAGCTGGGAGTCTATTTATTCCTTTAGATCCCTGCTGCCAAGTAGCAGGATTTGAGAGAGGTTGGGATTGGAAATGCCTCTTGGATAGTTTATTAATTCTCAGCTGCCACACCAGACAGAGCTAGACCTTATGAAAGACTCTTCAGGCAGGAGCACAAGTAAATCAGAAGTTATTTATCTGTATTTAACTGGAAAAAGAGCCGCGGCTGTTCTTACTTGCTTTAATGTCAGTCAGCTTTCATTGTCTGGAAATTCTGCTATTTAAACTGTTGCTGTCTATCTGTCTCTCCCCAGCCTCAATCTCAGAGTCGGTCCTCCTACCTCCCAATTCTGAGATTGCAGGTTTGTGATTCCATGCCTGGTTTGCTTCTCATTTGTTTGCTGGGGTTTGGACTCAGTGCCCCTGGCATTAAGCATGTGCTTAACCACTGATCTATACCCTGAGCTCCTTTTTGTTTTTATGGTGGGTGGTGGGCAGAGACCCACTTTGTTGCCCAGGCTGGCCTTGGCCATTTGAGTCAGTGGATTGCCCGTGTGAGATATTATACCTGGCAAAAGCTAAATCTTCTTGATGTACATATATGTATGTATAGATAGTGTCACTGACATCAGACACACCAGAAGAGGGCATCAGATTGCATTACAGATGGTTGTGAGCCACCATGTGGTTGCTGGGAATTGAACTCAGGACCTTTGGAAGAGCAGTCAGTGCTCTTAACCACTGAGCCATCTCTCCAGCCCCTAAATCTTCTATAGAGGCATTCCTTGTATTATATTTTAACAACAGCTGGAATTTGTTTTGTTGATGTTCTGGGTTTTGTTTTTCTTTGTTTGTTTGAGATAATGTCTCTTTTGTAGTCCATTAATAGCCCATAACTCATTATGTAGCTCAGGCTGGTCTTGAACTGGTGATGATTGTCCTGCTTTAGTTTCCTAAAGACTGGGATTCGCCATACCTGGTCGTACACACATTTAATTCCAGAATTTGGGAGGCAGAGGTAGAGGCAAAGGCAGAGGCAAGCAGGTCTCTGAGTTTCAGGACAGCCTGGTCTACATAATGAGCTCCAGGCAAGCCATTGCTACATAGTGAGACATTGTCTCAAAATAAGCCAACAAAACCAAAACAACTCCACAAGTAAGTCTGGATTTACAGATGTGTGCCACCACTGCCTCTAGCTGGGATTAGGATGCTATTCATAGCCAGAAAGCAGTCTATTTAGTGATACTGTTTAATAACTCAACTTCAATTCATCTTGGAGTGCAATTGGATTAGAAACCTTTTCAGCCTGATATGATGCCTTTACTGACAGCACTTGAAAGGCCCAGGCAATCAGATCTCTGAGTTTGAGGCTACCTTGGTCTACATAGCAAGTTTCAGGACAGCCAAAGCTACACAGAAAAAAATAAATGAAAAGGAAAGAAAGAAAGAAAGAAAGAAAAACCTTTTTCATGATGTTTTAAGTTCAAATAGTAGTTAACTTGATATATAAGTTGGTAAATTGTGTTTCTTTTTTGTTTTGCCTTTAACTTTGTCAATCCATCTGTCCGTCCATCCATCCATGCATCTCTCTATCTGAGACAGTCTCATATACCCTTGAACTCCTGGTGCTCCAGCCTTTAACCCCTAAGGCTAGCCAAGTTGGTTTTAAGAACCCTCAAATCTTCTAGAGTTTATTTCAATGCTGTAACTATCAATCATGCCTTATTTCCCCCAGGTTAAAGGCTCTCAGTATCTTGACTCCACTGTGCTCACTCAGATGCTTCTTTCTAGCATTTTATTATGTTAACGTGCGTATGGATGTTTCGCCTGCCTTTATGTTTGTGAACCACATTGTGCCTGATGCCCTCAGAGACCAGAAGAGGCCTTGGATTTCCTGGAGTTACAGATGGCTGTAAATCACTGGGTGGATACTGGGAATCAGACCCTGGTCCTTCGGAAGGGTATCCAGTGCTCTTAACTGATGGGCTATCTCCTCAGTCCCTCAAATTATTTATTTAGTGTATAGACTCATAGCTTTTGTAGAGATTAGAGGACAACCAGCTGGCCTCAGTTCTTTCCATTTCACCTGTGGGTTCTGGAGCTGGAAATCTGGTTGTTAATCCTTGGCAGCAAGTGCCTTTGCATATACTAAGCCAGGCTGGCCCCAGCTCTCCTTTTTCATTCATTCATTCATTCATTCATTCATACATACATACATACTCTAAGTATTTATTTAGGATTTATTAAGGATTTGTTTGTTTGTTCATTTGTTTGTTTTTTAGACACAGGGTTTCTCTGTATAGCCCTGGCTGTTCTGCAACTCTGTAGACCAGGCTGACCTCTAACGCAGATCTGTCTGCCTGTCTGGGATTAAAGGCAAGGCATGCACCACTACTGTCCGGCCACAAAGATTTATTTTCAGTTATGTGTATATGTTCATGTCTGTGTGTGAGACAGACCTGCGTTCACCTGTAAATACATGTGTTCCCAGAGTCCAAAAGCAACAGATGCCCCGGAGCTTGAGTTACAGGAGGGTGAGACACCCTGGGTCTCAGGTCCTCTGTAAGCACTACAGTGTGTGCTGTCAACTGCCCTACTATCTCTAGAGAGATGACACATTTGCCTTGCTCTTTAACACTAACTTGGTTCATTCTTGTATCTGCTTTGCTTTGAGCTTGTATCCACTCAAGGACTTATATTTTCTATTTATCTAAAATATATCCTTCCTTTCACAGTTTAAAGTCTACCTCTGTTGTTGAAAACTTCCTCAGTGACCTTCTTCTCTTTCAGTCTTTAGGTAACTTGTCTGGACAGTGGCACTAATTTGGCAGTGAGTCATATACACTGCCCTTGGTCTAGCATTGTTACATTTAAGGTGACCTGGACAGAGGAGACAACAATGGTCAGATCAAACTGGATTTGTCTTGAATTGGAATAGTCCCTTGTAAGAGTCACATTGAAAAATTCGATTGAGAAGCTGGAGAGATGACTCAGTGGTTAAGAGTATTAAGTGCTCTTGTAAAGGACCGGAGTTCAATTTTCAGCATCCACATGGCAGCTTACAACTATCTGTAACTCCAGGGGTTCTAGTGCCCTTTCCTGGCCTCTGCGGGCTCCAGGTGTTCATGTGATGCACAGACATACATGAGGACAGACACTGATACACAAAAAATAAAAATAAATCTTAAAAAAGAAACAACTAGATTGAGGGGGTTATCATTATTATTGAAGAGGAAATTGGTTAGACTACTAGACAGTATTGAAACCATTGGGAGAACATGGGAGGTTTAATTCTGAGTAGATTCAAGGGGAAGGGTCATAATAATGAAAATGTTTAAAAGTTTTTCTACATCACATTGTCAATAAAAGGATAGAACTGGGATAAGTGGTTTAAATTACAGGATTTTATCCGGTGGTGGCTCATTTCTGTAATTCTGTCACTTGAGAAGAGACAAAAAGATCAAGGCAAGGCACCAGGCAACATAATGGCTTCTTAAAAACGGAAGTCCAGCTGGGCAGTGATGGTGCATATCTTGCTTTTAATTCAGCACTTGGGAGGCAGAGGCAGGAGGATCTCTGAGTTCGAGGGCAGCCTGGTCTACAGCCTGAGTTAGTTCCAGGACAGCTAGGGCTACACAGAGAGACCCTGTCTTGAAAAAGCAAAAAAAAAAAAAAACCCCAAAGCAACAACAAAGAGTTCTCTTAGATTTGTGCAGATCTCTGTGAGTTCAAAGCCAGCCTGGTTTACATAGTGAGTTCCAGGGCTCTGGGCTTTGTAGAGAGATCATGTCTTAAAAACAAACCACACAAATTCTGTATTTCTTTAATATGCTTTGATACAAGTTTACTCAAAGTGATGATGCTATTTTGTTTGTATTGTTGTCAGATCTATGTAAGAGCAACCACAGGAACCCAAATCAGAACTTTCTAGCTTTCATTGTCTTGGTCTTCATGACTAACTGCCTGTATGTTACAAGCATTTTGAGAATTGGGCTTTTTATTCTTCTTTGTAATTTTCATTATTGATTAACAGCATTTCAATAACTGGATCCCAATCCCAATTTGGTCCTTAAATGACCACCTTTCACTTGGCAGAGGCTGTGGTGGCATACATCTATAGTCCTAGCATTTGGAGGTGGTAAAGGAGGATCAGTAATTCAGTGCTGGCCTGAACTACATGAAAACCTGCTTCAACAAGAAAAAGAAGATGATAGTAGTGGCACATGCCTGTAACTCCAATATCCTGGAGGCTGAGGCAGGAGGATCACTGTGAGTTCAAGGCTAGCCTGTGCTCCACAACGAGACCCCTTTAAAAAGAGTCTTGAAAAATTTTTTTTTTTTCTTTTTTTCGGAGCTGGGGACCGAACCCAGGGCCTTGCGCTTCCTAGGCAAGCGCTCTACCGAGTCTTGAAAATTTAAAAAGTAATATATTCATCGTGTGTATAACCATAAGGAAATCCTGAATTCAGTCCCCAGCACTGAGCCCGCAATCGGTCCCTGAAAGTAAGGAAGTAATAAATGCTAATATGTTAATAATTATCAAATTTTGAGATGATGCAGAAAAGTGTAGGGAGAATAAAAATCTTTATGGTTTTTCCACTACCACTGAAAGTCATTTTATTTTTAATTCGTTGCCTTTGTGTGTATGTTGAGAACTGAACCCAAGGCCCAGCACCTGTTAAGCATGTGCTGTGCCTCTGAGCTGCACCTGAAACCCTGTTCCGTTTTTACAAGATAATTAGTATGCATGGTAAAGAATTTCAGACAGTTGAACGTGAAGTGAAAGGAGAATGCTTCTTGTTATTCTTTTTTTGTCAGTCTTTATTTTCACTTCTTAGTAATAATTACTGTTTTCTGCTTTCTCAATAGTCTAGAAATTTTCATAATGTGAATACATCTCACATATAGGCATACATAGATGGTATTGTTTAGCCCAGGTACACTTCACACTTGCTTTCTATCTAAGAGTGACCTTGAACTCCTGATCCTCCTGCTTCTGCCTCTCAAGTGGTGTCATTATGGCAGCTCTATATGGATATATAGGTTATATATAATTTAATGTACACAGTATTCCATATTTGAAGATGGGGCCTCATGCATGCTAGGTAAGATCTCTACCACTAAGCTACGTCTTCAGCCAATATTGTCTCTCATCTTTTAAAAGTTAATTCCTTTTTAAGTTGTTTTCTTTTTAGACTATGTGAGTCATGAATATAAATAATTTTTTGACACAGGTCACTATGTAGTCCTGGCTGGCCTGAAATTCTCCTATGTAGACTGGGTTGGCCTTGTGGGGATCCTGTTGATAGGTAGACTTATAGGCAGATGCTACCACATCCAGCTCACCTGATCTTCTAAGTGTCCCGAGAGCATTCCACTGTGCATGTTCTTACTTTAAACAGTTTAAATACTGGTGGATATTTAGGATTTTAAATTTTCTTATCACAGAGCTACAGCTTGTGGCACTTTTGTTAGGTTTTGTAGCTCTGCAGTCAGAATTTCACACGGATCTCCTGTGTGGTTTGCTGGTTGCAGGTTTTCTTGGTGTAATAATTATACTCAAGTGGATCCAATAGGAAGTGAAATGGCTCAGTGCTTAGATGAGCATCTTCTACTAGAGGCAAGCCTTTCATGAGCAGGTAGTACTTTATGCCTATCAAAAGGACCAAAGAGGACTGGCAAGATGGGTTTGGTCAGTGGGTAGAAGCACACGCCATCAAGCATGATTGATGCTGAGAATGGACTCTGCAGGTTGAACTCTAACCTCCACATGTGCACTGTGGCATGTGTACCTCACCCCCTCACCCCTGCCCCCCCCGCCATGAAAACAAATATAATAAAATTTAAAAAATGGACTCTTCTAAGTTTGACTTCTTTTACATATTCTTTTCTGTTTTAAAAATAATTTAAAAAGATTTATTATTTTTACATGTATGTATATGTGCCTACATGAGATATTACGTTATATGTGTGCAGCTCGAGGAGACCAGATGAGCACATCAGACCCCTGGAACTGGAGTTAAGGTTGTTGTGAGCCACCATGTAGTGCTGGGAACTAAACCCCTGTCCTCTGCAGTAAGCACCACTGAGCCATTTCTTCAGTCTCTGTTTCTTTAAAAAAATACATATACATATAATATGCATATGCATATACACACATACATAAATACATATATATATATGCTTTTAAAATGGGCAACATGTGCCCTATAGAGCATCTGTATTAGCTCTGTCTCAAATACACAAAATAGACAGATAAATAAATGCTTTTAAATGTTGGGGTTGGTTGTAACTCAGTGACAAAGTTCCTGCTTGTTTTCGAATGTTCCTGGGGTCATCCTTGAAGTACATTTTTTCCCTGTGTTGCATATGTACTGCTTCCATTTTTAAAGTAAAACAAAGCAATGTTTCTAGTAATGTTAAATGCACAGAGTTGATTTGTGTTGTGACTTCCCCTTAAATAGCTTATGATTTATTGTCACTAATTAGTCATCCAGTTAACCTAAGGCTCTAGATGGGAAACTTGTAGAAGGTTAACTTTGATGCCTCAAGTATTTATAGGCCCAAAGATACATTTTTGTTTTCCAGCCACTCTGGCTAGTATAAATGATCTTAATGTTTCTAGGCCTAAGGATAAGATTGACAAAACATTTCTCTTATTTTCCCTGTATGTTCTAGTTATCTACATCATCTAATTTCCTGTGTATTTCCATCACATTGGGATTCTGGTAATCCCTTTTCTTGCAAACAAAGTTGTTACTGGATTCCTTTTACTTAACTAAGGCTCCAGGAAGTTGATCGTGCCTCGTCCTTCCCAGGCACCAGGCAGCAGTGAAGGAGGAAAGGACAACTTCCTCTAATATGACTTGTGTCATAAACTCTGTGTAAGCAGTACATTCTCTAATTTCTTAGGTTGGTTTGTTTGCTTGTTTTGTGATAATATCGTGTTCTTGAGGCTAGTCCAAAAGTCCTGGTCTCCTGTCTCCAGTTTTCAAATATTGGGATTCTAGGTGTGTGTGTCACAACTTTGGCTTAATTTCTTAGTTTCTAAAAGTGTGGCTTGACTAAGATTTTGGTTCTTAGGCAAAGATGTGTGTAAGATGCCTTCCAAACCTAAAGAATCTTATACTTGCTGAATTCTTAAGTCCTCTCCATCTGTGCTGTATGTTTCAGACTTTGCTATGAGTTTGTTTAAAGTTTGGGCTGTGAATCATTTGTAAATATTTGTTGAGCACCATCTCAGTGCTTGCTTATGATACAAATTTATATTAGATAAGAGGCCATAGATTCTACCTGGGTTTTAAAAATGCATCCCTAGCTGAGTGTGGTAGTTAATGCCAAGAGACAAAGGCAGGAAGACCAAGGACTGCCTAAAGGACACAGCAAGATCCTACCTCAGAACAAAAGCTAGGACCTTGGAGATGGCTCAGAGGGTAAAAGTGCCTGCTGTACAAGCCTGATGACCATGCTTCTGCAGTTGATCCCTGCCTGGAACCTGTGGTAGAAACAGAACTGAGTCCCAAAGCTGTCCCCTTCCACGTGTATGCTTCGCACACATACACACCAGTAATAAATAAAATAAAAAGTAAAATAAACATTTAAAGATTTATTTATTTATTTTGTATATGAGTATACTGTAGCTGTCTTCAGACACACCAGAAGAGGGCATCAGATCCCATTACAGATGGTTGTGAGCCACCATGTGGTTGCTGGGATTTGAATTCAGGACCTCTGGAAGAGCAGTCGGTGCTCTTAACTACTGAGCCATCTCTCCAGCCCTAAAATAAACATTTAAAAAGATGAAGTTGTCTTCATAAAATTGAAAGGCTGCAATTAGGACTATCAAATCTGAGCTAGGATAAGTAAAACAATGTACATTCCCATGTAGTAAGGAAATTACTGTACTGTCTTTCAGAAGCTTGTCTTGTGACGTTTTCAGTGCTGAAGGTTGAACCCAGGTCCTTACACTTGCTAGGCCAAGTGCTCTGTTATTAAGCTGAATCTCCAACCCCCTTTCTTCTGGATTATACAGACACAACCCCTCTAAGTTTGGGAGGCATTGGCCAGATGCTTCACTTAGTGCATGTAAGAGTCGTGCACTGTGCTGTATCTCACTGTGTGGCCATACCATGGTTTTTTGAATGTATTTATTACCCTGGTGACAGTGTAGATTGGATGAAGTGTGCAAGTGACTGAAGATAGTCAAGTTATAACAGGAGTGATTTAGGTTGACAGTAAGGTTTTTCCCTCTCTCACCGTGTTGCCCAGTATCATCCAGGATTTTCACTTGTCTGCTTCAGCCTCAAGAGTACTGGAATTATAGTTGAGGATCTGAATACTCACTCACTCACTCACTAACTCACTCTCTCACTCACCCACTTATTTATTTATTTATTTATTTATTTATTTATTTATTTATTTATTTATTTATATGATTCTGTACATTGAACCCAGAAACTCACACAGTGCTGCTGCATGTTTTATCAAGTTCTACCCCAATCCGATCTAAACTTTAAAAAAAAATGTGTTTTATGTGTGTGAGTATGCAGATGCTAGTCATGGTGTGTGTGTGTGTGTGTGTGTGTGTGTGTGTGTGTGTGTGTGTGTGTAGGTCTGAGGACAACTTTCAGGCGTTGGCTCCCTCCTTCTGTCAGGGATCCCGGGGTTCTTGTTTCTATCATACCAAGCCCATTATCCTCTCCTATCCTTCTCCTGCTCCTGCTAATTCCCATAGCCTTCTTTCTACTTTCATGTTTTTGTGGTTGCTAGTCCATGAGTTTCATTAGGGTTGTTTACAGGAGCCCAGATACCTACCAGTGACTAAACTGTTGAAGAGAGCGCCCTGCCCCCCATACACTGCTAAATTTAAGAGCAAGGAGGAGTTGGGTGCTGGAAGTTCAAGAGTGAGGTAGTATGTCATACGGACTTCAGTGTTCCACCCTGCTTCCCAGCCTCTTGACTTTTTTTTTCTTTTTCAAATATTCTTTTGTCCCTTCTTCTGTGATATTCCTTGAGTCTTCAAGGAAGTAAAATGGATATCCTGTTTTTGGATTCAAGTAATTTATTCCTAGTACTTTGACCACTTCTGCATTTCTTCAACCACTGATAACTCTTGAAGAAAGAAGATCATATGGCCAAAGCTGACAGTTTCATGAATATATAGGAGTATGCATAGTTATTTAGAAGGCAATTTAACAGGCCCTTTTTTAACCTGAAAATTGTTTTTCTTCTTTCTTTCTTTTTTTGGACTGGGCCTTGTTAAATTGTGTAGGTTGTTCATGTTGGCCAACTTGTGGGACCTCCTGCTTCTTACATAATTGGGATTTGATTGATTGATTGATCAATTATTTATTTATTTATTTATTTATTTATTTGAAACAAGGTCTCACTGTGTAGCCCGGGTGTCTTGAACTCCTGAGCTTCCTGCCTCAGTCTCTTGAGTTGCTAGATTACAGCCCTGTTAATCCAGGTCTGGCTATATAATATTTCTTGAAGAGATTTGAACTACCATAGAAAAGCTGTGAAATCGATTACTCCCATCTCCTCCCTCCCATTTAGTCTTATGTTATTCGGATTGACCTCAAACTCAATAAGTAGCTGAGAATAGTCTTGAACTACTGATCTTTTTGTCTCCTCCTCCTCTAGTGCTTTAATTTAAAAAAAAAAAGGAGTTATTTTATTTATATGGGTGTTTTGGCTGCATGTGTGTCTGCACATAGAAGAGGGCATTTCATCTCATGGGACTACTGTTATAGGTGGTTGTGAGCCACCATGTGGCTGCTGGGAATTGAACTCAGGATCTCTGGAAGAGCAGTCAGTGTTCTTAACCACTGAGGCATCTCTCAGCCCCTATTTATTTATTTTTAAAAACAGGGTCTTACCGCATAGCTCTGCCTGAACTGGAACTTGCTTTGTAGGCAAGGCTGGGCTTGAATTCACAGAGATCTTCCTTCTTCTACCTTCCAAGTACTGAGATTGAAGGCATGTATCACCATATCCAAACCTGACTTATGCTTTTAAAAAAATTAATTTAGTGTGTGAGTGTGTTTGTGTGTATGTGTGTACATGCACATGAGTGTAGGTATGTGTGCATGTGGTTGAAGGGTAGAGATGATTCTCTGATGGTGTTTCTTAGGGCGGGCCACCTTATTTTCTGAGTTGCTTGCTGGTATCTGGGGTTCACTTATTAGGCTTGCCTAGCTGGCTACCAAGCCCCAGGGATTCTCTGCTTCTGCCTCCCCAGTACTGGGATGCATGTCATCATGCCTGGCTTTTCTATGTGGGTGCTGGGGATCAAATTCAAGTCCCTATGCTTATATGACAAGCACTTAACAGTTTGTCAGTGCTCTTAGAGACCAGATGAGGGTGTATGAGACTCTTTGGAGCTGGAGTTACTGTGGCTCCATCCCTTTGCAAGAACACAGCAAGCATTCTTAAATGCTGAGCCATCTTCCTAGGTTTACTTATGGTGATGCTGGAGATCACACACCTTGTTGTGTAAGAGCTCTACCACTGAGCTGTATTCCAGGACCCCTTCCCCTTCCTCTAGCTTCCTCTCCTGAAACTCAAATTCATTGTAATCCTCCTGTCGTAGCTTTTTAAGTACTAAGATTACAGGTGTGACCATACCTAGCTTTGTGAAGTTCACTGTTTTTCAGAGCTCTAAACAATTTTCCCTTTGTTTACGCTGTTTAGCTCTAGCTGTATGAGGAAGGCTCTTTAGCTAACTTTGTTGTTATGTTGTGATCCCTGCTTTGTTGTGATCCTTTCTGTGATTCCTGGGAAATGGAATATAGTTTAGTCACGAGGTGTTTTTTGTTGAGACCATATCCCATGTTAGCTTTAACTTATTCTTCAGCTAAGGATGACCTTGAACTCCTGATCTCCTCAGTGCTGTTATTATAGGCATGGACCAGCCACCATGCTGGTTATGCAGCATTCAGGATTGAACTCCAAGCTGCATGTGTTCTAGGTGATTACCGTAGCAACTGATATACATCCCTACCCTCAAGTTAAGTTTATGTTTAACTTAATAACAACTGAATTTATTCTTTACTGACAAATCAATATTCTTTCTCAAGTCTCCGAAAGCAACTCTCCTGGTTAGCTTTAGCTGTCAACTTGACACAGCCCAGGGTTATCTGAGAGTCTCAATTCAGGGATTGCCTTGATCAAATTACCTGTGTGCCAGTCTGTGTTACATTTTCTTTATTGTCAAGGGCACAGCCCACTGAGGCAGATACTATCCATAGGCAGAGGCTTCTGGGCTGGCTAAGAGAGCTAGCTGAGCAGATACTAGAGAACAGGCTACTAAGTAGCCTACCTCTGTGGTCTCTGCTTCACTTTTTCCCAGTTTTTCTCAAAAGCTGTTCTGTGACCTAGAAACTAAGAGGGAAAAAACCCCCTCCCCAAGTTGCTTTCAGTCCAAGTGAATTGTCACAGTAACAGAAAATCTAACTGGAACAGCAGCTATCTACCGGATGTGTAGGCAGGTCTATAGATCAAAGGAAAAGGATACATAAGGGCTTCTGTTTTCCTGCTGGTGAGTTCCACAGCGATTAAAAAAAAAAAAAAAAAAAAGAAAGCTTGGTAAAAATTCAACAGTTCGGGGTTGGGGATTTAGCTCAGTGGTAGAGCGCAAGGCCCTGGGTTCGGTCCCCAGCTCCGAAAAAAAGAAAAAAAAATTCAACAGTTCGTGTTAGAGTATATTTATAAAAACAATTTTCTCCCAAAGAATAGGGAGAAATCATAGAGATAGGGGAAGCAGTCCTCAGTCTTGAGGAGAAATCATAGAGATAGGGGAAGCAGTCCTCAGTCTTGAGGAGAAATCATAGAGATAGGGGAAGCAGTCCTCAGTCTTGAGGAGAAATCATAGAGATAGGGAAGCAGTCCTCAGTCTTGAGGAGAAATCATAGAGATAGGGGAAGCAGTCCTCAGTCTTGAGGAGAAATCATAGAGATAGGGGAAGCAGTCCTCAGTCTTGAGGAGAAATCATAGAGATAGGGAGAGCAGTCCTCAGTCTTGAGGAGAAATCATAGAGATAGGGAGAGCAGTCCTCAGTCTTGAGGAAGTATAGGTTTAGCTTCAGCTGTCAACTTGACACAGCCCAGGGTTGTCTTCCGAGAGTCTCAGTTGAAGGATTAAAGAAAAGAATCCTTTTTTCCCCTATTGCTATTTTTGTTTCTGTACATTAAGGGCTCACCTGGTGTTGTGATCAAGACATATGCACCTATGAACTGTGTTGGGTTATTTTCTTGTGCAGCTGCTTTTTGATGTATGTAATATTGCCTTGTAAATGATGCTGAGAAGACAGCAGTTAGAGGGCAGCCAATGAGGAAGATGTGCTGAGCAACTGAAGGGGGCTGGCGTTTGGACACTGGGAAGGGAAATACTTGTATATAACTTGAAATGAGTCCTAAGTAAAGAAAAAAATCAGTGAAAAAGGCGGGGGGCAAGAAACCAAAATACTATCAGATAACCTATAGGACAGGAAATTTTAAGGAGTGATCAGACAGTAGAGATGAATTGTAGTGATTGAATATTAAGAAAAAAAATAAACCATTGGGCTTTAGAAGTAGAGCAGTTTCATTAATGTTTGGGTAGTGCTGTATTCGAGTACTTGAGTATGTGGGAAATGAAGACATAGAATGAGCAAGTGTAGGGTAGGTAGTCAGAAGTTTTGCAATGAAAAGGATGGTTCAGAATAGTCTTAAGCAGTTTTAGTGTTTGGAGCCTGAAGAAGCGAAGAGCTGAGGACTTAGTCCAGTGGTAGAGGCTTGCTTAGCATACACAAGGCACTAGGGGTTGATCCTCAGTGTCTTAACACAAAGGGCAAAGGCACAATGAGGTGGGAACAAGGAGTGATGATAACTGATTCTGTGCCAAGTGGGATAGAAGATTGTGATGGGAATGATTTAGAGAACTTCAGAAAAGTGCAAAGGGTTTCTTTCATTCATTCATGGTTTTATCCCCAGCAAGTGTTGTGCTAGGCACTTGGGGCAGAAGTGAGAAAAATATCTTACCTTCCTAAGAGTTATGCTAAAGGCTGATTAGAGGGTAGACATTAAGCAAACAAATGTTTCACAAATTAATATACAAGTGTAACTGTGGGCTGGTGAGTTGGAAGGAACTGTGAGCAGTAAGGGTGTTTACTATCAAATCTGATGACCAGACTTTGGTTTCTGGAACCCATGTGGATGTGGATAACTGACTCAAGTTGTCCTCTGACCTTTACATGGGTGCCTGGCATGCCCTCTCTCAAAATAAACTTAAAACAATAACAATAACAACAACTACTACTACAACAAAACTCACTAAAATTACAACTAGGAAAAAGACTTATATATGCTATAATCTACATGTTATTATGAGTACAAATGCTAGAGAAAGCTATCCATTCAGATCACAGAAACCTTTCCTAATAAAGCGAGGATCTTGAAGAAGAGGAGGCCTTACCAAGCGCGAGTAAAATAATCCTATAGGCAAGAAGAAATAATATTTTTAAAGAAAGAGAAGCTAGCCCGGTGTGGCTCAGGCCTTTAATCCCAGCACTCAGGAGGCAGAGAAAGGTGGAGCTCTGAGTTCCAGGCTAGACTGGAAGTTCCCAGCAAGTTCCAGGGTAGCAAGGGCTACACAGAGAAACCCTGTCCCAACAAAAATAAACAGAGTCTAGCCTACATAGATCCTGTCTCAAAGTAGAAAAACATAGGTGGGCATGGTGATTCATGCCTTTAATCCCAGCACTTGGGAGACAGGGGCAGGTGGATCTCTGGAATTGGAGTTACAGGCAGTTGTGAGCCACCATATTAATGTTGGGTTCTTTGGAAGAGCAGCCAGTGCTCTTTAACCACTGAGCTATCTATCCAGTCTCCTAATTTTTCTTCCTTTATGTATATGTGTGTGTGTCTGTCTCTCTGTGTGTAATGTATGTGTGTACATCTCTGTGTAGGCACAAATATGAAAGTAAGACATGGGTATTGTCTTCATCTTCCATATTGTTTGAGACTGGGCCTTTTGTTGTTCATGGTCTGGAGGACTTTCTGCTCTCTGCTCCCATCTCCTGGATTACAGACACATGCTACTGGGTCCAGGTTTTATGTGGGTTCTGGAATTCAAATTCAGGTTCTCAATCTTGTACTCCTTTTTTTTTCCTCCTGAGACAGGGTAGCTCAGGATATCCTAGACCTAACTTTGTAGTTCAGGCTGGCCTCAGACTCAGAGTTCACGTCCCACCCCCCAACAGAAAGTGCTCTTATCCAGTGAGCCACCTTGCTAGCCCCTGAACCAGTAATTCTAATCTTCTCACTGTTAAAAGAGCACACCAAGGACATCACAATAAATTACTGAAATGAAAAATAAGGTGCCACTACTTGACATTTAAGGACATTGGTCTGGCAGCATGTTTTTGTAGTGTCAGTATTGCTTGGTTAGTAGAATAATCTAGCTATTTCTAGTAGAAACCAATCAGGAGGTCATAACCTCTGCTCCTTATTCAGGATGATGGCAGGTGTTTCTTGGTTTCTGTGACATCTATGGTTGCTTTCTCATTTCCCTGAGATCTGGTTCTATGGCCTGTTCTGACTAGAGAGAAGAGGTAAGGTAAGCTGTTGACGTTCCTCTGAACACACACACCGTGATGACTTGAATTCTTATAGCTTTACATTATAAGCTTTCAGTCTCATGTAATAGATATACTAAACAAATGTTTGATTTGCTTCAATGTGTGCATATGTTAGTAACTTAATAAGCTTTGTCTTCCCTGGAGGATATATAATGAATTAAATTACATTAATTTTTTGCTGGTTTGTTTATTTGTTTTTAAGATAGAGTCTCCCTAAGCCCACCCTGGTCTTGAACTCACAGAGATCTGCCTGTCTCTGCCTCATGTGCCACTACACCTGGCTATTTATTTGGTGTTTTCAGCAGTGTCTCATGTAGCATAGACTGGACTCTCCCATCCAAGTACTAGCCAGGTTTGACCCTGTTTGACTTCCAAGATCAAAATAGTTCAGGTTCTCTCAGAGTGCCATGGGTATAGATTGGCACCCAACTTTATGTAGGAGAGGATGACCTTGAACTCTTGATTCTCTTGCCTTCACCTTCTGAATGCTGAGATAGATGCTTGAGCCACCCACACAATTTATGTGGGTCTAGTATCTCACTCATGCAAGGACAGCACTATAGCAACTGAACTGCAGCCTCAGCCCTGTTTAGTGACTTTTAATAAATACCAGAAAATAGGTGTGCTACAGTGGTATACAGCAATAATTCCAGCAACTGAGGTAGGAGAATTTCTTGAACTTAGGGGTTTGGGTCGAGTTTGGGCAATGTAGTGAAACCTATCTACAAAATAATAAAATACCACTTGTTATGATTTATGTGCTAGCTTAGAGACTTTGTGGCACTGGGCCTCAGTGAATGCTGGATAAGCACTCTACTCTTTCATTACCTCTCAGCCTTTTGTTTGTTTGTTTGTTTGTTTTGAGACAAGACCTTACCAAGTTAACCAGTTAACTGAGACTGGCCTTGAACTTGGAATCTTCTTGTCTCAGCCTCCCAAGTAGCTGAAATTATAGGCATGCACTACTAAGCCTTGTAAGAGGTTTTCTTCCAATTTTTTTGAGATAGGGTCTCACTATGTAGTGACCTGGAACATACTATGTAGAGTAGGCTGGTCTCGAGTTCACAGAGTTCCCCTGCCTCTGCCTTCTGAGTGCTGGATCAAAGGTGTGAACCACCACACCATACCCAGCTTTGTAAGACTTCTTAATATAACAGTGTTAGCTATTAAGTTGAACACTAAGTTGATTGAATTTGAAAATACACGAATTTTTCTTTAAATATCACAGTAATTGTTATAATCACTTGGTTTAGAAATGATTCAGAAGATGACTGAGGCCACCTTGTCCTGTCCATATGTAACCAAACTGGAATTGTTTCTGATAAATAGTAACTATAGAAATCTGATAGTGTATTAATGTAAACACAACTGGGGCTTGCTTATTTATAAAACATTTTGAAAGATACGTGAGTACTTGTATGTGCTCAATTATAAACTGGATTGTGTTTACTTTAGAGTTAGTCATTGGCTTTGTTAGTTGAGGTTTGACGTAAGTACTTATTTGTCCTTTGGTTTGAGGAAGGACCTTAGAGTTGGTAAATTTTCTGGCTCTCGGAAAAATTATGTTTTTAAAGTACAAGGCAAACAAACAAGTGCATGCTAACAAATAATGGTTAAAAAATAATACAGCAGCTGCGGGCTGCTTATAGTCCTCACTCACAGTCTCTTCATGTTATGATAAAAACCTATGCAGGGCAGTAGAAATTAACAGTGATAATAAGACGTGTCAGATGGGCTGGGCCTGTGGAGAGTTAAACTCAGCAGTGGAGAGTGGAGAGTGTTCCAGCATGAGTGGCCCTGAGTTCAATCTGTAGTGGTTCTGTAAAAGAACAGTAACTTGAAGGACTCCGTAGGAATGCAGGTAATCATATATACACTATTTCGTTCTGTTTTCTCTGTCCATGCTACCTTCCACTTTTCTATGGGATGCAGGGATTGAACTCAGGCCACCAGGCTTACATGGCAAGTGCACTCACTTACTGTGCTATCACGCTGCCCCCCTGCCTTTTTGAGATAGTCTTACTGTTTAGCACAGGCTAGACTAGAAAAGTATATTTTATAGCCTGATCGGGCGCTCACTCTCTTCCTGGTGTGTGTGTGTGTGTGTGTGTGTGTGTGTGTGTGTATGTATGTATGTGTATGTCTATGTGCACCTAGAAGCCAGAGGTCAATCAATGTCAGATGCCTTCTTCAGTTCCCTCTACCTTACTGGGTTGGGGTTTCTTTGGAGCTCACTGATTTAGCTAAGCTGGCTGTGAGCTGGATCTAGAGATCACCTGAGTCTGACCACCATCCTCTGCTGCTGTACTGGAGTTACAGGCACTCATTGCCGATGGATTGTTTTTTAATTGGTTATTTTGTTTATTTACATTTCAACTGTTATCCCCCTTCCTGGTTTCCCCTCCCCATTCCACCCCTATCCCCCTGCTTCCACGAGGGTGCTCCTTCACTCACCCACCCACTCCCTTTTTTGTTTGTTTGAGACAGGGTTTCTCTGTGCAGCCTTGGCTGGCCTCAAACTCACAGAGATACACTTACCTCTGCCTCCCCAGTGCTAGGACTAAGGGAGTGAGCCATCACGACTTGGCTGTTTTTTATTTTTTTATAAGTGCTTGGAATATGAACTCAGGCCCTCATGCTTGCATAGCAAGTACCTGATTGACTGAGCCATCTTTCAAACCCTTAGGATTCTATATCCAGCCTCAGTCTCCTAGGCACTGGGGTTATAGCTGGCCATGCTACCATATTCTCACAAAATTCATGTTGTTTTTCTTTGATTTGGTTTATGTTGGCATAAATTATAGCATTAGCTCTTTCAGTTGGTGTGGCTCCGATATTAGTGCTGAGAGAGGAAAGCTGTGGGCTGCCCAAAGTGTAGGCTTTCAAATCTGGGCTCGAATTTCAGAGTATACTGTTTAATTAAGTCTGAGGCCTTGGACAATTGACTGTGTTTTAATTAATCTTTAAAGGGGAAATTGTATGTTGTATAGTGGGTTTTTCTTTTCCTTTCTCCTGTTCTCTTTCTCTCTTCTTTCTCTTTCTCCTTCCCTTTCCCTTTCTCTTTTCCTTACCTTCCTTTCCTTCCCCTCCCCTCCCCTCCCTCCCCCTCCCTCCTTCCCTCCCTCCTCCTTTCCCTTCCCTGATGGGGGTCTCTCTCTCTCTTAAGTATGTCTTTCTTTCTCTTTTTGAGACTTCTCTGTTTAAAGGGGTTGTCCCCCCTTACTATATATTTGAATGCCCCATTTTAGAAGTACTATTTGAGATAGGATTTCCCTTAAGTGTCATGAGGCTGAGTTTCATAATTTCAATTCCTCTTTCTCTCCTTTTTTTCTTGTTTTCAGACAGAAAAGCTTCAGCTCAGGACTTATGTTTAAAGTATAAGAGTTGTTTGTTCATGGTTTAAATAAAATGCCCCCTCCTGCTCATATATTTGAATGGACAACACTTAGGCAGTATGATAACAATTTTTTCTAACTCCAGCCACAGGACTAGGATTAACTTGGACAGGATATGATATGCAAGGCCTGTTGAGTGAAGATGTCATTGAGGTTAGGCTAAGAATAAAGACTCAGTAATTAATTAATTAATTTATTGGTTTATCAAGACAGGGCTTCTCTGTATAGCTTTGGCTGTCCTGGAACTCTCTAGGCCAAGCTGGCTTTGAATTCAGAGATCCACCTGTCTTTGTCTCCTGAGTCCTGGGATTAAAGACATGTGTCACCAAACAAGCTTAATTTAATATTTTTGTGTGTTTAGCTGTTTTGACGCATGCATGCCTGTATACCCCATCCATGCAATGTCCTCAGAGGCCAGAAGAGGGTGTTGGATCCCTTGAGACTGAAATGGGTGATGAGACGCACACCCAAATCCTCAGGAAGAGCAGCCAGTGCTCTTAGCCACTGGGCCATCTCCCGATCCCTGTGTGAGACTGTTTTAAGTTCTTCCTATCTTACCTTTTCCCTTTAGTCCTTTGCCTTGAACACTCCTGGATACCTTTTTCTGGGCTTGGGGCTCAGTGATGATGCACCCAGTAGTTTATTCAGGTTAATATACACTCCTCATTCTAAGATATGACTTCTGGTCTGGTTTTTATCTGCCTGTCTAGAGATTAAAGTAGAGAATTGAGGAAATGTAACCACACACTCCTTGTAAGACAGGGTCTCATGTAACTCAGCATGGCTTCAAGCTTCCTTTGCAGATGACTCTGATCCTCTCGCCTCTGCACCCCAAGAGCTGAGATCACAGGCATTGCCATCATTCCTGGCTTAAGCCTTTGTTTTATTTTTCAACTTTAGAGTTAAGTCCAGGCCTAAATAGTTATCCGTACTTTTTTTCATTAGATCACAGAGGACTTCTAAGTAGAAAACATTATTGGTTCCATATTTGCAAGAGTACAGAGAAGCTGGGTGTGGTAGCACACACCTGTAATTTTAACTCTTAGGACTCCGAGGCTGGCATGGGCTACATAGTTACAGGCTACTTGTTCAAACAAAACTACAACAGTGACATATAATATATAGAATATAAAAACAAATACAATCTATATAATCTATAATACACACACACACCCCACATCTGGGCATGGCAGTGCAGGCCTTTAATCTATCACCCAGGAGGCAGAGACAAGTGGATTCTGTGAGTTCCAGATCAGCCAGGACTACATAGTAAGACAAACAAACAAAAGAATGGAAAAAAAAAGGGTACAGAGATGAATTATCATTTTGAGATCTCATAACACATGATTCCTTCAGTCTGTTTCTTTAGACATCAAGAAAGTATTACTAAATTGCAGGGAGGGATCGGATCCCTGAAAATAGTATCAGTGCAGATGTGAGATTCCAGCTACTCAAGAGGCTGAGGGAGGACAATCAGAATTCATATCCTGTCTGCTACACAGTGAGCTTAGGGACCCTGTCTCACAAACAGTGAGCTAGGGTCTGGGGACATAGCTGAGGATAGAGCACTTGTCTACCATTCCTGAGGGCCCAGGTTGCCTCTCCACTAACACAGTCTCATGTGCGCACACAGGTAACTGCTGGGAAGTTAGAGCTACCTTTTATTTTTTGGGGAACAGAGCTTGCACTGTAGCTCAGGCTAGTTTTGAATTCATGGCATTCCTCCTCCCTTAGCCTCCCAAGCACTGGAACTAAAGGCATTAGCCACCATGCTTGACTGGAAAGTTGATTTTAAGATGGATCTAGTCAAACAGACTGAGTTGATGTCAGGTCCTGTATTGGTTTTGATTGTTTTGGTTGTGGCCTAATATAACAGTCATAGCCCTTGATATAGATTAAATTATTGGTTTGATTTTTTATTAATCATTTTATTAATTTACATTTCAAATGATCACCCTTCCCGGTTACCTCTCCACAAATCCTCCATCCTTTCCCCTTCCCCCCTCCCCTTTGCCTTTATGAGGGTGCTCCTCCACCCACTCACCCACTCACCCACTCCTGCCTCACCGCTCTAGCATCCCCCTTTGCTGGGTTCATCAAGCCTCCACAGGACCAAGGGCCTCCCCTCCCATTGATGCCAGATAAACCCAGTCCTCTGCTACATATGGCTCCCTCCATGTATACTCTCTGGTTGGTGGTTTAGTCCCTCGGTGCTCTGGGTGGACCTGTTAATTGATACTGTTTTTCTTCCTATGGGGTTGCAATCCCCTTCAGCTCCTTCAGTCCTTCCCCTAGCTCTTCCATTGGGGCCCCTGGCTCAGTCAATGGTTGGCTGTGAGTATCTGCATCTGTATTGGTCAGGTGCTGGTAGAACCTCTCAGGGAACAGCCATACCATATGGGATGGATCCCTAGGTGGAGTGGTCTCTGGATGGCCTTTCCTTCAGTCTGTTCCATTATTTTTGTCCCTGTCTTTCCTTTGGACAGGAACATTTCTGGATTAAAAATTTTGAGATGGATGAGTGGCCCCATCACTCAACTGGGGACCATGCCTATCTACTGGAGGTGGTCTCTACAGGTTCTATCTCCCCTTTGTTGATTTGATTTTGAAAGAGAGAGTTTTGCTTTGATGGTTAGAGTCAGACAGTCTGGTATAGCTCTTCCTTTTGTTTAGACCATGAGACTCTGGAGGGGAGAAAATATCTTTAAATTTTTTTAAGTATGTGTGTCTTCCTCTGTGTGTGTGTGTGTGTATGTGTGTGTGTGTGTATCTAGGTTGGAGGACAATACCTTTACATGGGTTCTGGGGATCAAGCTGAGGTCACCAGCCTTGTGTAGCAAATGCCTTTTTCTGCTAAGCCATCCTAATTTTTTTTATTTCTTATGTTATGTGACACAGTTCTTGACAATGGATATTCAATAAATACTGAAGGAATGTATATGAAAGCATCTTTGTATTAGAGACTATTAATGTTCAACAGTTTTGTCTTGGCTTCATAAGCTAATGTTTCATTTATTCTTTTTCTTTTTTTTTTTTTTCATGGTCTCTAATCATGGCTGTCCTAGAACTTGGTATGTAGATGAGGCTGGTCTTGAAACTTAATAGAGATTTGTTTGTCTTTCCTCCCTAGTACTGGGAGACCCTTTAGGATCCCCTAGATCCTTTTAAAAAAAAATCATCTCTACTTCTATTATATTGGTAGAAGCTACCATCATTTATTGTCTCAGTGTATCTTCCTTTAAAAAATAATTTGTTCTCTCTTAAGTATATTTCAAAGCAGTAGACAAGTAGACCTAGTGTGGTGGTAGAAGTTGCATAGGCCCAGCATTAGAAAGGCCCAGACAACAACTGAAGAGTCCAGTTTAGCTAGGATACTCACAGGAAAGTTGTGTCCTTTGCAGTCCTCTCCTCTAGTTTCTTAGGAAAATACTCTAGCATGCTGGTGAGACTGAAGAGATTTTCCAGTCCCACTCAGAGCTAACAGAGCTAACAAAGATGGCTACTAGAAAGATAATTGTACTACTCAGACTAGAGGCATGGGGAGCCTCCTGAGCAACAGACCTTGCTGTCCGAGGCCCAGTGCTGTAGTCCCAGCTCTGTTAGGTGGTCTGTAACTGTGAGCAAACTGTGGGTCTCTCTCAGACCCAGACCCTTCCCTGTAGTATGGGAGTACTATTACTCACTACGAAGGTTCTGTAGGGATTAGACCATCTGAGAGATTGAGTGGCAGTGTGTTTAAAAGGTGCTATAGTTACTTTTCTCATGGTGCTGTGAGACCACTGTTGCTCAGGAATGTGAGTTATTTCTGCTGGAGCGGTTAGGTTGGAATTTTGTTTTATTTGAGGGGAATGGTCATGCATGTGCCACCATGAGTGTGTGGATATCACAGGACAATGGGAATTATCCAAGTTTTCTCCTTCTACCTGTGGCTTCAGGAGATGGAACTAAAGTCATCAGTCTAAACCTGTTTTTGTTTGTTTGTTTTTTAAAGACACTTAAGAGACATGCTTTGAAGTTAATTTTTTTAACTTAGTGTTTTTATTGATTTTTTGGGAATTTCACATAATGTATCCAATCCCATTGACTTCCCAGTCCTCCCAGGTATACCCCCCAGACTTATGAACTCCCCCAAAACAGAAGAAAAGAAAAAGAAAAATACAAAGTCCAATTTGTGTTGACCATATACTCACTAAAGCATGGCCAAACTCCAAGGGGCCAGCCCCTTAAAGCTAACTGATTTCTTCCCCCACCCCACCCCCACCACAAGCCATCAACTGTGAAGAGCTATACTTTAGAATCCTTACCCCAATTTTAAAGCGTTGTTTTTGATGGTTTCCTGTCTAGACTGTTTCCTTTTGGGGGTTGGGGGCAAAGAAATCACAGAAGCCTCCTATGTCTCTCAATGAAATAACACTGCAAAAGTAGCTTCCTTATCCTTTATAGCCAGCGGCAGCAGAGATCATGGACTTCATGGTTTCTAGCTACAGCCTTGCCCTGGGTAGTATTGCCGTTCTTCCCTGTGTACCTGGCTCTGTTCTGCCATCTATCCTTCCAACTTTTTGAGTCCACTTTTTCAAAGCATTTTCCCATGGACCTGCCCTTCTCTCATTTTTTTCTGGGACATGTGGACTTTGCAGAGTCCTCTGCTGCTATGTCTTCCTCTAAGTCTCCACGAGTCTCTCAGGCTCCCCAGAGCTGCTCTCTGGTGGCAGTGCTGGTTTCAATCACAGCCATGCTTGAGGTGATACCTTGTTCCTGGATCTGATTTCTGCAGCCCTGGTCTCACCACCTGCTCCTAGGTATTGGAGTGGACTGATTAGAAGCTCTGGATCTGGGCCCAGATGGCAGCCAAGTTGGTCAGCCTGAACGCAGTGGGGTCTTCTAGGCAGCCCACCTGCATGCAATGTTTGGAAATTAATAATTCACTATTGTCTAGTATTCTTGACACATAATATGTTTGAGTCAGTGTCAATGAAGATTGTTTGAGTTCTCTAAACGTCTGGACCTTTGTATAGAATACTTACAAACACAAAATATAAGCGGCCTTTAATGGTAGGGAAGAGAAAGATTCCTTCCCACATATATGTAAAACCTCCTTTTGGTGCAGTTGCTCTTTCAGAACATTCCCTGAGCTGCTTGCATCCTACTTGTCAGCTGTCCTGGGGATAATTAAAGGGGACAGGATGATAGGGTCATGCTGTACATCTGAGTACTTAAAACATGAAGAATTACTCTATGTAGCTTTCCTTTCCTCAGGGCTGGCAAGATGCCTCCCTCATAATGGGCTTCACATGTGAGTGCAGCTGGTCGTGTGCAGAGTTCCTGGGTTGCAGTGCTTTGCTTTGTAATTTAGATCTTTCTCAGAAGAAAACTTTCTTTTATATGTGAATTACTTCTGTTCTAAGTACTTGGGAAGCTGAGGTGGGAGGGATCAGCGTGGGTAACATAGTGCCACCCAGGGTCAAAAAAAGTGAATAGGAGATGGGGTGGGACACAGCTGAGTTGACAGAAGGCATAGTCCCAACTCCAAGACCTCAGGAACTGGAGGCAGGAGAGAGTTCAGGTCATTCTTGGCTGCCTAGGGAGTTTTAGGCCAGCCTGGGATACAGGAGACACTGTCTCAACAATAACAGAAACAGTAGTAAACAAGTTAGCATAGAAGAAAACTGAAGTGATAATGTGGAGGAAAAACTTACGAAACTCTCTAATCATAAGAGAAGTGAATGAAGAGCTCAGTAGCATTCTGAAAGGGAGAAATCAGATAGGGCATGTAAGCAAAAGCCAGGATAGGTAGCACATGCCTATGGTCCTATAATCCTACAAACTGAAGACCAGCTTGAAATGGATTTCACGTCTTAAAAAACAAAACAACAGCGAAACCCCAAACAATGTAATTAGAGTGCTAATACTTGGATAACTGGAGCGTCTGAAGTTGACACAAGAACAAATGGCCAGGCATGGTGGTGCATGCATATAATCCCAGTACATGGGAGGTAGAAGTAAGAAGACCAGGAGTTCAAGACCAGCCTCAGCCACATAGATTTTTATGTTTTTTCCTAATTTGCTTAATACTCATATCTTACTGAGCTTCTTTTTTTGTTTTGTTTTGTTTTGTTTTGTTTTTTGAAGACTCTTACTGAGTCTTCATTGTTTGTTTTGTGTTGAGGTTCAAACAAGGCCTCAAACGTGTTCCCCTTCATGCCTCTGCCTTTTGAGTGCTTTTAAAGCTTTGTTATTGTGTGTTTGTGAGTGTGGTTTCATGTGTTATAGTCACAAATGTGGGATCAGATAACTCCCTCCTTCCACTGGGACCGTGGATGGGACTCAGGCGGACAGGCTTGTGCAGCAAGTGCTTCTGCCAAACAGCACTGCGCTGTTTGCCCGTCTCCCTTTGAGGTTAAATTCTTTTCTGTCTCTTGGCATACATCCTTGTTCTTTTAGTCCTGTTCGACCTTTTATCCTTGCTTCTATGTCACCTTCTTTTGTTTGTTTACTTTTATTTATATTTATTTTTGGCCTCAAACTTGCTATGAAGCTGAAGATGACCATGAACTTGTGATCTTTTTGTCTCCATCTTCCAAGTTCTGATATTACAGGTGTGTACCGCCATACTAGATTTATGTAGCACTGGGGCTCGAATGTTGGGCTTTTGTGCATGCTAGGTTAGCATTATACGTCCATCACAATTGTGTGTGTGTGTGTGTGTGTGTGTGTGTGTGTGCGCATGTGTGATGATGATGATGTCTTGCTGTGTTGCCCAATCTAGTTTAGTTTCTAGGTTTACGAGATCCTGAACTGGAGCTGTAGCACTCACCTATTGTGTAAAGATGCTAACTTTAAAAAAAATGTTGGGCATGAAGGTGCATGGGCAGCTTTTGGGAGGCAGAGGTAGTTCGGTCTCTGAGTTGGAGGTCAGGCTGGTCTACACATCGAGTACCAGACCAGTCAGGTATACATAACGGGGTCCTGTATGCATATTACTTAAGAGCTTTTGAATGTCGAGTGTCCTGCACGTCTTATATCACTTTAGGGTCATTTTGTAATCTTCAAAACAGTGCACATTTTTTTTCTTAATGAAAAATGAGGTAAAGCCACATGTGGTGGCACTTGCTTTTAGTCCCAGCACTCAGGAGGCAGAGGCAGGTGGCATCTCTGTGAGGTCAAGGCCAGCTTGGTCTGCGTATCATGCTCCAGGCCAACTAAGGATACATACACGGTAAGACCCTGACTCAGAACAGACAGACAGATGACAGACAGATGACAGACAAGAAACGAAAAATGAGGTTAGATTCAGCCTCATGTGGTAGGTACTCCCCTCATCTTCCACAGGGTGAAAGAGTATTCTTAGGTGGTGCATTCCAATAATTAAAATCGTTTGAACAAAAAAAATGGCACTCTGATTAAACTGCATTTTATATCCTGCAAGACATCTTGGACCATCTTTATTTATTCTCAATTCCACCATCTCTCCCACCCAGCTTTTTCCTTCACCAACATACAAGTTCTTTTCCCTCTCTGCCAGCCAGGCCAGCAGGTGGGCGGGAGAGGCGGGGGAGGCCTTCCTGGTCAGCAGTTCTGCTTCTTTGATGTGAAAGGGGCAGCACAGTCATTTAAACTTGATCCAACCTCTTTGCATCTTACGAAGTTAAACAGCTAAAAGAAGTAAAATAAGAAGGCAGTGCATATTGGCAGCGCTCGCCTCATTACGATTCGCCAGCTTGCTTCTCTTGTTCAATTGTTTCTTTTGAAGGCAGAGGATTTTTCTCTTGTGTTTCTGTCTTCTTCAACTTTGACTTATCGAATTTCTCGATCTCAGCCATATCGGGTTTGTCAGACATGGTTGCTGGAAGGAGCTGAGCGAGCTGGGCGAACAAGGAGAGTCGATCCGCTCAGAGGCCGCTGCCGACTCCCCTTAACTCTTGAATAGGGGTACCCAACCTCAGTCCAATGTTTGGCTGTAAGTATCTGCATTTCTCAGTCAGCTGTTGGTAGAGGTTCTCAGAGGACAGCCATGCTAGGCTCCTGTCTGCCAGCAAATGGCATCAGTAATAGTGTCAGGGTTTGGTGCCTGTGCATGGAATGGATCCCAAGTTGGAGCGGTCACTGGAAGGCCTTTCCTTCAGTCTCTGCTCCATTTTGTCCCCCATTTCCTTTAGACAGGAACAATTTTGGGTCATAATTTTGAACATGGATGGATGGCCCCATATCTCAACTGGGAGCCATGTCTATAGACTGGAGGTGGTCTCTTCCAGTTCCATCTCTCCACTATTGGGCATTTTGGCTAAGGTCATCCCCATGGAGTCCTGGGAGCCTCTCACATCTCAGGTCTCTGGAACTTTCTAGAGGTCCCCTTGCCCCTGCCTCACACCTCTGGCTTCCTTCCTGTCTCCCCCCAATACCTGATCCTGCCCCTTTTCTGCCCCCCTCCTCTCTCCCACCCAGATCCCTCCCTCCCTTTTTCCCCCTCCCTCTGCCTCCCATGATTATTTTGTTCCCCCTTCTAAATGGGTTTCAGGTATCCATTCTTGGACCTTCCTTCTTGTTAAGCTTTCTATGGTTTGTGATTTGTATTGTGGTTATCTGAACTTTTTGGCTAACATCCACTTATCAGTGAGTGCGTACCATGTCCTTTTGAGTCTGGGTTACCTCATTCAGGATGATATTTTCTAGTTCCATTCATTGTCCTGCAAAATAGGTAAATAGTATTGCATTGTGTAAATGAAGCACTTTTTCTGTGTCCATTCCTCTGTTGAAGGACATCTGGACTGTTTCCAGCTTCTGGCTATTGTGAATGAGGCTGCTCTGAACATAGTGGAGCACGTGTGCTTGTGGTTTGGTGGAGCATCTTTTGGGTGTATGCCCAGGAGTGGTATAGCTGGGTCTTCAGGTAGAACGATTTCCAGTTTTCTGAGGAACCACCAGATCGATTTCCAGAGTGGTTGTACCAGTTTGCAATCCTGCCAGCAATTTTTTTGCACATGATTTTTAATAGAAGATTTAAATTTATGTAGTGAGAACTAATGAGAGAAGGCATCAAAATACAAATGAAACAAAATGGAAATGGTTAAATGTATAGAACCAGAAGACCACGGTATACTCAGTAGCATTACTCACCAGAGGAATCTCCTGGAAGAAAATCTGATCAGCACTTTCTACCAGAATATAATGAGGAATTAATAATATAAGGGCTGTTGAGATGGTGCCCTGGGACCAATATGGTAGGAGAGAATCAGCTCCTCTAGGTTGTCTCTGACCTCCACACATCTGCTGTGACATGTGTGCATCTGCACACAAAATAAATAAATACAGCAATAAGTAAGCATAATAATAAAATATATTGTGAATGGTCATCTATTAATCTAATCAGTTATGGCTTTTAATGTTTTAAACATGGTTGACATTTACTGAGATTTATATAGGATAATTTTCTGCTGAAAGTAAATTCCCCTCTCCTAACTTTCTTTTGAACACTACTACTGAGCTATATCTCCAGCCATTGGCTTTTTTTTTTTTTTTTTTTTTTTTTTGAGACAGGGCTTCTCTGTGTAGCCTTGGCTGTCCTGGAACTCACAGAGATCTTTCTTCCTCTGCCTCCAATTAAAGGTATGTGTACCATGCCTGGCAAAAACCCTTTGCAGTTTGAGACAGGGTCTTGTTGCGTAGCTCAGGCTGATCTCAAACTTATGAGTCTCCTGCTTTAGTCTCTTAAGCACTGGAATTACAGATGTGCACCACTATGCCTGACTTAATATAACTTAAAAAGTTTTAGATTTATTTTGTATATGTGAATGTTTTGCCTGCATGTATGTATGCATACCAGATGCATGCCTGGTGCCCTTTAAAGTCAGAATCTCCTTAGATCTCCTGGACCTAGAGTTTCAGATTGTTGTGTGCTATCCTGTGAGTACTGGGAATTGAACTCAGGTTCTCTATAAGGTGAGTCCAAGACAGCCAGGGCTGGTTACATTGAAACCCTGTCTCAAAAACAAACAAACAAACAAACAAACCAAAACCAAAAAACCCCAAACAAAACAAAACAAAACCCAAAGACAAAAGAGACAATACAATTAAAAAGACCATTGTAAAAGGAGATAGGTGGCTCACTACTTGGATTAAGTTCCCAGCACCCTCGCAGTGGCTCACAACTGTCTGTAATTCCCGTTCTAGGGGATCTGACAGCTAGGCATGCACCAAACAGGCATGTGGTACATAGACACAGATGCAGGCAAAACACCCATACATCCTAAAACACAAAGTTGTAAAGGCTGAGAATAAACATGGAAAAGGTATTTGCCATTCTGTAAGAGAAGAGTAATCTTTTTTCACCCTTTGATTTTCTTTTTTTTTTTTTTTGAAGATTTATTTATTTATTTTGTCTCTGTGAGTACACTGTAGCTGTCCTCAGACACACCAGAAGAGGGCATCAGATCCCATTACAGATAGTTGTAAGCCACCATGTGGTTGCTGGGATTTGAACTCAGGACCTCTGGAAGAGCAGTCAGAGCTCTTAACCACTGAGCCATCTCTCCAGCCCTGATTTTCTTTTTTTCATCTTGAGTATTTTTCCTTTGTGTGTGTGTTGGGGCTCAAACTTGGCTGCTCACGCTTGCATGGCAAGTAGCTTCCTGACTGAACATCTTTCAGCCCTAAATATTCAGTTTTGAAAGTTACTAAAGGAGAGGTGAGAAAAGGGACGTCATGCCAACCAGTCTTCACAGTTTTGTCACTTCTTGTGTTTAGTTGGTTAACAGGTGTTGTAGTGCATCTTTATATTCAGATATTTGACAGATGTGAAATGCAGTAAAACAATATGCAAATTGATAATTATAACTGTTTGATGTTGGCAGGCAGGAGATTAAAATAGGAATACAAATATTTCTTTTATTTTTTAATTTTTTATTAATCATTTTATTTGTTTACATTTCAAATGATATCCCCTTTCCCAGTTACCCCTCCACCAACCCCCCCATCCCATCCCCTTTTACCCCTCTTCCCTTTTCCCCTGTGAGGGTGCTCCTCCACCCATTCACCCACTCCAGCTTCACCCCTTTAGCATACTCCTACACTGGCACATCAAGCCTCCCTTCCCTCCCATTTATGTCAGATAAGACCATCCTCTGCTACATATGTATCTGGAGTCTTGGCTTCCTCCATGTATACTCTTTGGATGGTGGTTTTATTCCCAGGAGCTCTGGATAGTCCAGTTAGTTGATATTGTTCTAGTTCCTACTTTAAAGATGTCACTCTTCAAATAAAATGGAAATGGTAGTTACTGCACTTAAGTGATAGACTTCTTTTAATGCTTGGTTCTGAAACAAGAGAGTAACAAGCAAGAGAACCAATACCATATGCTTTGGAAATTGTCTCATGATAGGTCAGGCGTGACCAAGCAGGTTAGCCATTCCTTGTGCTTAGAGAACCAGGTCACTGCTTGTGAGTCTGTGTGAATAGGATTATTTCCGATAATCTTAAGAGTGCCTGTAGCAGATTTGGTTCTATAGTAAGTTAGAGAAATGCAGGTGCTAAAGTTAGTCTTGTTTTTGTTTTTGTTGTTTTGTTTTTATTTTTTTTGAAGTATAGGCACATATTCTTTTATTTTTGCCTTTGTTTTTGGGGAGCCTAGGGGAAAGTGCTCTGTCTGTGTCTTCTCGTTTTTTAGGTAACTTCAGGTTTTTGTATTGTCTGTAGTCTTTAGGAGCCTCAGTATTCTGTAATGACTTATTTTCCCTACATCTTTTCTGCTTGGTTGTTTTGTTTTTTTGTTTTTGTTTTTCATTTTTTTTTTATACACAGGGCAGATGAAGATGTTTGGAATAAGCAAAAGAACTTGTTCTAAATATTGCCATTTTGTTTTCAGACTCCATTTAATCATAGCAGGGAAACTAAGTTCAAGGTCCCAGGTCCTAAGGGAGCTGGGGCCCGGGCTGGAGAGGGTGTCTCAGCAGTTAAGAGCACTGACTGCTCTTCCAGAGGTCCTGAGTTCAATTCCCAGCAACCACATGGTGGCTCACCACCATCCGTAATGGGATTCGATGCCCCTCTTCTGGTGTGTCTGAAGACAACTACTGAATACTCCTATACATAAAATAAGTACATAATTCTTTTAAAAAAAAAGTGGGGGAGCTGGGGCCTTTCCAATAGCCAGACAGCTTTTGTTGTAAGGAAACAGTTGTCTGAGTCCAGCCATCTCAAGGACAACTTCTCCATCTTGCTGTCAGGATTAAACTAAATTCATGTTCCCATGCCCAGACACCAACCCTCTATCCTGATTGGTGGGAAATTTAACAGTTATTTGACACAGATGTTAGTTATTTCCAAGCTTAAATATTCTGTAATATTCTGGCTTGTTGCAGGTTAGATCCTGAGTCTGTTTTGCAGCCTTGATCTATCAGTAGTTGTAACTTTAATTTTTTTCAAACCTTATTTTTAATGATGGTTCTTAAATGCTTTAGCCTTCCTTTTAGCCCACCACCCACCAGAGGTAGTGGGAAAGAAAGGGCCTGTTTAGAAAGGTGTTTTGGTGCAACCCCCACTTGTGTTGTCTGGAAATCAGCAATGCAGTTCCCAGGTCAGCAGTGGCAGCTCGATCCACTCGCAAACACTTCATAGATACACCAGTAGTCCAGTTCAGTAGAGTCGGGATAGCAGGAATCAGCAGCAGTGACACAACCTAGCAGAGACAGCCAGGCCTCAGCCAAGGCACAAGTCAGCAGGAGGTTCCAGGAAGAACACCAGGAGAAGTTCTCAGCTGTGCCTGTCTCAGGGAAGTGAAGATCAGCGAAGACACAAGACCCGTTAGCTCTGTAAGCCAAGCTCAGCCTCTGGTACTGTCCATCAAGTCCTCTTTACACCCTCCAAACATCATGTATCCTCCATGTATCTTTCCTCAGCACATGCGTCTGTTTCAGGTCTCAGCTCATGTCACTCTGCCCATCAGCGGAGTCTGTGGAGGTGGGAAGAAAGTGCAGCACACCACAGAAGGTTTTCGTTGCGTTTCTCTCTATGGAGTTCTGACAAATGCAGCTCAGCTACACAGTGTAAGGCAGACCATACTGTGTGCTCTTAGCAAAGATCTGTCATCCCGTGTCCTTCCATGTGCTTGTTTTAGCAGAACGTTCTCTCCTGTTTCTGCTTAGCGTTTGACACCTGTGTCCCCTTATGAAACGTTTCTTCATGTGTTTGCCCCAGCAAAACTCCATCCAACCGACTTTCCAAAGAACCCTCAGGTTTCCACTTTAAGTAGTGCCTTGATTAAAATAAATTTTTGTCATTTGCATTGACCTGCTGCTTGAGTTATGGTGGATTTAATTGGACCTCATAACAAGGGGAGATTTTGTGCTAGAGTCTTTAATAACTTGATTCTGAAAATAATAATTTTAAATTGGCTTCATAGTCAGTTCAATATGTTGTTTTTAACATTGAGGTTGAGACATATAGTGTTTGCTTATGTGTGTACGTATGTATGTATGCATGTATTTATTTTTGAAGCAAGGTCTTATGGTAATCCAGTCTAGCCTTGAACTTGCAATGTAACTGAGGCTAGCTTTGAAGCCTTGAACTGTTTGGTCCTCCTGCCTCTACCTCAATTTCTGGGATTATAGGTATGTGTCACTGTGCTTGACTCAGTGATACACACACACACACACACACACACACACACACACACACACACACACACACATACATAATGGACAGAGTCACATTTAGCCCAGGCTGGCCTCCCATTTGCTATATAGGTGAGGATGATCCTGAAGTTCTGATCTTATTGCCTCTATCTCCCAAGTACTGGAATTAGAGCCAAGTTCCACTTTACCATGTTTTAAACATGTTGAAGCCAGGTCTGTCTTGCACACCTTTATCCTAGTATTTGAGAGGCAGAGGCTGCCGGATCTTTGTGAGTTCAAGGCCAGCCTGGTTTATATAGTGAGTTCCAGGACAGCCAGGGCTACATAGTGGGATCTGTCTTAACACCCCTCCTCCCCACAAAAACCCAGACAAATAAAACCAAAATACCCCAAGATAAACAACAAAAATCTCATTTGAAAGTGATATGTACCTATTTTTAGATGTGAACAACATAAGGATTTTATTTTTGAGACAGGGTCTTGTAGCATAGGCTGGCCTAAAACTCACTGTTAACTTGAGTTCCTCCTTAAACTCTTGCTCTTACTTCCCCCGCCTCCCAAATGATAGAATTGAAGCATGTGCTACCCCATCCAGAGCTAATGTAAGGACTTAACTAAAACTGTGAGCTGGATAGAGTGACACACAGGAGGCAGAGGCAGAGGCAGAGACAGAGGCGGAGGCAGGCAGATCTGTGAGTTTAAGGCCAGCCTGATCTACAGAGCAAGTTCCAGGACAGCCAGAGCTACATAATGAGACCCTGTCTCAGAAAACCCCACAAAACTAAAACTGTGATGGCCTCATATCTGAGTGGCTGTAGACTCACTATGTAGCCATGGCTTGCCTAGACCTCCCTAAGTAGGTGAGACAGGGCAGCCCAGTTAAGGCATAGGCTGGCCTAGAACTCAGAGAACTGCTTGCCTCTGCCTCCACTGTGCTCAGCAATCTTTTTCTAACTTTATGAGACAAGGTCTTATGTAACTTAGGGTTTTACATTGGGGGCCTCCTATCTTAACCTCCCAAGTGCTGGGATGACACCGTGCACATTATTGGGCCTGCTTCCCCCTTCTGATTTCTTCTCCTCTCTTCTTTGACCCCTGCCTTAAAAGCTGTAGTATTAGTGGTTTTCAGGATAGATTATTAGACACAATGATTAATCTATGGTATCTATTTATTAATTATTTCCATTCCATGTAATATTATTTTATTTCTCTCCCTTTTTTACCCTCCTTCGCTCCCTTTCTTTGAGAAAGGTTCTATTATTTATTTTTATTTTTTAAGATTCATTTTATGTATGTGAGTACACTGCAGCTGTCTTCAGACACACCAGAAGAGGGCATCAGATCCCATTACAGATGGTTGTGAGCCACCATGTGGTTGCTGGGATTTGAACTCAAAACCCCTGGATGAGCAGTCTGTTAACTGCTGAGCCATCTTTTCAGCCCCTTATTATTTATTTATTTTAATTTTTTTAAAGATTTATTTATTATATATAAGTACACTGTAGCTGTCTTCAGACACACCAGAAGAGGGCATCGGATTTCATTACAGATGGTTGTGAGCCACCATGTGGTTGCTGGGAATTGAACTCAGGACCTCTGGAAGAGCAGTCAGTGCTCTTAACCTCTGAGCCATCTCTCTAGCCCTTATTTTTTAATTTTATGTGTGTAAGTTTTTTTTTACTTACATGTACGTGTGCCCCATGTGTGTCCCTGGTGCCCAAGGAGGCCAGAAGAGGATGTAGGATCTCCTGGAACAGAGTCGTAGATGGTTATAAGCCACAGCGTGGGTACTGGGAACTGAATCCAGGGCATCTGCAGTAGCAGCCGTGCTCTCAGCTGATGAGCCATCTCTTTAGTCCATTTTTTCCTCGCGTGTTTATTAACTCTATATCCTGCTCTCAGCTTTGTCTCCAACCTTTCCTCCCAGTCCCTTCCTCTCGTCTCTCCTCTTCCCTTTCTTCTCAGAAAAGGGGAGGCTTCCCATGGATATCACCAGCCTTGGCATATTAAGGTGCAGTAAGACGGTGCATTTTCTTCTATTGAGGCGAGACAGGGCAGCCCAGTTAAGGGGAAGGCAGTGTAGTCAGAGACAGCCCCTTTTAGCACCATTTCCGAGACAGGACCCTACTCTGTAGTTCTGGCTGACCTATGCAATCATGTAATCCAGGCTGACCCCCAATTTACATAGATCCTCCAGGGGTGCCAAGTGATAGGATTATAGGCATTGACCAGTCTAACCAGACAATTTTTAAAATTTTTAACTAATATATTTAAAATTTTGTTGGTTATTTTTCACTTATGTTTATTTTAATTTTAATAGTTATTGCTAGTGTAATGGCAATTTAAATTATTTAAATTTCATTAAACATTTTTTAATTTTAGTTTTGTTTTTTTGTTTTGAGAGACAGAGTTTCTCAGTGTAGCCCTGGCTGTCCTGGAACTCACCCCGTAGACCAGGTTGGTCTTGAATTTAAGAGCTCTACCTGCCTCTGCCTCCCAAGTGCTGGAATTAAATGTGTGTGCCACACCACCTGGCTTTTATTAAACATTTTTAAAAACACAGTTTTATTTATTTGATGCCCGTGAATGTGTGTGTGTGTGTGTGTGTGTGTGTGTGTGTGTGTGTGTGTGTGTACCAAAGTGTGTATATAACAGGAGATTAGGAGACAGTTTTTGGGAGTTGTTTTTCTTTTTTTTACTACATGGGTCCTGGGAATCAAACTCAAGTGGTCAGACATGGAAATAAGCACCTTATTCACTTAGCTGTCTCGCTGGTCCTGTTCGGGTTTATGTAGCTGAGGCTAACTGTGAACTGTTCTTTGTGCCTCTACTTTCTACTAGGATTACAAGCAAGCACTGCCAAGCCCAGCTGGAAGGTGTTCTCTCTGTCTGTCTGTCTCTCTCTCTCTGTCCCTTTCTTTCTCTCTCTCTGTCTCTCTGTCTCTCTCTGTCTCTCTGTCTCTCTCTGTCTCTCTGTCTCTGTCTCTGTCTCTGTCTCTGTCTCTCTCTCTCTCTCTCTCTCTCTCTCTCTCTTAATTTTGAAGACTGGGTTTCAGGGTTTCAGTATGTAGCTCTGGAATTCATTATATAGATGCAATTGGCTTTTCCCCCCATCTTTATTAAATTGGGTATTTCTTATTTACATTTCAAATGTTATTCCCTTTCCTAGTTTCCAGGTCAACACCCCCTTAACCCCTCCCCCTCCCCCTCCCCTTTGACATGGGTGTTCCCTTCCCCATCCTCCCCCCATTACTCCCCTCCCCACAAGAATCCTGTTCACTGGGGGTCCGGCCTTAGCAAGACCAAGGGCTTCCCTTCCACTGGTGCCCTTACTAGGCTATTCATTGCTACCTATGCGGTTGGAGCCCAGGGTCAGTCCATGTATAGTCTTTGGGTAGTGGCTCAGTCCCTGGAAGCTCTGGTTGCTTGGCATTGTTGTACATATGGGGTCTCGAGCCCCTTCAAGCTCTTCCAGTTCTTTCTCTGATTCCTTCAACGGGGGTCCCATTCTCAGTTCAGTGGTTTGCTGCTGGCATTCGCCTATGTATCTGCTGTATTCTGGCTGTGTCTCTCTGGAGAGATCTACATCCGGTTCCTGTCAGCCTTCACTTCTTTGCTTCATCCATCTTATCTAGTTTGGTAGCTGTATATGTATGGGCCACATGTGGGGCAGGCTCTGAATGGGCGTTCCTTCAGCCTCTGTTCTAAACTTTGCCTCCCTATCCCTTCTTATGGGTATTCTTGTTCCCCTTTTAAAGAAGGAGTGAAGCATCCACATTTTGATCATCCTTCTTGAGTTTTATGTGTTCTGTGCATCTAGGGTAATTTTAGCATTTGGGCTAATATCCACTTATCAATGAGTGCATACCATGTGTGTTTTTCCGTGATTGGGTTACCTCACTCAGGATGATGTTTTCCAGTTCCATCCATTTGCCTATGAATTTCATAAAGTCGTTGTTTTTGATAGCTGAGTAGTATTCTCTTGTGTAGAGGTACTACATTTTCTGTATCCAATCCTCTGTTGAAGGGCATCTGGGTTCTTTCCAGCTTCTGGCTATTATAAATAAAGCTGCTATGAACATTGTGGAGCATGTGTCTTTGTTATTTGTTGGAGCATCTTTTGGGTATATGCCCAAGAGAGGTATAACTGGATCCTCAGGCAATTTAATGTCCAATTTTCTGAGGAATCTCCAGACTGATTTCCAGAATGGTTGTACCAGTCTGCAATCCCACCAACAATCCTCTTTCTCCACATCCTTGCCAGCATCTGATGTCGCCGGAGATTTTGATCTTAGCCATTCTGACTGGTGTGAGGTGGAATCTCAGGGTTGTTTTAATTTGCATTTTCCTTATGACTAAAGATGTTGAACATTTCTTTAGGTGCTTTTCAGCCATTCAACATTCCTCAGCTGTGAATTCTTTGTTTAGCTCTGAACCCCATATTTTAATAGGGTTATTTGTCTCCGTGCAGTCCAAATTTGTGAGTTCTTTGTATATTGTGGATATAAGCCCTTTATCAGTTGCAGGAATGGTAAAGATTTTTTCCCAATCTGTTGGTTGCTGTTTTGTCCTAATGACAGTGTCCTTTGCCTTACAGAAGCTTTGCAGTTTTATGAGATCCCATTTGTCCATTCTTGATCTTAGAGCATAAGCCATTGGTGTTCAATTCAGGAAATTTTCCCCAGTGCCCATATGTTCAAAGCTCTTCCCCATTTTTTTCTTCTATTAGTTTGAGTGTATCTGATTTGATGCGGAGGTCCTTGATCTACTTGGACTTAAGCTTTGTACAGGGTGATAAGCATGGATCGATCTGCATTCTTCTACATGCCGACCTCCAGTTGAACCAGCACCATTTGCTGAAAATGCTCCCTTTTTTCCATTGGATGGTTTTGGCTCCTTTGTCAAAAATCAAGTGACCATAGGTGTGTGGTTTCATTTCTGGGTCTTCAATTCTATTCCACTGGTCTATCTGTCTGTCTCTGTACCAATACCATGCAGTTTTTATCACTATTGCTCTGTAATACTGCTTGAGTTCGGGGATAGTGATTTCCCCAGGAAGTCCTTTTACCGTTGAGGATAATTTTAGCTATCCTGGGTTTTTTGTTATTCCCGATGAATTTGCAAATTGTTCTGTCTAACTCTCTGAAGAATTGGATTGGTATTTTGATGGGGATTGCATTGAATCTGTAGATCGCTTTTGGTAAAATGGCCATTTTTACTATATTAATCCTGCCAATCCATGAGCATGGGAGATCTTTCCATCTTCTGAGGTCTTCTTCAATTTCTTTCTTCAGAGGTTTGAAGTTCTTATCATGCATATCTTTCACTTGCTTGGTTAAAGTCACACTGAGATATTTTATATTATTTGGGACTATTATGAAGGGTGTTGTTTCCCTAATTTCTTTCTCGGCTTGTTTCTCTTTTGTGTAGAGGAAGGTTACTGATTTATTTGAGTTAATTTTATACCCAGCCACTTTGCTGAAGGTGTTTATCAGGTTTAGTAGTTCTCTGGTGGAACTTTTGGGATCACTTAAGTATACAATCATATCATCTGCAAATAGTGGTATTTTGACTTCTTCCTTTCCAATCTGTATCCCTTTGATCTCCTTTTGTTGTCTGATTGCTCTAGCTAGGACTTCAAGAACTATATTGAATAAGTAGGGAGAGAGTGGGCAGCCTTGTCTCGTCCCTGATTTTAGTGGGATTGCTTCAAGTTTCTCTCCATTTAGTTTAATGTTAGCTACTGGTTTGCTGTATATGGTTTTTAGTATGTTTAGGTATGGACCTTGAATTCCTATTCTTTCCAGGACTTTTATCATGAAGGGGTGTTGAATTTTGTCAAATGCTTTCTCAGCACTAATGAAATGATCATGTGGTTTTGTTCTTTCAGTTTGTTTATATAATGGATCACGTTGATGGTTTTCCGTATATTAAAGTATCCCTGCATGCCTGGGATGAAGCCTACTTGATCATGGTGGATGATTGTTTTGATGTGTTCTTGGATTCGGTTTGCCAGAATTTTATTGAGTATTTTTGTGTCAATATAAATAAGGGAAATTGGTCTGAAGTTCTCTTTCTTTGTTGGGTCTTTGTGTGGTTTAGGTATAAGTGTAATTGTGGCTTCATAGACGGAATTCGGTAGTGCTCCATCTGTTTCAATTTTGTGGAATAGTTTGGACAGTATTGGTATGATGTCTTCTATGAAGGTCTGATAGAATTCTGCACTGAACCCATCTGGACCTAGGCTCTTTTTGGTTGGGAGACTTTTAATGACTGCTTCTATTTCTTTAGGAGTTATGGGGTTGTTTAAATGGTTTCTCTGTTCCTGATTTAACTTCGGTACCTGGTATCTGTCTAGGAAATTGTCCATTTCCTCCAGATTTTCAAGTTTTGTTGAATATAGGCTTTTGTAGTAGGATCTGATGATTTTTGGATTTCCTTTGATTCTATTGTTCTGTCTCCCTTTTCATTTCTGATTTTGTTAATTTGGACACACTCTATGTGTCCTCTGGTTAGTCTGGCTAAGGGTTTATCTATCTTGTTGATTTTCTCAAAGAACCAGCTTTTGGTTCTGTTGATTCTTTGTATAGTCCTTTTTGTTTCTACTTGGTTGATTTCAGCTCTGAGTTTGATTATTTCCTGCCTTCTACTCCTCCTGGGTGTGTTTGCTTCTTTTTGTTCTAGAGCTTTTAGGTGTGCTGTCAAGCTGCTGATATATGCTCCCTGTTTCTTTCTGCAGGCACTCAGAGCTATGAGTTTTCCTCTTAGCACAGCTTTCATTGTGTCCCATAAGTTTGGGTATGTTTGTACCTTCATTTTCATTAAATTCTAAGAAGTCTTTAATTTCTTTCTTTATTTCTTCCTTGACCAGGTTATTGTTGAGTAGAGCATTGTTCAACTTCCACGTATATGTGGGTGTTCTTTCCTTATTGTTATTGAAGACCAACTTTAGCCCATGGTGGTCTGATAGGATGCATGGGATTATTTCTATCTTTCTGTACCTGTTGAAGCCTGTTTTTATGACCAATTATATGGTCAATTTTGGAGAAAGTACCATGAGGTGGTGAGAAGAAGGTGTATCCTTTTGTTTTAGGATAGAATGTTCTATAAGTATCTGTTAAGTCCATTTGGTTCATAACTTCTGTTAGTCTGTCTATGTCTCTGTGTAAGTTCTGTTTCCATGATTTGTCCATTGATGAGAGTGGGGTGTTGAAATCTCCTACTATTCTTGTGTGAGGTGCAATGTGTGCTTTGAGCTTTAGTAAGGTTTCTTTTATGTATGTAGTAGCCCTTGTATTTGGAGCACAGATATTTAGAATTCAGAGTTCATCTTGGTGGATTTTCCCTTTGACGAATATGAAGTGTCCTTCCTTATCTTTTTTGATGACTTTTGGTTGAAAATTGATTTTATTTGATATTAGAATGGCTACTCCAGCTTGCTTCTTTAGATCACTTGCTTGGGAAGTTGTTTTCTAGCCTTTTACTCTGAGGTAGTGTCTGTCTTTGTCTCTGAGGTGTGTTTCCTGTAGGCAGCAAAATGCTGGGTCCTCATTTCATATCCAGTTTTTTAATCTGTGCAGTTGGCTTTAAACTCATCCACTAGCCTCTGTCTTCCGATGGCTGGGATTAAAGGCATGTTCCACATGACCTACTTTACTTTCTCCATGTTGATGGAAAAGAATATTTGGGAAGAGGGACTGACTTTATGTGACACTGCAAAAGACATACATCAGATCAACAGAAAGAAATAGATTTTAGTAGTAGTAAGTGCTGACTGAAATGGAGATGGCCTTGTGGAAAGTCCTAAGTGACTTAGCTCAGAGCTAAGTACTAAGCTGGGTAGACATCAGCTAAGGGAGGCTTTCATTTTTAACATAGAACGTGGAGAAAAGCAGACTTTCTATGCATTGTACAGCCCACCCCACCAAGATACCTGGGGAATTCGTCCCTAATCTTCATGGATTGACTTTGCTTCCTTTTTACTCTGTAGTCCAGGCTGACCTTGAACTTGCAGCAGTTCTGCTGCCTCAGGCTTCTGACTGCTAGGATTCCAGACTTGAGCCACTAGTCCAGCTCTAGCAGTTCTTGTGCATATGTAGTTCTTGGCTTCCTCTAGAAGCTGCATGTGCATTTCTGGCTATAGGATTCTTCCATGTGCAGCTCCCTGTCTATTCGTTTATTTTATTTTATTTTTATTTTTTATTTTTTCCCTGCCTATTCTTTAGGAGTAGTTTCGTATGATTATTGACAGAAGCCCCTCTTGATATCTTCTTGGTCTTAGAAGTCACTTCCCACTCTTGTTTTAAAGCCTATTGTCTGTTTTTTTCCTGATATACTCTTGTTTTAGCAGAATGAAGTGGAGGGATTTTCCTTTTTGAAAAATTTCTTACTTTTTTGTTTGGCTAAGGATAGAAATCAGGGTCTCAGACATGCAAGGTAAGTGGTTATTTCCAGTCTGATGATTGCTTTTAAATAAGGAGCATCAATAACTTAGACTTCAGAAAGATGTCTAACATAAAACGGATCGTCTGCTTTTCTTCTGCCTCCTGACAAGGAATTTTTCATCAGGTATGAGATCGGGTTCCTAATCTTACTTTTTTTTTTGTTTTGTTGCAGTTAAAAGAGCCAAATTCCAGGGTTCACCAGGTAAGTCTGGCTCTCCTGGCTTTCAACACTTCCATGCTTGCTGTGAGTTAAGGCAGTCTTTAAAAAAAAAATTAGTCTCTCTCTCTCTCTCTCTCTCTCTCTCTCTCTCTCTCTCTCTGTCTGTGTGTGTGTGTGTGTGTGTGTGTGTGTGTGTGTGCTCAGGACTAGAAGGGGGCCAGAAGAGGGTGTCCTATCCCCTGGAAGCCAGGTTATGTAGGCTTTACTTCAGGTACCTCTACCTGCTGAGCCATCTCACTGGCCCCCCAAAAGCAACCTTAAACAGAATTGTTACTTACAAGCTGGGCATGGCGATACAGTTCTATAATCCTAGTACTTGGGAGTCTGGGGCAAGGGAATAGCTTGTCCAGGTCAGCCTGAGCTACATAAAGAGACCCTATCTCAGAAAGATAAAAAAATTAATCACATCATTTGGTTAACTACTTAAATGCATTGATTTAATTTGCTAAGGTAATTTATGAAATTATTACTCCACTGCTGTAAAACATTTAACTTTGTTTACCTATACTTTTATCTCTACTAATGAATGAAAGTTTATCCTTTTCTCTTGCTAACCCAACTATACTATACTTTAAAATTTTTAATTTTTTTTAATTTGTTTATCTCTTCTGTGTGTGTGTGCGCCCATGCATCCTCATGCCACGGCATGTGTATGGAGGTTAGAGGGTGGCTTTTGGAAGTCAGTTCTGACCTTTGCCCATATGGTTTCTAGGAATCAGACTTAGGATTGAGGTTGCTAGTCTTCATGGCATGCACCCTGGTCTACCAAAGTCATCTTTAATTTTATTTTTAGTTTTAAATTTCTTTGTAAATGGTCTTACATATCCCAGGGTGGTCTTGAAGTTGCTATATAGCTAAGGATGACTTTGAACTTCAGATCACCTTGTCTTCCCCTCCATAGTGCTGGGAGTGTAGGTGTGTACCTCCATTCCTGGTATGTGGTGCTGGGAAATCAAACCCAGGGCTTATACATCCTAGGTAAGTACTTTGTAAACTCCCTCCCCTTATTTATTTTTAAACAGGGTGCACTTGATGGTGGAGGCTGTGTGGCCCAGATGGATTTTGTTTCTCAGAATTCTGCCTCAGCCTCCTGCTGCAATGAGCCACCATCCTTAGCCTAGACTATTTTACAAGATGATACTGAGATTTAAAAAGAAAAAAACTCTACAAACTTTAAAAAGAATTGGCCAGGTGTGGTTGCACATACATTTAATCCCATTAGTCAGAGGCAGAGGCAGGAAAATCTAATCTAGGTTAGCATGGTCTTCATATCTAGTTCCAGGACAGTGAGAACTACATAGAGAGACCCTGTTTCTAAAAGGAAAGAAAGGATTATTAGTAGCACCCATGTGTGCACACCTGTGTGCATGGAGGCCAGATGTGACCGAGAATCTCTTTCTCAAATTGCTTCCCACTTCAGTTTTTGAGACAGGGTCTCTCAGTGAGCACGGAGCTCCCAGTTGACTAGATTGGATGGTTAGCAAGCCCCCACAGCCTGGAAAATGACAAATTTTGTTTAACCTTGGGACCTCACATGCTAGGAAGATGCTCTGCCACTTAGCCCTGTCCCAGCTCAAGTTTAAGATCTTATGATACAGAATGGCCTTCAGGTTTCAGAAGTATAGCTGGATGTGCCAGGTCTTGGCTGGCATGTGAGACCCTCCAGAGCTGGGTTGTAGACATTACCTTCTGCTCCGTTCGTGAGGATGCTGGGGATCTGAACTCAGGTCCTCATGCTTGTGCAAAAGGCATTTTACCACTGAGCCGTCTCCCCACTTCTTTGTTTCTGCTTTTGAGATAGCCTTGCTTTGTAGCTGAGGTTGGCCTGAAATGTGTCTCAGTCTCCTCATCTGGCTAAAATGAACAGCAAGTGTGGCAGGACCCATTTTCTCACATTAATTAATTGTTTTAAGTAGTTCTTGGCATTTTGATGAGTTAACACAATAGCTTTTTTTTTCTGTTATGAAATGTTTTTCTTAATACAAAAAGCAAACCCTCAGGCCACACGTGGTTGTACACACTTGTACTACGACTGAGTAGGCTGAAGCAGGAGAGTCTTGAATTGAAAGTAGAATAGTGAGTTTGAAGACAGCCTGGACTGCGTAGTCAGTCTATGCACAGTTGTATAAACATGCAGAGTTCAGATCTGAGGTTTCAGGTTTAGGTTACTCCCTTTGGTTTGTACTTAGTTTCTCCTCTCAGAGAATTTCCTCTTCTCAATTATGATGTTTCTTTTCATGTAAACTATAGATCAAGCTTGAAATCCAGGTCTTTCCTGACTATTTCCATTCAGTTTATGTCCTTATCAAGGGCTCTGCAACTGTTACTCCTTTCTATATTTTATGTACACACACACACACACACACACACACACACACACACACACACACACACAGACACACACGTTGTTTTTTGAGAGAGAATCTCATGCAGTCAAGCTGGCCTTGACCTTGCTGTTTAGCTCCTGACTTACCTCGGCCTCCTGAGTGGTCCTGGCATTGTGGATACCCATCACCTTATATGTCTCAAAATATGAACCAGATTATGTATAGTTTTATCAGTTTTTACGATTCTGCTGTGCTTTGAATTATATAACACACAGCTTCAGTCTTACTTGCACATTTAATTTAGTATCACTTAATTCCATCTCTCATTTTATTTTTATTTTTATTGGTTATTTTATATTTTTACATTTCAAAATGTAAAAATATAAAAAGCCTTCCTGGTTTCCCCTCAGCAAACCCTTATCCCATCCTCCCTCTTCCCATCTCTCTTTTTAAAGTGTATGTGTATGAGTGTTTGCTTGTATGTCTGTCCATGCACCACATGTGTGTCTGGTGCCCATGGAAGCAAGAAGAGAATGTTGGATCCCCTGAATGGAACGCTTGTTCTTGAAGAGCGGCCACTACTATTGAATACTCTCTCCAGTCTCTGACATTACTTACTTTTAAGGGCTTTGTGAAAGTGGGTGATAATCTGGATACTATTAACATTTCTTTTTTGCAATTCTTCACAGATAAGTTTAACACATATGTGACCCTGAAAGTCCAGAACGTGAAGAGCACAACTGTAGCAGTTCGTGGTGATCAGCCTTCCTGGGAGCAAGATTTCATGTTGTAAGAACTTTGCTGAAATGTTGTCTACACATTCCATAATGGTCATTAGTCCGTGATACGCAATGAAACAATTCAATTACTGAGTCTGTGTATGCCAGTAATGTATTAACATCCCGACAGTGCTATGCATCTTTTAATCTGTAGAGTTAGAGGAGCGAGTGAGGCTTGTAGTGAGGTATATTGCAGTTTTTCTTTCATTGATTTATAATTTATTCTTGGACATGAGTGATGATTATGAGTAACCCTGAGGTAACATAGTGAGTTGAGAATACTGCCTGCTCAGACTTTCTCGTAGGTCAGAATTCAGGTCCAGTACACTTAGCCTAATATCAAATGGAACTTTGTCTTTGGTCCTTAGAGGTTCTCTAAGGAAATGTGGTCATGTGTGTTCTAGACTGTGTACATGCTTGAGTTATTTCCTAAGAGCACAGCTTCTAAAACCTTTTCTACTCGACATACTTTCCCCTGAAAAATGTTTAATCGACTCTGGGTATGCAGGTATCTGAAGTAGGTATATGTCAAGCATTTGCAATAGTAAGTTTAACGTCTTAGGGGTTAGGATATAGCTCAGTTGATAAAGTATTTGCTTAGCATGCTAGAAGCCTTGGGTCCCATCTCTAGCAGCCCATCTCCCCTGAAAGTATTTTCTTTCAGACTAAGAATATAGCTCATTCTTTGTGATAAAACCCTAGGTTAGTTCAAAGCACTGAAAAAAAAATTAGAGTAAGATAAAATCTTATCTTTTAAACAATTCTTTGTAGATGAAAATGGGCTGTGTACAAATGAGATGGATGGATGTGCCTGTTTACTTTGTATGAAACCCTTTTCCAGAAACAGCAGTCCTCAAGATAAAACCACTTAGCATGCATACAGTGACAAGATAAAGCCTCTGAGTTTCCACTCAGAGGGATGACACAGTTAAACCATGTTGACTGTATAGGAGAGAAAAATGCCTCATGATTGGCAGTGTGTGGGTAGGTGGTGGTGGTGCTGTGTGTGTTTCTTGAGACATTATATATAGCCTAGGATTACCTGGAACTCAATAATAGGACACTGGCCTCTAGGTTGTAGAAATCCTCCTACCTCAGTTGCCCAAGAGCTACAATAATAGGCATGTATCACTATACCAAGCTTATGTTGCTCATATTTAATATTTAGTTTATATTTAGTACTTAGAGTATAGATTGCTCACTTCTTAAAATTATTCATTTTTAGTATTATTTGAGGCTCAAACTCAGGGCCTTGTGCATGCTAGGCAGGAACTCCACTACTGAGCTATACGTTCCAGTCCTTATATTGTTTGTTATTTAAAGATGACATTTCACTTACTGGTATGAGTGTTCTTGGCTCGGAATGTTGTATACACGTGTTCCCTAGCCTTGATTGAGTTAATTAAGAAGGAAAAGAAATTTCCTCTGGGCTCTGGGGATAAGCATAGAGTTCTGACTTTTTGCTTGTACATTCTGAGCATACATATATGAGAGGAGAGAAGTCTGTGAAGAATAGACTTTCTTCTGTGACTGTGTCAAGCTGCTAAAGAATTTGGGTATTTCTTTTATCTGGTGGCTTGAGATGCAAATTTGGAGTTGCACTGGGACTGTCACATATGCATCTCCACTAAAAATTCCTTTTTAGACTCAAATCAAAGACACTTCACATAGGTTTGCAGATGTTGCATGTACTTTCAAAGTCTGCTTCATTAGGTGAACAAACTATGTGACAAAAAGCTCAATTTCCCCATTGTGAACAGCCTAAGTTATTGGTTGGGTTAAGTACCTAGCCTATGGCTCTGGACACTTCTCCAGAAACCTTGGAAAATTTCTGGAGACAAGAACTGGTCTGATGTTACATGTCTTCCCCAAAATACCAATTACATATGTATTATAAGTGCTTGGAAATATAAATTTAAAAAGTGTATTTTTCTCTGCTTTATATACTTACAACATAGTTGGCGTGATTTCTGTCTGTAAGTCCACACCTCTAGGACATTTGAGACCGTGTATCTTACAGGACAACAGAGAGGCCAAGCTGTCTCTAAAGCACATACTTAACACTCACTTGTGAGGAGTAATAGCTCATATTTTTCTGGGTAATGTCTTTTTGTTTTTTATATTTATAGCAACCATTTCTCACTTTCTTGCCTTTCTCTTCAGATCACCTTGTGCTTTAACAAAAGCTGTCTGGAGGATGTTCTTAGCATTAACATATGGATTTTTGCTTTGCCCTGACACTGTGGTTGTACTTGTGACAGCCCTTTCAAGCCAGTGTTCTGCTACATTTGATGCTACTTTTATTTATGTGTTTCACTGCCGGAGATGGAACCTAGGCCTTACACACGTTATACAAGTACTCTGCTATCCAGCCCCCACTAAAGCCTCATATACTCAGGGCCTTTTTCTTCCTGGCTGCTGTCTCATATATTTTGTAACCAAGGCTTTTCTTCTTGAAAGTTCTTTTATGTATTCCACAGATCTAAGTTAAGGCCATGGTAGTACTAACAATAAAACATAAGGTTACACACAGGGATGGACATCTAGGCAGGCTGGATCACTTGATCTTATGTTTTTTTGTGTCGCTACATTGGTCTGACCATGATCTCATCTCCAGAGGGCAGAGGATAAACGAAGGTCCTTTCTTCCTTTCTTCTTGTGACCCTTCCTCCCTACTTTCTCTCCCTTTCCTCTTCTACTTTTACTGAGGTGTGATCAGTGTATAAAACTAGACCTGGGGGTTGGGGATTTAGCTCAGTGGTAGAGCGCTTGCCTAGCAAGCGTAAGGCCCTGGGTTCGGTCCCCAGCTCCAAAAAATAGAAAAATAGAAAAAATAGAAAAGAAAAACTAGACCTGTTATGTACACAGCATGGGGAGATTGGGCACACACACACACACACACACACACACACACACACACACACACACGTATACTCTTGATCACCATCACCATATTCAAGGTAATACATGTTCCATTACTGCTGGCGGCCTCTTTGTGAACCATCCCCAACCTTGGTGCTAAGCACACTTAAAATGAAATTTATTTTATTAAAAAGTTTTCTTTTCACTGGGGACTGAATTCAGGGCCTTGTGCATGCTAGACAAATATTCTACCACTGAGCTCTTCCTCCAGCCACCCCCAACAAAATTTCAAGTTTACAATAACTTTTTGTTAACAGTAGGTATTACGTTGTATAGCCAGTCTCTAGAACTTTCCTTGAATCATATAAGTGCATTTTTGGAAACCCTATCAGAAACAATAGCAATAAAATATAATAACAAGTTCATTGTCTTATTTCCTCTCTCTCTCCATTTCTACTTTCCTTTTTCCTTCCCTCCTTTTTCCTTCCCTCCTTTTTCCTTCCCTCCCTCTTCCTCATCCCTCTTTCCCCCTCCTTCATTCCTTTCTATCTTCCAGAGTCTGTGTAGGACTGACTGACTTTGAACTTGTAGTCCTCTGGTCTCAGCCTCCTGAGTTCTGGAATTATGGGCATATACCACCATGTCCAGCTATACAAGTACTATTCTGTGGGTATGCATTATAATTTCTTAGAAATCTAAAGAGTACTTGGAGCAATCAGGGATACTTTGATTTTCCCTAAAATAAGAGAACTGCTGAAAAGTATTCAAGGCTAGCAAAACAGGGAATTAAAGTATTTTCTTTCCTGTTATCTGGCTCTCCTCAAAGGACTCTCTTTTTCCCCCCATTAGTGAGATCAGCCGTCTGGACCTGGGCCTAAGTGTGGAGGTGTGGAACAAAGGGCTGATATGGGACACAATGGTGGGGACCGTGTGGATCGCACTGAAGACTATCCGCCAGTCGGATGAGGTTAGTTAGTGTGCTGCCTGTTTGGAAGTATGGCTGTGGCCCCTGCCTTCCCTCAGCTTAGCTCCAGTTCAGCTGACATTTATCCATGCATACCTGTTCCTTTTCTAAGTGGAGGGCGTATGCCCTCAAGCTTATCACCTTTCCCAAAGGGTTAGGGGTTGACTGTAAACTGCTCTTCCCTGTGCCCTCTGGCTGATCTTGGAGATTCCTCAGCACCTCTAATCCTCTCAGAAGATAGTCTTGTCTGAGGAATGTGTATTGGTCTCTAACTCTCATCTTCAACACTGTCCTGGGAAGAACACCATTAAACTTACTTAGCCAGTTGGCCAGATACTAGTTTGGGGCCTATTTTTCTAAGCTGCTCATGAGGCAACTGGTTTCAGTTTTCTTCTGTGTATACTACTTTTGGAGTTTACAGAATTACAGGATGTGGTTGGTAGGTATTTATATTGTGTCTACTCATTTCCAGGCTGAATTCTTAGTTCACTTTCTCAGATTCGACTTAGATATCACTATTTCTCCATTGGCTTTGTACCTACCTGGAAGTGACTCTACTACTGTTCACATTGACAGTGCACTAGAACCTTTCTCTGGAAGGGGGAAATAGAGGGCAGTGACTTCATTGTCTATATTTCTTTGAGTTCTAAGTCTCTACGACTAGAGGCAGATGAACAGCTCATTTTCATGGCAGCTCTAGTCACTTCTATTTACCAGTCATTAAGAATCAGGAGATTGAGAATTGGTCCATAATGGATGCTTACTTTAAAGTCTGGAACTCCAGAGAGTCGTCCTCACCAGGACTGCACAGCTGAACACAGTGACAGCTGCCCCTGGAGTCCTTATCTCAGCAAAGGGATCAGAACAGAGCAGCAGGGATAGTGAGGGGGTGATATTGGGGGTGATGGTGGAGGAGTGATAGTGGGGGGTGATAGTGAGGGGTGATGGTGAGGGGTGATGGTGAGGGGTGATGGTGAGGGGTGATAGTGGGGGGGTTATAGTGGGGAGGTGATAGTGGGGGGTGATGGTAGGGATGATAGTGAGGGGTAATGGTGAGGGGTGTTAGTGGGGGGTGACAATGGGAGTGACAGTGGGAGTGATGGTGGAGGGCAACAGTGAAGGGTGATGGGAGGGGGTGATAGTGGGTTTCCCCTCTCTTCATTCTCAGGATGTAAGCGATGTTCTGAAGCTCTTGAAGAAGAGAATTCAGAGGAAAACACCTGGCTCCTGAACCACAAAGGGAGCCGAGAAAGTCTAGCGTTTGATCTTACATAGGTCTTTGTTTCCTAGGAAGGGCCCGGGGAGTGGTCTACACTGGAGGCTGAGACATTAATGAAAAATGATGAGATCTGTGGAACTAAAAACCCAACTCCTCATAAAATCTTGCTTGATACACGATTTGAGCTGCCTTTTGGTGAGTCTATTTTGATAAGCATTACAGACTGACTTAGTCTTTTGTAAGGACACTGAGACTGTCATCTCTTTTGTTAAGGGCTATCTTGTCTTCTCAGGCATGTCCTCTGTAGACGTGTGTGTTCATCTACTCTGCCCAATGACCGTTAGCCCAAGACGAAGTAAAGTGGGTTGGTCTTCATTAAAGATTGCACATGGTCTGGGCCTGGCGGCTCATGCCAGCCATCCCAGCATTTTAGAAGCTGAGTCAGGAGGAGCCTCAGAAGTGCAAGGCCAGCCTCGTCTGCTCAGCAAGCTCTAGATAGGGCTGCACGGTGAGATTCTACTGCAAGCAAGCAGACGCTAAACACCAAGAAAGCTGCAATTTGTTACATTCTGTTCTGTTTGTAAAATTACTTGGAATTTCCAATTTTTAGATTATTCTTTTAAAATACTTTAACATATATTATGTTTTGTTTTATTAAAACTACAGTTTGTTGATTTAAGATTGAAGAGAACTGAAAATGGAGTATACTTAATTAATTTAGATTGTTTTTTTTTTTTTTTTTTGAGACCACTCCAAATTCCAGGCTAACCTTGAACTCACAACAGACCTCCTGCCTCAGCCTCCAGTGGTATGTGTCTGTATGGTGAACTTTAATATCTGTCTTGCTGATCAGAGCATTCACCTTCAGTGAATTTATTCTGTGATCCTTTATTGATGGACATGTAGGATTTCCTTTTCTTTTTTTTAAGCCACATATTACTGTCACTAACAATGTCGTGTGTTTGTGATCCTTACGGGGCTAGGGCGAAGTGGGATTGCAGGTTAGAGGGATGGTGCACGGCTCTTTCTCATGAGCATCGCAGAGTCGTTTGGCAGGAAGCTGGCAGAGTTTATGCTGTCACTCCCGGGAGTGCCCACCTCTGCACATCTTTCCAGTGTTTTGTATTTCCCAACTTCTAACCTTTGCACTTTGTTTATGTTGGGGTGTCCAGCTTTTTGACTTACCATTGCTATCTCCAGATGAGTTGGACTGCATTCATGGCTATTCAGGGACACAGGCTGCAACTAGGACATGCCTAGAAATGTTCTCTTCTTTTTACTTGACTTATTTTAGTATTCTTTGAATTTTTGTCATTTTCATTAATGGTGTTCACATTTACTATTTTTGTGGTTCTTCATAATTTCAATTTATTTATTTAGCTTTTATTTTAATCCCAGAGAGAGTCTTGTTATGTAGCTCAAGTTTACGGTATGGCATCAATTCTATATTATCAAGTTAAAACACTTTTTATTGACTCAAAAAGTAATATGTGTGTGCAGGGGGCAATTTTTTAATAATTTGATCAACTGATTTTTGATTTTTGCAGGTTGATAATGTTTGGTGTTTTAGATGTAAATGTGAAACAGTTTTTGTTTCTTCTTTTTTTCTTTTTTTTTTTTTTTTTTATTAACTTGAATATTTCTTATATACATTTCGAATATTATTCCCTTTCCCGGTTTCCGGGCAAACATCCCCCCCTCCCTTCCTTATGGGTGTTCCTCCCGACCCTCCCCATTGCTGCCCCCCAACAGTCTAGTTCACTGGGGTTCAGTATTAGCAGGACCCAGGGCTTCCCCTTCCACTGGTGCTCTTACTAGGATATTCATTGCTACCTATGAGGTCAGAGTCCAGGGTCAGTCCATGTATAGTCTTTGGGTAGTGGCTTAGTCCTGGAAGCTCTGGTGGCTTGTCATTGTTGTACATATAGGGTCTCGAGCCCCTTCAAGCTCTTCCAGTTCTTTCTCTGATTCCTTCAGGGGGGTCCCTATTCTCAGTTCAGGGTTTGCCTGATTCTCTGTTTTGCTGTATTCTGGGTTTCTCTCAGGAGCTCTACACTTCTGCACTTCTTTGCTCCATCCATCCATATAGGGTCTCAAGCCCCTTCTGTTCATTCTCTGATTCCTTCAACAGGGGGTCCCGTTCTCAGTTCAGTGTTTGCTGCTGGCATTCTCTGTATTTGCTGTATTCTGGCTGTGTCTCTCAGGAGCGATCTACATCCGGCTCCTGTCGGCCTGCACTTCTTTGCTTCATCCATCTTGTCTAATTGGGTGGCTGTATATATATGGGCCACATGTGGGGCAGGCTCTGAATGGATGTTCCTTCAGTCTCTGTTTTAATCTTTGCCTCTCTCTTCCCTGCCAAGGGTATTCTTGTTCCCCTTTTAAAGAAGGGAGTGAAGCCTTCACATTTTGATCATCCGTCTTGAGTTTCATTTGTTCTAGACAACTAGGGTAATTCAAGCATTTGGGCTAATAGCCACTTATCAGTGAGTGCATACCATGTATGTCTTTCTGTGATTGGGTTAGCTCACTCAGGATGATATTTTCCAGGTCCAACCATTTGCCTACAATTTCATAAACTCGTTGTTTTTTGATAGCTGAGTAATATTCCATTGTGTAGATGTACCACATTTTCTGTATCCATTCCTCTGTTGAAGGGCATCTGGGTTCTTTCCAGCTTCTGGCTATTATAAATAAGGCTGCATGAACATAGTGGAGCACGTGTCTTTTTTATGTTGGGGCATCTTTTTGGGTATATGCCCAAGAGAGGTATAGCTGGATCCTCAGGCAGTTCAATGTCCAATTTTCTGAGAACCTCCAGACTGATTTCCAGAATGGTTGTACCAGTCTGCAATCCCACCAACAATGGAGGAGTGTTCCTCTTTCTCCGCATCCTCGCCAGCATTTGCTGTCACCTGAGTTTTTGATCTTAGCCATTCTCACTGGTGTGAGGTGAAATCTCAGGGTTGTTTTGATTTGCATTTCCCTGATGACTAAAGATGTTGAACATTTCTTTAGGTGTTTCTCAGCCATTCGGCATTCCTCAGCTGTGAATTCTTTGTTTAGCTCTGAACCCCATTTTTTAATAGGGTTATTTGTCTCCCTGCGGTCTAACTTCTTGAGTTCTTTGTATATTTTGGATATAAGGCCTCTATCTGTTGTAGGATTGGTAAAGATCTTTTCCCAATCTGTTGGTTGCCATTTTGTCCTAACCACAGTGTCCTTTGCCTTACAGAAGCTTTGCAGTTTTATGAGATCCCATTTCTTCTTTTTTTTCTTACTTTAACTCTTTTTTTTTAAAACTATTTAGTTTTTGCTTCTTAACTGTTTCATCTACTTATTACATAGTTAGGATATAAATGCTGTATATAATATTCTGCTACAAAATTTTCGGTGCTTGACTTTATGTTGTGAATGTACACTATAATAAAATACTTTAATAAAAACATGATTTATGGGGGCTCACTTGACTCCCTCATACTCCTTTGGACGCAGCTATTATTAAATCTCAGGATAAAGGCATCTGAGGCACAGAATATTTAAGGATTTTGCCCGAGGTTGAGTAGATATGAAGTGATAAAAAAAGGAATTTAACTTTGCATGAAGTCTTATGCCCATAAAGCCACCCAGAACGTGGGAGGATCACTTGAGCTCAGGAGTTCAGGACTGGTGTGGACAACACAATGAGACCTGGTAAAGACAAGGCAAGAGAAGAAGCAGCAAAGGGGAAGGAAAGAGAGAACGGTGACTCGGTCCCAGAGCCTAGGTGTTAATTTTAACTGTACTACACTATCCTTAGTGTTAAGGATGGGTCCTGTTTTCACGTCCATTCTGTTAGTCTGTGTTTTACTGGGGAATTGAGACCATTGGTGTTGAGAGGTATCGGTGAGCCTTGCTTGTTGAATCCTATTATTTTGTTGTAGTGGTGATGGTGACAGTGGTTTGTGTGTGTGTGTGTGTGTGTGTGTGTTTCTACTCTTGGTTTTCCTGTCTGGAATTATTTATTCTTATGCTTTCGAGGTTATGGCTAATCTCTGTAGGTCACCTTCAGAGGGTGATTTGTAGATAGATATTGCTTACATTGTTTTGTTTTGTTTTTTGTTTTTTTTTTTTTATCATGGAATGATTTCTGGTCTCCATCTATTGTGATGGAAACTCTTGCTGAGTATAGTAGTCTGGCATGGCCTCTGTGGACTCTTAGAATCTGCATCTATCTAGGCTGTTCTGGCTTTTAAAGTCTCTATTAAGAGTTAGGTGTTATTCCTAACTCTTCGTTTAGTGAGTTCCTAAATTTTTCATTTCCAGGTTTCCCTCAGTTTGCATTTTCCTTATTGATTCTATTTCCACTTTCAGGTCTGGTGCTGTTTTATTTCCATTGTTTATGTTTTCATAGATTTTTTTTGGAATTTATTCACTTCCTTTTTAAGGACTACTGTCATTCATGTTCATAAAGGCCGTTTCAGAGTCTTTGTTTTGTGCTTCAGCTATGATGGATTTCTCAGGGTTTGATGTATTTGGCAGGGTTGCTGGACTCTAGTGGGGACATAGTGGCCTGACTGTTATTGATTGTGTTTTTACGCTGCAGTCTAGGCATCTGAGTTTGGGATGACTGTATTTCTAGGTGTTAATCTCTGGTCTTGTCTTTGCTGGGTGGATATTTTGTTCCTTGGTTTCTGTTGCCCTCTCTGGTTCTTAGGATAACGTGTTGCCTGGAATGCTTCTGGGATGGGTATAGACACTGGAGGTTCTGGATAAAATGAGTTTCTAGGTATTGTTAGCTAACACTTAGGAATGGGGGTATATTGGGGGTGTGGCTGAGGGGTCCACAGGAGGGAGGAAAGCAGGTGTCCTACAGGATCTGCTTATTCCCCTAGAAATGGGGGCAGAGCATGAGGAGAGGCCACAGCAGGTCATCTACAGAGCTGGGGATGAGACTGGGGGATTGATTATGGGGGAGAGGAGGAAGCATGAAGATCTGAAATTCCTTTGCCTTACAGAAGCTTTGCAGTTTTATGAGTTCCCATTTGTCCATTCTTGATCTTAGAGCATAAGCCATTGGTGTTTTGTTCAGGAAATTTTCTCCAGTGCCCATGTGTTCGAGATGCTTCCCCACTTTTTTTCTATTAGTTTGAGTGTATCTGATCCACTTGGACTTAAGCTTTGTACAGGGTGATAAGTATGGATCGATCTGCATTCTTCTACATGTTGACCTCTAGTTGAACCAGCACCATTTGCTGAAAATGCTCCCTTTTTCCATTGGATGGTTTTGGCTCCTTTGTCAAAAATCAAGTGACCATAGGTGTGTGGGTTCATTTCTGGGTCTTCAATTCTATTCCACTGGTCTATCTGTCTGTCTCTGTACCAATACCATGCAGTTTCTATCACTATTGCTCTGTAATACTGCTTGAGTTCAGGGATAGTGATTCCCCCAGAAGTCCTTTTATTGTTGAGGATAGTTTTAACTATCCTGGGTTTTTTGTTATTCCAGATGCATTTGCAAATTGTTCTGTCTAACTCTCTGAAGATTTGGATTGGTATTTTGATGGGGATTACATCTGTAGATCACTTTTGGTAAAATGGCCATTTTTACTATATTAATCCTGCCAATCCATGAGCATGGGAGATCTTTCCATCTTCTGAGGTCTTCTTCAATTTCTTTCTTCAGAGGCTTGAAGTTCTTATCATGCATATCTTTCACTTGCTTGGTTAAAGTCACACCAAGGTATTTTATATTATTTGGGACTATTATGAAGGGTGTCGTTTCCCTAATTTCTTTCTTGTGTGTAGTTAGGCTGGCCTGGAATCTCTTGGTACCGTGTGGCTTCATGCTTACTGTGCTCTTCCTGTCTCAACCTTCCCGCTCTTCCCTGTCACTGAGCTAAGAGCCAGTTTAGAAGTTGTTCCTTTTAAACGATGAATAGTTTTCATTGTGTGTGAATATATATGTTATTTTACATTTTTCATCTGTTTATGGACACAGGTTGCTTTAACTCTTGACTAGTGTGAATAAATGCTGTTCTGAGCTTGGATGTACAGATATTCCTTTGACATTCTACTTTCAGTTCTTTTTGACTAGATTCTCACATGGCAAGTGTGTGTGTGTGTGTGTGTGCGTGTGTGTGTGTGTGTGTGTGTGTGTGTGTGTTTGAGACAAGGCTTGGAACTCCGTATGTCCAGACTGGGTCTGTACAAGTTCATTACTGAACTTGTAATCCAGTTGCCTTAATCTGCTGAATATTGAAATTACAAGATGAACCACTACTACCCTTGGCTGTATTTTTAATTTTTTGAAGGCAAAAGTATAACTTTTAAGCATCTTATATCGCAAGGTGTAGCTTTCCTCCTAATCTAATTCTTTGGAGTGTTTGCTCTTGCTGTGTAGATGACATAACCTCATTTTGGAGTCTATTGATATCAGTTTGCATCACGCTTATCTGTGGAGGAACTCAGCCGTAGACAGACGATGTGTCCTCTCAGAGCCTTAGTTCATCATTTTCGAAATCAGAAGCGGAAGAGCAGTTTATTATATTGTCTTTCCAAAATAAAGTCGGTAATGTTCATGGTGACAGTGACTCACAGCTAGCGTTCATGTCACCACCACCTTTCTAATCATATTCACTTGTCTAAGTAAAGTGTTATTTGCTGATGACTATGTATTGCCAGCTAATATCTGTTCTTTTTTATGGTAGACATCCCAGAGGAGGAAGCCAGATATTGGACCTACAAATTGGAACAAATAAATGCCTTGGCAGATGATAATGAGGTAGGAACTGCTTTCTTTGCAATATTGAGCAATGGGGGCAATCTCTAATCCATTATCTATTGTCTAGGGAGAGGGCCAGAAGTCCATTGTGTGAGGCACTAAAATCTGTACTAAGAGAGTCAAATCAGAACTTTACATGTCCTAGACCTGCGCTTTACTAATGAGACACACCCTGTCTGTAATAATGAAGTTTGTTATTATTGTTGTTATTATTTTTGAGCCCAAGTCTTGCTATGTGGTTTTGACTGGTCTTGAACTTGATAGCCTATTGCCACAGCATCCTGAGGGCCGGGACTGCTGGCATGTGTCACTGTGCTCAGCTATAATGAATAGGCAGGGAGAAGAGTTCCTGAAATTTCAGCGGGAAGCTCCATCTCCCGCTGTCATCTCCCACTGCAGGTTAGACTGTGGTGTTAGACTGGTTCTGGACCATGGGGAAGGAGCTGATAGCAGTCCCTCTTTGTTATATGGAGGAACAGAAAGCGTTTCTTCTGGTTCTGTGCAGAGTTCTGGATATTAGCCTTAATAGTGTGCACTTGTTAGAAATGTTTAGACTTTGACTTTGCTTGGCCCTGCTGTCATGCATGACTTGTCTCCAGCTACGAGTCAGGTGTGTAAGAGAAGACCGTTACCTCCATCTGGGAGACAGGAATGGGCACAGTGCTTTTGTTATTGGTGGTATAAAGAAGAGAGGAATATTTATTTACTTTGGGATATATCGGGCTATTAGAAACACAAATAGTTTTTTAAAAAATTCATAATGATTTTGGGAATTTATATTTTTGAAATTAGATTTCATTATACAGCCCTGGCTTTCCTTGAACTCATGTTCCTCCTGTCTCAGTCTTTCCATACTGACATTATAAGGGTTCCTGTGTGCTAACACCATAGAAATAAGGTTTTATTGTCCTTGAGAAAAGAGATTGTACGTTTGTGTAATTATTATAACATCTACTGCATTATAAGCACTCAAAGTTGATGTTTGCTGAAATAAAATTCATGCTATTAAAAAAATACAATACAAAGGGAAACACAAATTGTTGTAAGATAGAAGTTGAATGGTACTTTTTTAAAAACGGTATCTAATGTATCCCAGGCTGACCTGGGAGATATATATATATATATATATATATATATATATATATATATATATATATATGTGTGTGTGAGTGTGTGTGTGTGTGTGTGTGTGTGTGTGTATACCTTGAAATTTTGACTCTTAATTTACATTTTCTTAATCTTTAAAAATAATTTGTTTCTATTTATGTATATGTGTGAGTGCACACATGAATAGACCTGAGGAGGGCAGAAGAGGCAGTTAGGTCCTCCATAACTAGAGCTAAACATAGTTTAAGTTACCTGCTGTAGGTGCTGGTAACCAAACTCTAGTCCTCTTGAAGAGCAGCAAGCTCTCTGAGTTGCTGAGGCACCATGACTAGAAGCAAAGGGTTAACTGCAGCTTACAGTTGTAGTCATCATCAAGCAGGGCAGGAACTCAAGCAGAGGCCATGGAGGAAGGCTGCTTACTGGCTTGTTCAGCCCACTTTCTTATACACCCAGGACTCTCTGTCCAGGGATCTCACTGCCCACAATGGCTTAGGCTTTCCTCTATCAATTAGTAATCAAGAAAACATCCTACAGACTTATAGGCATTGTGAAGGAGTTCCTCCCACCCCCCAGTTGAGGTTCCTCTTCCTATTCCAATCTAGCTTGTGTTAAATTGACAAAACAAAACCCCAGCAGACAGCAGGCATTTGTTGTCCTAGGGGCTCATCTAGCTTACTTTTTTAGTTGTTGTATTTCTTAGCTATTTTTTAATAACCCCTAAAATATTCAGTGCTTTTGGAGGGTAGAGGTAAGATCAACATTTCAAGGTTCTTATTTTTATAAGGAGTTCAAGGTTAACTTGAGATACATTAAACCCTAGTTTTCAAAAATTTCATTTCCTATGATATATAATTACATGTGACAAAATATTTCTTGGGAGACACTGTTAGGTCTGAGGAAAACCTCACACGACCGTCTGATTAAAGCAAGCTGTTTTTAGAACCTCACAAGGGGCTGGACAGATGACTAGCTCCCCCTAAGTTGGGGTTTCAGAGAGCAGCCCCTCACTGGCTTTTGAGGTCTCTTTTATAGAAAAGAGTTAGGCTGGATAGAAAAAACTGAGATGATTGGCTGTAAACTCCAGGGCAAAGGAGTGGGGACTTGGGGCTCATGGCTGCCTGTAGGGTAGAAGTGAAAGAATAGAAGGAAGGGGAGTCATCACAGGTGCTCAGGAGCAAGGCACACCCAGTGGGTACACATCCTGGGGTTACAAGTTCAACAGAGGCTTGAGAAACAGGGTTTGCAGGCTACATTAGGCTTAGGGAACAGACACTCTTACAAGGTGTGGAGACTTAGCAACAATGTGTGACACTGTGGCTCCTCTTTGGGTTTCACAGCATAACACTCATATCTACTCACCCAGCTAGGGAACCCACGACCGACCAAAGTACGAACAACACTGAAGTCCAACTTGGTGTACCAGTGAGTTTTATTGGGGTTACTTACAGGAATATGGGCGAGGAGTTCCTTACAGGAACAGAAATGAATCAAAGACAGCTATATCACCAAGGCACACCCCAGCATGGGTTGACAACTCATAAAACCTGGAAACCTGTAGCACATTGCATAGCCTGCAGGCAGCTCAACAGGTTGGAGAGAGCCCTTTCTAGGTGTTTTTGTTGATCTGAGCCTTTTCTAGGCAGCTTTTTTCTGGGAAGCTGGTTTGGTCTGAGAGTCTTTTTTTGCAACTTGGCTTCCTTCAGTCTGAGAGGGACTCTCAGCTTTTATTGCTTACTCTGGCAGGGAAGGACATAATGAATCTGATCAGTTTCAGGGACTTCCTGAAGCTATTTTGAGTTGTTACCTTCTTGCTTAAGGAGCTTCTTTACAGCATAGAATGTTCCAATCTTGGAGGAAACTGTTAAACAACACCAGTATAGTTGTGCCTCTGACAGCCCCCGTGACAAAGGATTTAATTGGGTTTTTTTTCTTACAGTTTTAGAGGGATAGTCCATGATCATCATGGCAGGGAGTGTGATGGCAGGTAGACAGACAGGCATGGCACTGGAGCAGTATCTGAGATATCACAATTGATTTGCAAGTTGGAGGCAGACATGTACACTCACACACACACACACACACACACACACAGAGAGAGAGAGAGAGAGAGAGAGAGAGAGAGACTGAGAGAGGCAGAGAAAGAGACTGAGAGAGACAGACAGAGATGACAGAGATACAGAGATACAGACAGACACTGACTAGACCTGACTTGGGCTTTTAAAATGTCAAAGCCCAAGTGACACCTCTCCTCTAACAAGCCCACACTTCCCAATCCTTTTCAAACAGTTCCAGCAACTGTGGACCAAGCATTCAAATATATGAGCCAATGGATGCTACCACAATAAGTCTTTTTTTCTTCTTATTTTGAGACAGGGTCTCAGTTTGTAACTCTGATTGACTTGGAGCTCAACTATGTAGACCACACTGGCTTCCAACTCAAAGAAATCCACCTCCTATCTTCCAAGTGCTGGGATAGAGGTGTGTGTGCTACCACCTGGCTGTCTTCCTAAGTCTTTAAAATTTATTTTATTACATGTTAATTTTGTGTGTGTATGTGTGCACAGTGGAATATATTTGGAGGTCAGAGGAGATTTGCACCTTCTCCTTTCACCATGTGCATGGGTGGGGTGGGGTTGGTGTGGGTGTTGTTCTGTATCACACACACACACACACACACACACACACACAATTTTTTTCTCCATCTTTATTAAATTGGGTATTTCTTATTTACATTACAATTGTTATTCCCTTTCCCGGTTTCCAGGCCAACTTCCCCCTAACCCTTCCCCCTTCCCTTCTATATGGGTGTTCTCTTCCCCATCCTCCCCCAATTACTGCCCTCCCCCCAACAATCACGTTCACTGGGGGTTCAGTCTTGGCAGGACCAAGGGCTTCCCCTTCCACTGGTGCTCTTACTAGGCTGTTCATTGCTACCTATGCAGTTGGAGCCCAGAGTCAGTTGATGTATAGTCTTTGGGTAGCACACACACAATTTTAAAGCATGCTGGTTTGGTACTGATTTTTGTAGCTATCCTCATGAGACTAAGTTCTGTTCTCTTTCTGATTTTGTCAGCATGTTTGTTATGAAACCGTATGGGATTTTTATCTAACATTCTTTTAGATCTGTTAGCTCATAATTGTTTTCTGTTTTAATCTGCTTAATGTTGCAAATTACATGAATGGAAATCTTCATATGTAGAATGGTCCTTGTGTTTAAAGGATACTTGGTCAAGATGTATGTACATTTACATAACAACATCTATATATGCACATACATATATAATATGCTTTCACTCTCCCTTGTTAACACAGATATAGGCCAGATTAGACCAGATTAAAAGTAGATAAAGGCAGGTTTATTAGGAGGCAGCTCTGGGGTGGGTTCACTGATCTCACAGGTGGAGCTCAGTGAGGTCACACATGCAGGCTAAAGCAAGGGGGTTTTACGAAGCTTAGGCGAGGAGTAATGACATGCCAGCTAGGAACTGGGATGCTGTCCATACACGGTCAGAATCTGAGCCCCTGGGCGGGCACCCCTGGGTGGGTTGCTGGAAACACAGAGGCAAGTAGTGATAGTAGGTTAATTTTCTCCAAGTGGGTGGGGTTGGGAGAAGGAGGGCAGAACAGGGGTTTCAGCCTAACAATGTACATTCATGTGTAAGTACTACAGACACATATAATATTACAGACATAAGCCAAATGGATTTGGTTTAGACTTTGGTTTGTAATTTGCTGTTCTTATGCTACCATTACTCGTTTTTGTAATCTTTTCTTTTCTCTCTCTCTTTTTTGAGACAGTGTCTCTGTAACCCAAGCTAGCCTCAGACTTCATGTTTAGAAAAAGATAGTCTCAAATCTTCTTGCTTTTATTTCCCAAGATGTTGGTATTATGCATATGTGCTACCAGGCCAGGGTGTAGAGTTTAGATTTTGTTTTTGTGTTTTTGTTTTATTTTTGCTTTTGTATTTTTGTTTTCCCTTAGCCAGCTAGTGGCTGGCTGACTGGGTGACTGACTTGGTTGGTATGTATGTATGTATGTATGTATGTATGTATGTATGTATGTATGTATGTATTTGTAGTGCTAAGGATTCACCTTGGGCCTTTGACTTGCTAGACAGGCTTTTAGACCACTGAACCACATTCCTGTCCTCATTTGTTGTTGTTGTTTGTTTTTTTGAGACAGGCTTTCTTTTGTGTAGCCCTGGCTGTCCTGGAGACCCACCTGCCTGTGTCTTCCAAGTTCTGGGATCAAAGGCGGTTGCCACCACTCCCCAGCCTTAAGATTTCTTTTATATGTAGGAACATTTTGTCTGCATATATGTATATGTACCACAAGCATACCTTCCGCCCATGAAGGTCAGAAGAAGGCATAAGATATCCTAGAACTGGATGGTTGAGTCACCATGTCAGTGCTGGAAGTCGAACCCTGGTCCTCTGAAAGAACAATACATACTGTTAGCTGCTGAGCCACCCCCCCCTCATTTATCCTTTTAAAAACAATCTTAATTTTATTAATCTTGATATAGTTACCTGGACTTTAGCTTTTTGTTTTTTGCCTAAAACAAGATTGATTACATGTAGCTTCTTGAAAATATCTACTTTGATATCTTACGTGTGAATTATTTTACTTTAATACCTAAGTCTTGGGATTTCTTACTGTTAGGCCTGTGTCCTGCCTATAAAACCGTCATTACTGAAGAGATGATGGAGGGATGGCTCAGCAGTCGAGAATACTGGTTGCTCTTCCAGAGGATGTGGGTTCAGTTCCTAGCACCCAAATGGCAGGTGGAAACCGTTTGTAACTCTGGTTTCAGGAGGCCTCTGCAGGTTCCAGGCATGCATATGGTGCACAGATATAATACAGGTTAGACACCATATACATGGAGAGAAGAAGAGCCACTCCTCATTTTTTTAGTGGTTATTTTCAATAGCTGACTCCCCTGTCTCTTTGGGGTGAGGCTCAGCCTTGGATTGCTGAACGTTTTGTTCAGCTTTACTAATGCAGTCCTACTGTGTACATTGTACCTGACCTTCGATGTCTTCCATTGTACGTATTAATATAAATATTCTTATATTTATATTATGGTTTATAGCTTGTGAAATATGTTACATATAAAATTGTTTTGGACACAACTACTTGAAATATCCTTTGCCACTGTCATCCTTATGAACAAGTCACCAAATTTCATCTTAGTAGACAGCCTATCCTCATTCCCTACAGTTCAGCTCTATAACAGCCAGCACAAGTGGTTTTTTTTTTTGTTTGTTTGTTTTGTTTTTTTAATGTCTGTGTACCACTTGCATGTCTGGTATCCAAGGAGGCAAGAAGAGTTCATTGGGTCTTCTAGAACTGGAGTTACTGATGGTTGTGAGGTGCCATATGGGTTCTAGGAAACAAACCTGTGTCCTTTGAAGGCTAATGCTGCTAATCACCAACCCACCTCCCCTTCCCTGTTATAGTCTTTTAAAAGTGTGATTATATTAGTCACTTTCTGTTGCTGTGATAAAGGCAGTTTAGAAGAAAAAGTTTTATTTTAGCTTACTGTTCTAGAGGGATAAGAGCCTATCATGCCTGGTGACAGGAATAACTGAAATGGTTCCCACGTGTACCCTAGCAGTCATGCTCTCCCTAGTTCTGGCTCCAGCAGGCCATTGGAATTAGCACTAATGTATCTCAGGAGCTCCATGCTGTCCCCAAGTACTCTCTGACCCAGGCGTGGTGCTGCCACACCAGTTTCATACAGAGACCACCTATCTCATGGCTCTCTTACTGTGGACTCTGTTCACATTTCCAGCATCCACTCACTGGTCTTAGTGGTCCCAACCTTCTCGTGACTCTCTGCACTGCTCTGTTTACATTCCCAACATCCGCCCCTAATAGTTATGTATAAACTCCCAACAACCCGTTAAAATCAAGACTCAACAAACTACAACCCAGCAATCAGATTTATATATTATATTCTCAATCCACAATGCATCCACACAATAAACTCACAACCAATTGATAAGAATGTAAACCGCCCATCTAGATAAGATAAATTTGCCTACAGGAATCCATCTCAACTACTTTGGCAATTCAAGACCACCTGGATATGGGTCATCTCTCTCCCTCTCCATCTTGATTCTCCTTCTCTCCCACCTTACAAAAACTTTATCCCCACTTTTTTTTTTACTGTCCAATCATGGCCTTGACCCAACTTGTGCCAGCCCTCACATAGTAGGTGCTAAGTCAATATTTATTGAATGAATGGTTCATTGGCAGTTTAACTCTGGCTCACCCAGAACCCCATAGCTTGTTAATGAGTGGCAAAATTAGTGTGAAAAGTTCAGATACCTTTTCATGTAGCCCGTGGTGGTCTCTGATTCTTCATGTAGCTGAGGATTACCTTGAGCTCATTCTAAGCACATACCTGCCTAGCCCAGATTTGTTGGTTCAAGTTATACCTTCCAGTTCTTCACTGGCTCAAACCAAACTATTTTTCTAAGCTACTTACATATATATGTTAGTTTATACTTTTTTGACTCCTGCCCACTTTCAAAACTTCCCCTTAATTCTGTTTCCTCTTACAGATTATTTTCTTATAGCTTCATACCCTGTGCAGTTGTTGTTGTTGTTGTTGTTGTTGTTGTTGTGGTGGTGGTGGTGGTGGTGGTGGTGGTGGTGGTGGTGGTGGTGGTGGTTGGTTGGCTCTGGAGAGATTAGAGTTAGGAAGGAAATACCAGCTAGATCTGAAAGTCCAGCTTAGATATGCAGTTTCAATATCCTTAAGCATTAGCTAGGAAGTACGTTACTCAAAGATAAGCACACACCTGATGGAGGTCTTCAGTTTTATCATTTGGTTTGTGAAATCTAGATGTTGCCGTGAGCATACACAGAACCTTTGAAATACTCTAAGGCCAGGCCTTTAGTTCTACCAGGCCTGCTTGGTCAGATGGTCCTCTGCTGTCCTGCTTTAAGCCCCACCATGAGTGAAGCTCTGCCCTAAGTCAGGATCCCACAGGGAGGATAGGAATGAGAAGATCTATTTCTGTTCAGCAAAAAACTTGACACAAGTTGCACAGTGAATATTTTGGGAGGTAGCTGTGATTTCTCCCTCTTCTGTACTTGGAACTCTTACTATGTATTTTTTTTTTTTTCTTTTCCTTTCTGCTTCCAGTATTCCAGTCAAGAAGAAAACCAGAGGAAGCCGTTGCCCACTGCTGCCGCCCAGTGTTGTAAGTGAGAAATTTGTCTCCCAATTGGTCTGAATTGCAGCTGTCTGTGTTTCCACAATGAGGCTTGTTTTAAGTTGAAAAGAGCAGAGTTTTGTAAATGGAAGTTGTTCAAGAGGTTCTCTGTCTAGGCACAGGCCTCGGGGGTGTTTACTCTCGAGTTTCAGAAGGGCTCCTTTGTTTCATGGGCTGTGTGTTTGCCCTGCAGTAGCTAACTTTCACCCCTGGGGGTATGATTTTTACCCCATCAACCCTTGTTTACCTGCTAGTATTTTTTAGAGTTCAGTTTTAAAAACACTACCTCTGTGAAAGCTGCCTGCTGTTTCCTGTTTCACAGTCTACTTCATACATTTCTTCTTTATGTCTCCATGTACCGTGTTTGTGCACTAAGCATATAACCTATCAGTCGTGAGGGATGGTGTTTACTTTATTGATACAGACAGTTTGAGGAGCTTTGAATGGATCTTACTGTTAGAGGGTTTGCCTAGTGGACACAAGACCCTGGTTTGATCCCCAGTACTGAAAACTAGCTAACGAAGTAACTAACTAACTAACTAACTAACTAACTAACTAACTAACTAGATAAATAGTGGGGGGTGGAGGAGAGGGAGGGAAGGGAGAAGAAACAAATGAAAGGTCATTAGAAACCTTACAAAGTTTTAAAAGACAATATTCCATTTTGTATTTCTGATGTCTAGCTTAATTTTTAGTACATAGTAAACTTAATGTTACATAAACGATTAAGGAAGAGAACATGTCATTTCTCCCGAGATTAACTTGTTCAGGTCACAGATTCTTTCTGGGAATGAATCATGAATTGCTAGTCTGTTGGTAACTTACTTTCTGATTCTTACACAACTTTCTGAGAGATACTGATGACCTCCTTGGAGGTAGTTTTTCCACCCTCTGATTCTATCTCTGTGTGTGGTAATTTGCTTTGCTCTCATTTTCCTGAATCAAATGCCAAATTACATCACCTGTAGATTAAACTTGGCTATTGTAGCAGTTGTCATAATAGTACTAAGAACCACAGGGACACAGGTGTCAGTGTCAACCAACCAACAGTCAGACAATAGCAGTGAAATGCATAATTAATGTCTGTAGTTAGAGTATGCAGATGCTCTTCCAAGAACTTACTTGTATTATGTGTTCTATTAAACTTACCTACTTTTCACAATAATCCTAAGACATAGGTTCTACTGTTCCTATATCTTAGGTGAGGAAACGGATGCATGAAGAGACTGAATAGTCTGTTGGGAGCTCCTTAGAGTATAAACGGTGAAGAGTAATACTCCAGCCGAGAGCATCCTAGTTCATGGGTCGTATCTTGAGTCACTGCTTCCTTCTTAGAGTCAGAGAGAAACCTCCATTCATGGGCTTACATGCTGTTGATTCTCTGTCTTGATAAAACGAAGACAAGTACAGAGAAGCAAACCTATTTTGCTTGTGAGCTGTTGCAACCTTCTGTTGTTGTGATTTAAGGTCAGATATTTAGGGATGTAGAAGGCAGGAAGAATCTGAATGGAATGAATTAAAATCTAGAAATCTTTTCCAAAAATCATTGCAGTGAATTAATTTTGACCTTGCTTTGTCTTAGACCCTTTCCCAGGATAGCCTGTCAGAAACAAACCTAACACACACTGCTCCTGAACTCATTTGAGGAAACGGTTGGAGTGGAGAGCAGTGCCATGTGGGCAGGAGGAAACAAAAAGTGATAAATTATCAAGTTTTTCACTATGATGATAGTTTTATCTTTCTGTGAAGCCCTGTTTCTATATCTTGAATACTTCTTCATATAGCTTTTCTTAAAAATTGTAATCTTACAGAAATGTTGCTTCAACAGTTTGATGAGCAATCTTTATTATTTTTAATTATAAAGACCCCTGTACTATAATAAGATGGCCTTGGAGCACAGGTGAACACAGCTAATAACTGTCTGTAGAGGTGTGTTCCAGTCAGGTGGCACCACAGGTCACAGGCCTGATGAGGTCAGCATCTGTCGGGAGCGGGAATATATCTCACCTGGTCATCTTTTATTATTGTATCCAGGGTTCCAGACCTTCGCCTTAGGGCCTCCTGGTAGTCTGCATCTCTTCTTCTGCCAAGGGCTGACCTAGAACCTTAGCAGAGGCATGTGTGCTTATGTCTCTAAGAAGCCTAACTCGGTTACCAGCTACCACTAACCATTTGTGTTGTGACCTTGCAAAGGCTACTTCCCCTTTAGAGTGTATCCTAGGTGCTTTTGCCCTTTTTGGATGCACGCTCCTATCACTTTGACCACTTTTTGTCAACTACACACATGCATGTTCTAGGATCATCTTCCTTTCCTGGTCTTAGTTGTTCTCCAACAAAGCCTGCTTGTTTTTATTGAGGAATGGCATTTAGATTCTAGAACTAGTTCTAGGGCATTGACATGAGTGCCATTGCTTTTTGACTCTGTGAATGGATAGAGCTAGGAACACCGCCCCTCCCGCCCCCCCCACCATGTTCATCTGGTATCATCATCATCAGTGCACACACACGCGCGCGCGCACACACACACACACACACACACACACACACACACACACACACACACACGTGTTCATCTAGTATCATCAGTTAACATCCTTGCTTAAGGGGGCTTCTGATCTTCATTCATGTATCTTCCCTCTCAGTGCAAAGCCCTGTTCTTAAGAACATAAAATTACCTGTTCATTTTTCTGTGTTCTATGATGTATACAAACAGATTTAAGGATGTGCTGCCATTAATAACAAGCTTATTCAGTAAAGTTTAAGATGTTTTTTGGTCCCTAGGAAAGAACTCAAAATAGGATTACAAAATTACTGTTATACCTAATATCTTAACAAAATTCCATGTTACAGTGGTATCTGTCCTGTTCAGTTTCTCCATCTTCCTAAATTTTTGCCCCTTTTCTTTCACTGTATCACTGAGTCCAGATACCTTGATTGCATTTTTGTTAGTTTGTTTTATTTTTTTTCTTTTTTTTTTTTTAGGAGCTGGGGACCGAACCCAGGGCCTTGCGCTTGCTAGGCAAGCGCTCTACCACTGAGCTAAATCCCCAACCCCCAGTTTGTTTTATTTTATTCAGTGCTGGAGATCAAACCTAGGTCCCTGTGAGGCAAGTGCATCACCAGTGAGTCTCATCGCTAGCCTAAGATAAAGTTTAAGATAATCTTTTTGTGTATGAATGCCTATGATTCTGACATAGTTTGTTTAATATTTGACATACTATTCCCTTATTAAATTGCTTTTGTATTTTTGGTAAAAATTATTTTGGGGACTGGAGAGATGGCTCTGTGGTTAAGAGTGCTTGTTGATGTTTTAGGGCTAGTACTAGAGTTTAGGTTCCAACCTATGCTGGACAGATCACAGTGGTTGACTGCAGCTCCAGAGGATTCAATCCTTTAGTGCACGTGTGTGTGTGTGTGTGTGTGTGTGTGTGTGTGTGTGTGTATGAGAGAGAAAGAGCAAACACAGTTAAAACAATTTTTTAAATTTCTAAGCCATTTTTAAAACTTCTTATTGATCCTTTGTGAATTCTGCATTCCTCACCCCAATCCTACTCATCTCCTCGTCTCTTCATACCCCCCAATAACAAGTGAAAAAAGAATAACATTGAAAACAAACAAAAAACTCCATCTTGTAGTGGAAAGCTGTAGTGTGTCACAATGTGTCCACTACACATTAGGTACACCCTTTTGTTCATACTTCTTTACTTGCAAATGTTCATTGCAATGACTCATTTGTCTGGTTCGAGGCCTCTGCCTTCTGCTACCCTTCCTTCCTTCCTTTCTTCTTTCTTTCCTTTCTTTTTTCTTTCTCTTATTAATCATTTTTTAAAAGACTTTTTAGTTTTATTTATGTGAGTACACTGTCGCTGTCTTCAGACACACCAGAAGAGGGCATCAGATCACTTTACAGATGGTTGTGAGCCACCAAGTGGTTGCTGGGAATTGAACTCAGGACCTCTGGAAGAGCAGTCAGTGCTTGTAACCGCTGCGTCATCTCTCCAGCCCATATTAATCATTTTATTTGTTTACATTTCAAATGATATCCCTCTTCCCAGTTACCTCTCCCCAGACCCTCTATCCTATTTCCCCTCCCCTTTGCCTCTGTGAGGGCGCTCTTCCATCCACTCACACACTCCTGCCTCACTGCTCTAGCATCCCCTACTCTGGGGCATCAAGCCTCCACAGAACAAAGGGCCTCCTCCCCCACTGATGTCAGATAAGACCATCTTCTGCTATATATGTAGCTGGAGCCATGGTTCCCTCCATGGTTCTCTCTTTGGTTGGTGGTTTAGTCCTGGGAGCTCTGAGTGGTCTGGTTAGTTTATATTGATCTTCTTATGAGGTTGAAATCCCTTTCAGCTCCTTCAGTCCTTCCCCTAACTCTTCCATTGGAGTTCCCAGGCTCAGTCCAGTGGTTGGCTATGAGTATCTGCATCTGTGGATCCTCACCAGGACTCCTCTCAGATAATCCTGTTGTTGCTCTGTGTCATGGAGATCCTACAACTTTGGTTCTGCAGAACCAGCCCTTTTATGTGCTCCAGCACTTCATAAATGGGGTATATGTTGGGGTGGGCCAACTCAAGTCCTGGCTCTGGGACTGGGTGGTAGATGAGTTGGTCGCCCACCAGCTTTCTTGCACCCGTGCTGTCAGGGTGAGCACTCTCCAGCACTGCCCTGGCTGGCTCTCCCTCTCATGCCCTCAGGGCTGACTCACCTGCACCTTTGCCACAGGGTCAGCTCTGCTGCCTGACCCAGGTGAGGTGCAGGGCCTGCTCTCTCAAGTGCTGTAGCCAGTGAGGTTTGGGGTCAGCGCTCCAGCTCTCATGACCTTGGGCCGTCTCTCACCTGCTGCAGATGGCAAGGGGTGAGGGGTGGGGGAGAACACGTTTTCCTCACCAGATCACCTCGGAGTTGACTAGTGGTGGGGCCAGCTCACCTGTGCCTCTGCCACCAAGATCAGATCTACTACTGTGTGCTGCCCTGGTGATGTGCAGCGTCTGCTTTCCCAGCACTGCAGCTGGTGAGAGAGGGGACAGCGCTCCAAAAAAATAAATTCTTAAAAATGTATTCTGAGTCACCCACTACAGTATCACACTACTTTCTTTCCTGGACTGTTTATAAGATGGAGTTTTATATGTTTATATTAGATACTCACTATATTGTTTAAAGCCGTATTTCTCACATGTGGCATCAGTTTTGGGTTGGTGGCATGCGGTTCCTTGTTCTCTTGAACCTAGGAACACCATACTTATGTGTAATTAGCTTTTTCATACTAGAGTCCCTTTGTTTCTCAAAGGGAGGTACTGAAATGCTACAGTTTGAGCTGTTTCGTACAAATCTGCCTAGTAACAAACAGCAAAATTGAGAACTGTAGCCACAGGGCTAAACATCAGAAGTTTATGTAGAATCGTTCCTCTTATAAATGTGCCTAAACTGCACAATATCCAACCTACTCTGATAAAGATATTTCTATGTATGTCTTATCCAAGCAAGCAGAAGTACACCATGGTGCCATGCTTAGCTGTGGGAGAGTTTAACAGCAGTCTGCTATATTCAGTTTTTATACAAACCTGTTTTGCCCACCCGTGTTTCAATGACAGTGTTGCCAGCTGTAGTTTAGAAATGAACCAGCAGTGATGTAGCATCTGGAAGGGTTTGCTGAGTCCTCATATATCCTGGTACAGTTGGTGTCCCTAATCTTTAGCAAGTATTCAAGGAAAACAGATGTGCAAGGGAAGAATGTGTAGGTCTTAAGTTTTTTTTTTGAGATACAGGAATATTTAAGTAAAAAATTTTAAAGTAAGATTCTAGAAGTGTTAATATGATTTCACACCAACAGATGAAAACTTCAATGTGGTTAAAAGTAGCACTCAGTGGTAAATTGTAGTATTGTTTTGTTTTTAAGTATTTAAAGTACTATACAGTACTGACTTATTTCAAATAATTTCTATTTCTAGGCTGGACATGTAACTCAGAACAGCTTGCCTAGTATGGCCAAGAACCGAGGTTCCATCCCCAACACTACTAAAGCAGACAAAACCCAACTGAACACTTTTAAAAGTCCTGACAATATGAATGCAGATTCCTGGAAACTAACTCCTTTAATTAGGAGTTGGGATTTAGTTAGACCAGAGTTGATTGTCTTGACAGAAGTTTTCTTCAACAATACCAGTGACTCCTTGATTCTAAGTTCTGAGGAGCTCTGATGTGTTTCTTTCTTTCTTTTCTTTTTTTTTTTCCGGAACTGAGGACCGAACCCAGGGCCTTGCACTTACTAGGCAAGCGCTTTTAACCACTGAGCTAAATCCCCAACCCTCTTATGTGTTTATTAATTGATAATACTCCTAAGGGTTTCCCTAGCGAATTTCTTTTGGATATAACTGTTTTTAGTCTGTGTAGTTCTATTGGGAATGTGATCCCAACTATAGTTGAACATTAAAATTATTCTTTATATATTTTAAAAAAGTTAAATATCTATAGGTGTATGGCTGCCATGGTGTACATGTGGAGGTCAGATGACAAGTTTTAGGAGATTCTTCTAGCATGGATCCAGGTATTTAACTTAGGTCTTCAACCTTGGTGGCAGCTACCTTCACCTGAGGTCTTAGTTACTTTTCTATGGGTGAGATAAAACACCACAACCAAGGCAACTCACTAACAAGTTTCATAGGGTTTATAGTTGTAGAGAATGAGCATTTGTAGTGGTGGGGCAAGGACATGGAGGTAGACAGCTGGAGTAACGCTGAGAGCTCATGTCTTGGTCCCCTAGAAGGAGGCAGAGAGCACACTTCAAATGGCAAGAATCTTTGAAACCTCAAGCCTGGCCCAAGCACCATACCTCCTCCAACAGGGCCACACTTCCTAATCCTGCCCAAGCAGTCCCACCAACTAGGGACCAAATATTCAAACATGTGAGGCTATGGGTGCCTTTCTTAGTCAAGCCACCAAACCCCCTAAGCCATCTTGACAGACCCACTGTATCTATTTGAGATACACTGTATTGTTTTGTCCTTCATCGAGGTTTTTCTGGTTATATGCAAAGTATTTGTTTCATTGTTTTAAAACTTTTGATAGTAGGGATATGATATATTTATATGTGCATGTATGTATACATATGTTTATACATCTAAAATATCCCAAGATTGGATCATTTTTTAAATAGGAAAAGAGGATATATTTTCACATTTTAGTTTAAAGTGTTTGTTGAAGAATGGCCCTGTTCAGAACAGAGAGTGAATTACACCATGAATAACAGCAACCAGGCATTCAGAAGCACTGTCAGTCATGTACTGTGATTTGCCAAGTTGTAATACTTTAATTCCTGTCTCAGTTAGGGTTTTACTGCTGTGAAGAGACACCATGACCAAGGCAACTCTTATAAAGACAACATTTAACTGGGGCTGGCTTACAGGGTCAGAGGTTCAGTCCATTATCATCATCAAGGCAGGAGCATGGCAGCATCCAGGCAGCCATGGTGCAGGAGGAGCTGAGAGTTTTACATCTTCATCCGAAGGCTGCTAGGAGAATACTGGCTTCCAGGCAGCTAGGATGAAGGTATTAAAACCCACGCCCGCGGAAGGGGCGGCGCAGATCTTCCTGGTTGCTGCCACTGCGGAGAGCCTGTGGGCAGCACCCCGAGAGTGAACTTGAACCTTGGGACCACAGATAAGACCAACTTTTCTGATGCAAGAAAGCGGCCTGGTGATCTCGGGACACACGGAGGCAGAATTCCTCTAGGACCCGGCACGCCCTGTGTTTACTGAAGTCCCACACCCACGGATCCCGCCTGCAGCAGCTCTCTGCTCCCAGAACCCGTGGGAGAGAGACCTCACCGCCTGGTCAGGTGGGCACTCCTGAGGCTGCAGAGCGGAAGAGACCACCAACACTGCCCACCCCTGCCCACATCCCTGGCCCAAGAGGAAACTGTATAAGGCCTCTGGGCTCCCGTGGGAGAGGGCCCAGGAGCGGCAGGACCCCTGCCTGAGACACCGACGGAACCTGAAGGAAACAGACCGGATAAACAGTTCTCTGTACCCAAATCCCGTGGGAGGGAGAGCTAAACCTTCAGAGAGGCAGACACGCCTGCGAAACCAGAAGAGACTGCTCTCTGCACACATTACTGATTCCAGAGGAAAACACCAAAATCCATCTGGAACCCTGGTGCACGGAGGTTCCCGGAAGGGGCGGGCAGATCTTCCTGGTTGCTGCCACCTGGAGAGCCCTGGGCAGCACCCTTCGCAAGCCAACTTGAGCCTCGGGACCACAGGTAAGACCAATCTTTTCTGATGCAAGTGACCTGCCAGGTGAACTCAAGACACAGGCCCACAGGAACAGCTGAAGACCTGTAGAGGGGAAAAACTACACGCACGAAAGCAGAACACTCTGTCCCCAATACTGGCAGAAAGAAAACAGTAAAACAGGTCTACAGCACTCCTGACACACAGGCTTATAGGACAGTCTAGCCACTGTCAGAAATAGCAGAACAAAGTAACACTAGAGATAATATGATGGCGAGAGGCAAACGCAGGAACCCAAGCAACAGAAACCAAGACTACATGACATCATCAGAGCCCAATTCTCCCACCAAAAAACAAACATGGAATATCCAAACACACCAGAAAAGCAAAAATCTAGTTTCAAAATCATATTTGATCATGATGCTGGAGGACTTCAAGAAAGACGTGAAGAACTCCCCTTAGAGAAACACATTTGGAAAAACATTAATAAAAAAAGTAGAAGCCTACAGAGAGAATCGCAAAATGCCTGGAAAGAATTCAGGGAAAACATAAATAAACAAGTAGAAGCCCATAGAGAGAGAGACACAAAAATCCCTGAAAGAATATCAGAAATCATAAATAAACAAGTAGAAGCCCATAGAGAGGAGACACAAAAATCCTTGAAAGAATTCCAGGAAAACACAATCAAACAGTTGAAGGAATTAAAAATGGAAATAGAAGCAATCAAGAAAGAACACATGGAAACAACCCTGGATATAGAAAACCAAAAGAAGAGACAAGAAGATGTATATACAAGCTTCACCAACAGAATACAAGAGATGGAAGAGAGAATCTCAGGAGCAGAAGATTCCATAGAAATCATTGACTCAACTGTCAAAGATAATGTAAAGCGGAAAAAGCTACTGGTCCAAAACATACAGGAAATCCAGGACTCAATGAGAAGATCAAACCTAAGGATAATAGGTATAGAAGAGAGTGAAGACTCCCAGCTCAAAGGACCAGTAAATATCTTCAACAAAATCATAGAAGAAACTTCCCTAACCTAAAAAAAAAGAGATACCCATAGGCATACAAGAAGCCTACAGAACTCCAAATAGATTGGACCAGAAAAGAAACACCTCCCCATCACATAATAGTCAAAACACCAAACGCACAAAAATAAAGAAAGAATATTAAAAGCAGTAAGGGAAAAAGGTCAAGTAACATATAAAGGCAGACCTATCAGAATCACACACCAGACTTTTAAGCCAGAAACTATGAAGGCCAGAAGATCCTGGACTGATGTCATTCAGACCCTAAGAGAACACAAATGCCAGCCCAGGCTACTGTTTCCTGCAAAACTCTCAATTAACATAGATGGAGAAACCAAGATATTCCATGACAAAACCAAATTTACACAATATCTTTCTACAAATCCAGCACTACAAAGGATAATAAGTGGTAAAGCCCAACATAAGGAGGCAAGCTATACCTAGAAGAGGCAAGAAACTAATCGCCTTGGCAACAAAACAAAGAGAAGAAAAGCACACAAACATAACCTCACATCCAAATATGAATATAACAGGAAGCAATAATCACTATTCAAATATCTCTCAACATCAATGGCCTCAACTCCCAATAAAAAGACATAGATTAACAAACTGGATACTGCAATAGCGAGGACCCTGCATTCTGCTGCCTACAGGAAACACACCTCAGAGACAAAGACAGACACTACCTCAGAGTGAAAGGCTGGGAAACAACTTTCCAAGCAAATGGAAAGAAGAAGCAAGCTGGAGTAGCCATTGTAATATCAAATAAAATCAATTTTCAACTAAAAGTCATCAAAAAAGATAAGGAAGGACACTTTATATTCATCAAAGGAAAAATCCACCAAGATGAACTCTCAATCCTAAATATCTATGCCCCAAATACAAGGCCACCTACATACGTAAAAGAAACCTTACTAAAGCTCAAAACACACATTGCTCCTCACACAATAATAGTAGGAGATTTCAACACCCCACTCTCAATAATGGACAGATCATGGAAACAGAAATTAAACAGAGACGTAGACAGACTAAGAGAAGTCATGAGCTAAATGGACTTAACGGATATTTATAGAACGTTCTACCCTAAAGCAAAAGGATATACCTTCTTCTCAGCTCCTCATGGTACTTTCTCCAAAATTGACCATATAATTGGTCAAAAAACGGGCCTCAACAGGTACAGAAAGATAGAAATAATCCCATGCGTGCTATCGGACCACCACGGCCTAAAGCTGGTCTTCAATAACAATAAGGGAAGAATGCTCACATATACGTGGAAATTGAACAATGCTCTACTCAATGATAACCTGGTCAAGGAAGAAATAAAGAAAGAAATTAAAAACTTTTTAGAATTTAATGAATATGAAGGTACAACATACCCAAACTTATGGGACACAATGAAAGCTGTGCTAAGAGGAAAACTCATAGCGCTGAGTGCCTGCAGAAAGAAACAGGAAAAAGCATATGTCAGCAGCTTGACAGCACACCTAAAAGCTCTAGGACAAAAAGAAGCAAATACACCCAGGAGGAGTAGAAGGCAGGAAATAATCAAACTCAGAGCTGAAATCAACCAAGTAGAAACAAAAAGGACCATAGAAAGAATCAACAGAACCAAAAGTTGGTTCTTTGAGAAAATCAACAAGATAGATAAACCCCTAGCCAGACTAACGAGAGGACACAGAGAGCGTGTCCAAATTAACAAAATCAGAAAGAAAAAGGGAGACATAACTACAGATTCAGAGGAAATTCAAAAAATCATCAGATCTTACTATAAAAGCCTATATTCAACAAAACTTGAAAATCTACAGGAAATGGACAATTTCCTAGACAGATACCAGGTACCGAAGTTAAATCAGGAACAGATAAACCAGTTAAACAACCCCATAACTCTTAAGGAAACAGAAGCAGTCATTAAAGGTCTCCCAACCAAAAAGAGCCCAGGTCCAGACGGGTTTAGTGCAGAATTCTATCAGACCTTCATAGAAGACCTCATACCAATATTATCCAAACTATTCCACAAAATTGAAACAGATGGAGCACTACCTAATTCAAGTCTATGAAGCCACAATTACTCCTTATACCTAAACCACAAAAGACCCAACAAAGAAAGAGAACTTCAGACCAATTCCCTTTATGAACATCGATGCAAAATACTCAACAAAATTCTGGCAAACCGAATCCAAGAGCACATCAAAACAATCATCCACCATGATCAAGTAGGCTTCATCCCAGGCATGCAGGGATGGTTTAATATACGGAAAACCATCAACGTGATCCATTATATAAACAAACTGAAAGAACAAAACCACATGATCATTTCATTAGATGCTGAGAAAGCATTTGACAAAATTCAACACCCCTTCATGATAAAAGTCCTGGAAAGAATAGGAATTCAAGGCCCATACCTAAACATAGTAAAAGCCATATACAGCAAACCAGTGGCTAACATTAAACTAAATGGAGAGAAACTTGAAGCAATCCCACTAAAATCAGGGACTAGACAAGGCTGCCCACTCTCTCCCTACTTATTCAATATAGTTCTTGAAGTTCTAGCCAGAGCAATCAGACAACAAAAGGAGGTCAAGGGGATACAGATCGAAAAGAAGAAGTCAAAATATCTCTATTTGCAGATGATATGATAGTATATTTAAGTGATCCCAAAAGTTCCACCAGAGAACTACTAAAGCTGATAAACACCTTCAGCAAAGTGGCTGGGTATAAAATTAACTCAAATAAATCAGTAGCCTTCCTCTACACAAAAGAGAAACAAACCGAGAAAGAAATTAGGAAAACGACACCCTTCATAATAGACCCAAATAATATAAAGTACCTCGGTGTGACTTTAACCAAACAAGTAAAAGATCTGTACAATAAGAACTTCAAGACACTGAAGAAAGAAATTGAAGGAGACCTCAGAAGGTGGAAAGATCTCCCATGCTCATGGATTGGCAGGATTAATATAGTAAAAATGGCCATTTTTTACCAAAAGCGATCTACAGATTCAATGCAATCCCATCAAAAATACCAATCCAATTCTTCAAAGAGTTAGACAGAACAATTTGCAAATTCATCTGGAATAACAAAAAAACCCAGGATAGCTAAAACTATCCTCAACAATAAAAAGGACTTCAGGGGAATCACTATCCCTGAACTCAAGCAACATTACAGAGCAATAGTGATAAAACTGCATGGTATTGGTACAGAGACAGACAGATAGACCAATGGAACAGAATTGAAGACCCAGAAATGAACCCACACACCTATGGTCACTTGATTTTTGACAAAGGAGCCAAATCCATCCAATGGAAAAAAAGATAGCATTTTCAACAAATGGTGCTGGTTCAACTGAGGTCAACATGTAGAAGAATGCAGATCGATCCATACTTATCACCCCTGTACAAAGCTTAAGTCCAAGTGGATCAAGGACCTCCACATCAAACCAGACACACTCAAACTAATAGAAGAAAAACTAGGAAGCATCTGGAACACATGGGCACTGGAAAAATTTCCTGAACAAAACACCAATGGCTTATGCTCCTAAGATCAAGAATCGACAAATGGGATCTCATAAAACTGCAAAAGCTTCTGTAAGGCAAAGGACACTGTGGTTAGGACAAAAGCAACCAACAGATTGGGAAAAAGATCTTTACCAATCCTACAACAGATAGAGGCCTTATATCCAAAATATACAAAGAATTCAAAAAGTTAGACCGAGGGAGACAAATAACCCTATTAAAAAATGGGGTTCAGAGCTAAACAAAGAATTCACAGCTGAGGAATGCCGAATGGCTGAGAAACACCAGTAAAAGAAATGTTCAACATCTTTAGTCATCAGGGAAATGCAAATCAAAACAACCCTGAGATTTCACCTCACACCAGTGAGAATGGCTAAGATCAAAAACTCAGGTGACAGCAAATGCTGGCGAGGATGCGAGAAAGAGAACACTCCTCCATTGTTGGTGGGATTGCAGACTGGTACAACCATTCTGGAAATCAGTCTGGAGGTTCCTCAGAAAAATTGGACATTGAACTGCCTGAGGATCCAGCTATACCTCTCTTGGGCATATACCCAAAAGATGCCCCAACATATAAAAAAAGACACGTGCTCCACTATGTTCATCGTAGCCTTATTTATAATAGCCAGAAGCTGGAAAGAACCCAGATGCCCTTCAACAGAGGAATGGATACAGAAAATGTGGTACATCTACACAATGGAATATTACTCAGCTATCAAAAACAACGACTTTATGAAATTCAGTAGGCAAATGGTTGGAACTGGAAAAATATCATCCTGAGTGAGCTAACCAATCACAGAAAGACATACATGGTATGCACTCATTGATAAGTGGCTATTAGCCCAAATGCTTGAATTACCCTAGATGCCTAGAACAAATGAAACTCAAGACGGATGATCAAAATGTGAATGCTTCACCCCTTCTTTAAAGGGGAACAAGAATACCCTTGGCAGGGAAGAGAGAGGCAAAGATTAAAACAGAGACTGAAGGACACCCATTCAGAGCCTGCCCCACATGTGGCCCATATATATACAGCCACCCAATTAGACAAGATGGATGAAGCAAAGAAGTGCAGAAGTGTAGATCTCTCCTGAGAGACACAGCCAGAATACAGCAAATACAGAGGCGAATGCCAGCAGCAAACCACTGAACTGAGAATAGGACCCCCGTTGAAGGAATCAGAGAAAGAACTGGAAGAGATTGGGAAGGGGTCGAGACCCCATATGTACAACAATGCCAAGCAACCAGAGCTTCCAGGGACTAAGCCACTACCTAAAGACTATACATGGACTGACCCTGGACTCTGACCTCATAGGTAGCAATGAATATCCTAGTAAGAGCACCAGTGGAAGGGAAGCCCTGGGTCCTGCTAAGACTGAACCCCAGTGAACTAGACAGTTGGGGAGGGCGGCAATGGGGGAGGTGGGGAGGAACACCCATAAGGAAGGGAGGGGAGGGCGATGTTTGCCCGAAAACCGGGAAAGGGAATAACACTTGAAATGTATATAAGAAATATTCAAGTTAATAAAAAAAAAACCCACGCCCACAGTGACACACTTCCTCCAACAAGGCCACACCTCCTAATAGTGCCACTCCCTGGGCCAAGCATAAACAAACCATCACACTTACTTTATAAAAGGATTTATTTTACTATTGTATCTGAAAGAGACATGTTCATGTAAAATACTTTATTCTTTATTTTCTTTATTTCAGGGTGATCTATCCTACTGGGATTTGTTTGTTCTTAGGAAGCAGGAGTTAGTTAATGCTTTCCACTGTTGTTCAGTCTAATGTGCTGCATCTCTAGTCTGCACCACATTCAAATGTCCTCTTAAAATCCTTCTGTTACTTTTGGTTTCTGTGTAAAACTGTTCACTGCTTCTGTATGGCCTGTCTAATTTCTAGTGTTTACCCTAGGAAGAAGAAGAGAAACAGCCCAGTCTGTGTATGTAACCAGATATGCATTACCATGTGGACTAACAGAATACTGTCTGTTCTAATGGATAATGGCTTAATTAAAACACAAGTTTCAGTTATTTATTGGCAATGCTAATCTTTGTCTGTTTCGCTGCTTATCATGAGCCAGATCAGCTTTAAGCTTATGAAATATGCTGGTACCTCTCAAAGAGGGTTTTGCTTTCCCAGTAGGATGGCAGATTCCAGTAGAACAGAGAGTTTGTTCATCTCTTTTTGGTTCAGAATGCTTTTCTATTCTGGACCCACCCTATCTCAGAAGGAGTAGACCCAACTTGTAATTTGTGATCTAGACTTGATCATACAGATAATGTGATTATTATGTCAGCATTTTATGCTACAGCACAACAGATTGAGAGGACTTGACACTTCCTGATCATCAGGACTAACACCTCACAAAGTTTCTAGATAGAAAGGAAATTTGGCTTGCACCAGAACATGTGTCCTGTTTTGCAGGTGACTTGACTGTCATGCCATCTGATCAGGGTGTGCATCTCTGGGAGACTTGTAATCTCACTCTCTCAAATAGTACTGGAATTTTCCCAAAAGCAAATAGGATGTGAATCTATTATAACATTGGCACGGCCTGCTAGGATTTTACTTCCTTCCCAGTGCTCTCTCTGCCCACCTCTCTCCCATCCTCCTTCCCACATTTCCTTCCCTCTCTTTCCTTTTTTCCCTGATAGGATTTCTGATAGATTTTATTAACAATGTCTTGGATTAATATTTGGAAGGTAAATGCCAAAGATTTTTCTGCCATCTAAGATGGCAAAATGTATGTATTTGTAGTTGGGCTCCTGTTGGCAGTCTGTTCTGTCTCTACACTACCAGCTGGCTGCCTATAAAAGAAATGTCCTATTTTATAATATTTTTGGTCATGCTTTGGTTTTGGTTTTGGTTTTGGCTTTGATTGTGTGTGTGTGTGTGTGTGTGTGTGTGTGTGTGTGTGTGTGTGTGTGTGTGTGTATGTGTGTGCGCGCACACACATGCGTGCGCTTGTGCACATGTGTGTGAGTCAGAGGATATGTATAGTGATCAGTGAACAACTTGTGGGAATTGATTTATTTTCTTCTACTTTGTGGGTTCTGGGAATTAAACTTGGGTTGTCAGGTTTGGTGGCAACAAACATCTTTACCTGCTAAAACATCTCTCTTGCCCCTGTTTACTCATTTTGCAATTTAAATTGTACATGGTCAGTGCACGTGATGTGTATGGACGTGCAGGCCCCTGCGTGTGCCTTTGTGGAAGCTAGAGGTTGACATCAGATGTTTTTCTCAGAGCCTCTTCATCTTACTTTTTGAGACAAAATCTCTCACCAAACTTGGAGCCTACCAATTGGCTAGCAAACCCTTAGGGGTCCTCCTTCTCTACTTCCCAGCACTAGGTTGCAGGAATGTAGACTGCCACACACAGCTTTTTCCATGGTGTTGGGGATCTGAGCTCTTGTACTCTGGTTTTAGCATATGTCATAAGTTGGAGGGTTGTGTTCAGTGCCCTTTAGGTTAAAATTATGCTCTTTGATTTCAGGTCACCTGGTTCAAGGTTACAGAATATATTTGGGTCTTGTCAAATTTGAATTCTTGGTGGCTCCTTTGGATGGAATGAAGGGCCTGTGCCCTCCACTTCCTACCACAGGCTTCCCAACCGTCTTCTTCATCACTTATTTCTAAGAAGTTACTGAACTAGGATGAAGGACCCGCGTTCTTTTCAGCGAACCACCCAATATTGGCAGAAACTGTATAAGATATCTATCATTTGTACAAAACATGGAAAGTTGGTAGGCTTACTAGCAGTAGTCTCAACAGCCGCTGCCTCTTTCTCTATTCAAAAACTTTATTAAAAAGTATGCATATTTAGTACAAACTCTTTTCAATACTACAAGGACTGTGGTAAGTGGTCTCCCTTCCATATTTTCATTCCCCAGCCCCTCTGCTTCCTGGCCCCAAGCAGTCATCACTGCAGTCATTCAGGACTTTTTACCCGTGTCTAAATACATGTGCAAGCATTGTTTCCCCCATCTTTTGAATTGGGTTTAGAATACTGTTTACAGTAGTGATTGTCCACAGCCATCTTATTCTTGATACTGGACTGACTACTTCCTGAGTAGTGTCATAGCTAGTGTCAGCTGTCAGCTTGACATAGACCTACAGTTGCCTGAGAAGAAGAACCCTCCATTGTGGAATCGCTTCTATCATACTGTCCCAGGAGTATGTTGTCTACGGAGCTTTGTCTTGGTTGTTGACTTTGGAGGGAGTAGTCCATTGCTGGTAGAGCCGTGCATAGACCTGGACTAGATAAAAACAGTAGCCATCCACCGCCCTCCCCTGGGTCTAACTATCAGGCAGTCTTTTTGAAATGCATTAACAGAGCACTGGCTTCCACAAACCCAAAAGCTAAAGTGTGGTCAAGCACCATCTGAAGCCTATACAGGAACTTCCCTGCCTTGCTGTGATCCACCATTTCCTCTACGTTCTTTTGGTCATAATAGCTTGTCATAGCAGCAGTAAAGCTAACTGGAACAATTAGTGTCCCCTAGTTGTTAGCTTATTTTAAAGAACTTATTGAGGCCCCAGGAAATAGATTGTTTATTTGTAATTGCTTTTCACAACTGAGGCCATTTCTGGACTTCTTGCCCTGAAAACAGTAGGATGCTTCCCCTGTTTTCCTAGAGTGACTCCGACATGTTACGAATTGAGGATTTTTGGCAGTTTATATCCCTAGAATGCACCAGTTTCTTCACTAGTTTTGAATACTTGTGGTCACTTTGCTTGGAGTTGTTCCCCAACCCCTTAAACATAGTAATCCCTGCTTTTAAAAATTTTTTCACTGGTTCTTTGTGAATTCCACATCATGAACCCTACCCTATCCCACCCTTCTCTCTCTACCCCCACACCACCCTCCACCATTGTAACCCTTTCCCCAACAGAGAAAAAAAGTCACACTGCAGTGTGCCGCAGTGCCTCCCACTGAGTTCCACAGCACAGTCCTTGGTCCATACCTGCAAATGCCCATTGCTGTGACTTATTGGTACAGTACAAAGTCTCTAGCTTCTGTCACTCCATGGATACTGGCACCTTACAGGGACTCCTCCCAAATACCCTGATGCTGTCCTGTGTTGTGGAGACCCCACAGCCCTGTTTCTGCTGGAGCAGGCCCCATTCATGCACTCACTCTAGCAGTTCATCAGTGGGGTAGATGCTGAGGTGGGCCAACTCGAAGCCAGCCCTGGATCTGGGCCTGAGGGGTATCCAAGGGCCAGCCTGCCTGCCCTTCTGATTTCATGGGGCCAGCTTACCAATACCACCTTGCCAGGGCCAGTTCTGCCTTGTTGCCCAGGTAAGGTACAGGGCTTGTCCTCCCCCCCGAGTGCTTCAGTGAGCAGAGACATGGCTGGGTCTCCTACTCTCAGGACACTGAATTCAGCTCCCCTGCCTGCCGTAGGTGGTAAGGGATGAGGGAGGGGAGGGTGGTGATCTCAGGCTTGTTGTTTTTCAGGGAAAGTTTCATTCAGATGTTCATTGGTCAGAACACTGAGCATGGACATAACCTTCTCCTTTCTGCCCCTTACTGAAGCACCTTGTCTTTCTGCTGGGAACACAACAGTGCTTTGTACACATCATATCACTGTTCTAAAGAAACCAGTACTAGTAAGGTTACCCCAATTAGCATTCCAACATGGATATAATTTCATGAAGTTTTAAAATTTCATTTATTTAGGTTTTCTGTGTGCCAAGTTGCACATTTGGAGACCAGAGGACAGCTTGTGGGAGTCATTCTCTCCTTCTAATAAGTGGGTCTTAGCTGGTCTTCAGGTTTAACAAGTGCCTTTACCAACGGAGCCAACTCTTTAGCCATCATGAAGTTTTCCTACTTGCAGAACAAAAGCAAGCTATAAATCATTTCCAATACATTGGTGGGAACAGGAGGTAGGTGGGTCATAGTAAAGCAGGGAAGTCTCTGCATTGGTTTCAGATGGTGACATTTCAGCTTTGGGTTTGTGGAAGCCAGCGGTCTGTTAATGTACTCCAAAAAGGGTTAGTCTGAGAGTCCTGAGTATATTAGGGTAGGCAGCGGATGGCTACTCAGGGACTTGGCCTACTTTCATTCTGTTGCCCTGATAAAACATTAACTGAAAGCCATTTGGGGAAGGAAAAGGTTTGTCGTACCTTACACTTCTAGGTCACGGCCCATCACTGAAAGAAGTAAGGACAGGAACTCCGTGCTGAATCAGTAAAGGAGTTCTGCTTGCTGACTCACTCACTGACTTATGCCCAGCCAGCTTTCTTATCTATGTCAGAACTTCCTGCTTAGGGGTGGTCCCACCCACTGTAGGCTGATCCCTCCCATGTCACTCAATCTGATGCCCCACAGACATGACATGCCTCAGCCAATCTGGAGGCAGTTCTTCCCCTGAGCTTCTTTTCCCAGGTGACTCTAGGTTATGTCCAGTTGACTTTAAGAATTAACTGGGGCAAGCCCAAGCCCAGGATAAAGTGGCCATGGATCTGTTGCTTTGTAGTCTTATACAACATTGAGTTGGGATCTCTTACAGAATCTTTTTTTTTTTTTTTTTTTGTTCAGGTATCCCCATCCCAAACTTCTACTAACATCAGAATTGTACTGCAAACATTTACTAAAAACCAAAACACCTTATTTTTAAAAAACATTCTCTCATCTTATTTCTTTAGCAACAGGATATTTGCTCCTGTGTAAAGACAAGGGAAGTCTTTGGTTTCCTAGTCTTACTGTCTGATGTTGTAGGAGCTTTAGGTGCAGAAATGATACTTGGTGGTTTGCTTCTAAAGGACCTCACCCCATCTGGGTTTTAGGAAAAAACTAGTTGGTCTGAGGAGACGCAGGGGTATGGGGGTGTGAGAGTGTGTGTGTCGGGGAGCACAGTTTGAGTACTTGTTGAAAGGTGGTGGCACATGCTTGTAATAGTAGCATTCGGGAGATAAAAGCAATAGCTGCAGGTGTTCAAGGACAGCCTGGGCTAAATGAGATGAGATTCTGTCTCAAAATAATAGAAAGAAAAAAACCTGAGAATTTTCTAGAGTGGAGTTTAAAAACAACTCATTCCTTTTCCTCCTTCCCACCCTTCCCTTTAATTTAATGCTTTGTCTTTTGTTTTGTTTTGTTCCAACACTGAGGATAGACCCTAGGGCTGTGCACGTGCTGAGCAAATGCTCTACCACTGAGCTACACCCCCAGCTTAGAATGATTTTTTTAATTAGAGAGCATTTATGTAACCTACACTTGCCTTTAACTCACTGTGTAGTCAAAGATGAACTTGAATTTCTGATCCTTGTGCTTCCTTCTCCCAGTGCTGGGATTGTGGGAATGTACCATCATGCCTGGCTAGAAATGGCTTGAAAGTAGAACATCTTTCAGTTCACTCTTTGACAGTTTCATACTTGGAAACAATGTATCTTTCCTTCCTTCCAGGAACTCCCAGTCCCTTCCTTCCACTTCTCCCCAGAGAGCCTCTCACATAACCTCCTTTAAGATGTAACAATTCACTAAGTTTAGCAGTGCTGGCCAGTGAAGTTCTGATTGATTTTTGCTTGATCTTGGGTAGGGAATCGCAGCTGTCTGAGTTCATGTGTGTAATGGGCTGTATTATATCCCAAAGACAGCTTCACAGCAGCCTTCCCCATTCTCTGGTTCTCACATTCTTCCAGCCTCTCTTCTGAGCCTGGTGGTGGTGGGGTTATTGGTATCCCAGTTAGTGCTGAGCACTTGACAGACACTGACTCTCGGACTTTGGACAGGTTATGAGTGTCCGCATTCATTGCTCACCACTGAAGAGAGACGTTCCTCTGTAATATATAGGTATAAGCATAAGTACTCAGAAGGCAGTTTGACAACACATTGTCTAGCAAAACAATATAGGTTCCTCCCTAAGACTTGTGACATCCCAAGCTGTGGGCTTTTGACCAGGTTTACAGTACCAGGCCTCCACTGGTTCTGGTGGAAGAGGCCTCACATCCAATCCAAAGCAGTTGGTTGCCATCACATGATCTTTGTGCCACGGTCGTGCCAGCGATTGCATCTTGCCTGGCAGGTTGGTACCGTAGCTTTCAGGATTGATTGGAGGAATAAGTACCATCTATGTATTTCTTTCCTGGCAGCCTGCTCAGCCCCGCTTGGACCATGAAAGATAGTCACTATGAAGGAAGTTTTCAGGTCAGTTGCAGCTTGATTTCTCTGTGTCCTGCAAGTGTGTTGTGTTTTCAGCAATAGGGTCCTACCAACTAGTTCTCGTGGGTAAGCTGGGGAATCGCACTAGCATGTGTTGTTCTCTGGGGCCTTCCTCACCAGTGACATGTAGGGAGGTATCCCATGCCTCGTTCTGAGATTTTTCATTTAATAATTCATGTCTTCTGGGGGAATTACTGTTCACTCTTGTAGGATATCTATGTTCAAACTCCTGCTTTTCAGATTATGTTTTTAGTTAGCTTACAAAGTCAGGGTTTTCCATATAGCTTTTGTTCTGATTAACCTTGCCCTCATCCCTTTCCCCTTGCCCTGCTTAAGCCTTTATGGCACTGTTCTCCCTCTGCCTTCATACAACATATGCAGAAATGATGTTCAAAAGAACTAATTGAAATGTGTTGATTGAATGGAAAGATTTTTCCTGGTAGGGTAACATGGAAAGTGTGAGAAAGAGTCAGACTCTTTGAAGATACACTGACTGAGAGGGGTGAGTGGTGTGGCTGTGCACAGTCTGTGATGGAAACTAGTGCCTTGGTTGGACAAGACGAAGAAACTTGTGGGTGCCCTAGTTTGGCAGAGTCACCCTTTTGGGAGACTGTTTATCCATTTACTTAAGTCACATAGATCAGACTTGAAGTGTAGCTCACTTGATAGAGACTTTGCCTAGCACACACAAAGCCCTGGGATGGACTCCCCAGCAGCTGCATAAATGGTGTGTGGTGCCCGCTTGAATAGGAGAATAGGAAGCTCAGGGCTGTCCTTAGAGAGACTGATGTGAGGCCTTGTCTAGAACACACACCCCCAAGAACAGAAAAGTCCTTAGAGAGACTAATGTGAGGCCTTGTCTAGAACATACACCCCCAAGAACAAAAACAGTCCTTAGAGAGACTGATGTGAGGCCTTGTCTAGAACACACACCCCCAAGAACAAAAACAAAACCACTTCATACCCTTTATGGTATCACCTCCTCTCCTTTAAATCTATTGTAGGATTGGAAGTTTTTGCTGTTTAAAGTTGTGGTGACTAGATTATGATCGTTGAGCTGGAGGACCTGTGTCTGTGAGTGCCGGAAGCAGAAGACTGTGTCTCTAAGATGTATCTACCTTGGACCACACATCATCCTGGGGAATAGTTAGATGGCCATCTAGTCTGTAGTATGCAGGTTCTTCTAACTCATCAGTTTCTCCCTCACTTTTAAAAATGTTTATAGTTCCGGTTTTTCACAATTCCATACATGTGCATTATGTATTTTCTCCCCTTTCCCCAGCCTCTCCCTTTTCCTTCCTACCTCTCCCAGGCATCCCTCCTCCAGTCTTTCCCCCATTTATTAGTTTAGGTTGGTTTAGTGTCCCTCCAGGCTTCATTATGTGATGGGTTTGGGACTAAGCTCCAGAGCTCGGTGGGCTCGCCTCTGGGTGTACACACCTGCACCCAGTGCCTCTCCTGCCATTTTGCACTTTTTCCTGGGCCTCCTGCTTTGATTCTTGAAAGCATTCTGGTCAACCTGGTGTTGCATAGGTTCATGCTTTCCAAGCACTCTGTGCCCTCCTGTTTTCTCTTCACCTCTCAGCTCTGCTGGCCTGTCACTTGACATGTGGACCTGGCTGGCTTTGAACCCACAGACATCCACTCAAATCTGCCTCTGAGTGCTAGGATTAGAGGCATCCACCACTATGCCTGGTCTTATTTCTTCTAAGTATTTTTTAATATTAATATATTTTCAATTAAGAGACAATTATATAATTTTCTCCCTTCTCTTTCTTTCTACAACACTCTTCCATGTACCTACTCCACACTCCTCAATTCATGGCCTCTTTTTCTTTGATTGTTCTTGAGTACATACATGTATAAACATAACCTTCTGAGTCTGTTTAGTGTTGCTTGTATGCATATGATTTCAGGGCTGACCACTTGGAATTGAATAATTAGGGGACTCATTCCTAGGGAGGACCAATTATGTCTCTCAGTAGTTCTAGTGCCTGTAGTTCTGTCTAGAAGTGGGGTCTCCTCTGAGATAGTATGTCTGTTGGTGTTGTCACTGCTAACATCCCGTTTAGGCAGACATGTTGTTGCGGTACCGTGGGTATGCCCTCCCTGTCATTTTTAGGAGATACATTCTCATAGTAGATTTGCTGAGCTTTTGGTTCTAACAGTCTTTTCATCAACTCGTCTGCAGTGGTCCTTGAACCTTATGAATTGTGTTGTAAATGTATTCATTGGGTGTGGACATGTCACAGTCAATTGTTCTCTGCATTGCGACCAGTTGGGGATTTCAATGATAGTCTCTGTTATACAAAGAGAAGCTTCTTTGATGAGGGGTAAGAGCTACGCTGACCTGTGAGTACAAGGATTCCGCTGTTAGAGCACAGGTAGGAATTGTGCTGGCTTAGTAAACTATTGGTGGCAGAAGGCGCTCCTTGAGGATCTGTGACCTCACTCGCTCTGGTAAGGTGGGCAGGTTTCCAACAGAAATAGCCTATATTGTTTGGGGAGTTTCTTGGGCTACCAACAACTGGAAAGGGTAGTGGGAAGGAAAGTTACTAGCCACTCAGGAGCTGCTTCTATCTACAGTCCAGGTTAGGACTCCTGGAAGTAGAGGACACAGTAGTTATGGGCTCTTTAGAATGCACTGTGACATTATTTTCATGGCAGTGCAGGGCAGTCTGTCCAGAGACTTCTGTCAGTAAGAGTGGGTGATAAGTTTCACAGTGTACATATGGTAGCAGTGGAACAGTTAATATTGATGCTGATTATAGGTGCTGGCAAACAAAGAAAAGGGAGAAACTGTAACAATATGGTTTGGCTGATAAAAATAATGTTAATTGTAGTCTTCTAACTCATTTATTTATTTCTATCCTGTCTTCTTCCAGAAAGAAATTTGAGGTGGATAATTGCAGTCATTACTTTAACTTATTATGTTCTATTACAATGCCATGCAGTTATGCTTGTTAAAAATGTCAGTTTAATGTATCAGTTTGACTTGATGACAATAGGTCAGTGTCTTTTCCTGGGCTCAGTATGTATTGTAGATACAGTAAGTGTAATTATTCCCATAAATGTTATCTGATGGCTTTATAGATTTTTTTGGTATAGAATGATAAGTGAAGTGAATTTGATAAAATGCAATTAACAGAATAATTGTAAATATAAACAATTGACAGAACCGCTCATTACAGAAGCAGTTATTGGGTATTTCTTCTCCTGCAACGAAGTATGGAAAGGGAGCTTAAGTATAGAGAGGGAGGACCATGCAAGCAGTGCCATGTGCTGGAATGATAAAGGTGAATCGTTGATGAGGCCAGAGGAAGAAGATCCAGTATAGTTAGGTAAAGCTTTCCAAAAAAAAAAAAAAAAAAAACAATGTTTCACTTGAAGTCTGCAGCTTACATTATGGTTTGCTCTTGGTGTTACGTGTTTTGATCTATGTATAATGACACATATCTATGAGTATAGCATTATACACATGTTTCACGTGTCTCCTTTAGTGAATCTAGCTGCTACTTCCTCCTCTCAGACCCTGGCATAGGTTGAGAAGAGTTAAAAGTATAATAATCAGACATGCTGAGTTGTTTACGAGTTGAAATTTCTGAGTGGCTTGAGAGGAATAAGAAGAATGGAAAGGGTCAGAGAGGAGGCCAGGGATAAACAGAGAGTTTGTATTGTGAAGGCTTTGAATGCAAGGTGTTTATCCTTTACCTTGAAGACAGCAAGGAGCTTCAAGGACTTTGTGCAGAGAAATGAAACAATCAGATGTCACTCGTGACAGTTATATGACCAGTTTGCTCTTTTAAAGGATCTTTTTTGTCTTGTTTTGTTGTTGTGTTGTTGTTTTTGTTTGTTTGTTTTTGTGACAAGGTGTCTCTGTAACCCTGGAGCACACTCTGTAGACCAGGCTGGCCTCGAACTCAGATCTGCCTGCCTCTGCCTCTAGAGTGCTAGATTAAAGACGTGTGCCACCAAGCTGGCTAGAAAAAAATCCTATTGATTCATAGATCATTGCACACATATGTAGACAATATCACAAAACAAATGTTTGGTTCAATGAATTAGTATAAGGTAGAAAACTAGTGAGTTTTTGTCAGCCATCTTAGAAGCTCCCTCATCACAGTCCCAGCCCTGTCCGTAGTACGAGTCACTACCCTTTTTTTTTTCGGAGCTGGGGACCGAACCCAGGGCCTTGCGCTTGCTAGGCAAGCACTCTACCACTGAGCTAAATCCCCAACCCCACGAGTCACTACCCTTGTAGCTTTTATAATGACTTCTTTTCTTTGTGTGTAATTACCCAAGTGTACATATCTAAACATTTAGCATTTACTTCAGCCTATTTGTTATTTTTTCTAGTTCATTATATAATCATTAAAAAATATTTTTGAAGCAGAGATTTGCTACTTAGCCTCCCTAGACTTAGTCTCCATATGAGGGTTACAGGCCTGTGCTGTCATTCTCAGTCATTTATAATTCTTTTTCAGTCTATAAGTTTTTCTTTTCATCCTTTAATTTTTGCTTGTTGAGACTATCAGGCTATTTAATGACATGATTTTGTGTGACATAGAAAGTTTCCTATATTCTAGATTTTGCTCATTATGCTCCTGTATATTCTGTTGTCCTCTGAGTTTTTTAATTGGTTGTTTGTCTTAGGGTTTCATTGCTCTTAAGAGACCATGACCAAATTTCCCATTTTTAAGAGAAAATTTCTCATTTACCTTGGAGCTCACTATTTTGGCTAGAAAGATCCAGGGATCTTCCCATCTTTGTTCTCCGCCTCTCTAGTGCTTACATTACAGCCACACCCCACTAACCTAGCTTTTTAAAAAAATTGTAAACAATACAACCATTTTTTTTTGGTGTGTCTGATATGTGCATGTTTGTATGTGTGAGTAGGCTTGTGTAGGTCACAGGACACACGTAGAAGTCAGATGGCAACCTTGGGTGTTGGTCCTTGCCCTCCACCTTGTTCTGAGAGTTTGTTACTAGTGTATATGGCAGGCTAGCTGGCCTATGTATTACCTAGAATTCTTTCTCTGTCTCCTATCTCATTGTAGGAAGGCGGGGGAGCGTATATTGTAGGTGTATGTGCAGTAGAGCCCCTGGCTTTACATTGGTTCTGATGACCCATACGCATGGGCCTCACATTTGTGTGGCAGGTACTCTACAACTAAGCCATCACCCCAGCCTCAGCTTTTAACACACGGTGAGTTCTGGGGGATCAAATTTAGGTCCTAAGCTTGCGTCACAGTACATCATCAGTTGAGCCATCAACCCAGCCCTCCTTTTCTGTATTCTTGTAGCATTGTTTTACTGCCCATACTTAGTATATATGATTACTTAATTAAATTTTGTTTTTCCTCTAAATCATAATTTTCATGAGTGGGGAAATGTTTATGTATGGAGAGCAGCCATACTCAGTAAATACTCACTAAATAAGTGCATTGTTATACATAGACTTATATTTTGTTAGGTACTGTCAGTTACATTTGAAAATTTTTAAATTTATTTATGTTTCTGTTGTTTTTTCATACCTAGCCATTTTCCCCCACTGGCTCCTCTACCTGACTGAACTTCTCCTCAATTCTTTCCTTCTGTCTGTGTTTGTTTTGTATTACTGTGTTTTTATTTTTATCTTTTGGTTTTTAGGATTGAATTTAGGCCCTAAAGATGGTAGACAGGCTTTACTACTGAGCCACACTTCAATTTCTTGTATACATTTTTAAGTGTTTGAAACAGTGTCTCTGTCCACTGGTCTTCCTGTCTCAGCCTCCCCAGTGCCAGATTATGTGTGTGAGTTCCCATGCCTTGTTTATGCACATTTTGAGGCCCATGTATTCTAGGTTCTGTTCTAGGTGCTTGGGATGTGTCAGGGAGCAAACAAACACAAACGTCCTGAGTCGCAGTATAGACAATCACCACGGTGATGAACAAAGCCATACAACATGTAGGTGGCAGGCTAGTAAAAGAGTAGATGAGGTAAAGTTAGAATTGGGCATGAACAGTGTAAGAAAGTAATGATGAGAATATAGGTCGTATTGAACAGATGACATTTGAACAAAGACTTTAAAGAAGTAAGAATTAGCATTGTTCTCCAGGGAAAGTACGATTCAGGAAGCAGCTAGTTGAGGTTAGTATTGACAACACACGGTAGTTGAAGGAGCTCTGCTAAGTTCTGGGAATGTTCATTCTTGATTTGTATGTTGATATATGGGTGTGCTCATGGTTTTCTCCAATGGAACAGTTGTCATCATGGACTTTTCTGTGTCTTTTATTTCAGTAGAACTTTTATATTTAAATTAAGAAATTGTCTTAGTTTGCTTTCTACTGCTGTGGTAAAGACTACAACCAAAATCAACTTGGAAAAAAAGCTTTATTTTAGCTTACACTTTTAGCCCACTGAAGAGAATTCAGGGCAGGAACTCAAGGCAGGAACATAGAGGCAGGACCTAAGCAGAAGTTCTGGTTAAACTGGACTGCTCAGTCGGCTCTGTTGGCACCAGGACTACTTGCTCAGGGTTAGCATTGCCCTCAGAGAACTGGGACCTCCTACATCAATCATTAACCACAAAAAGGCCCTGCAGACTCGCCTATGGCCCATCTGATGGAGGCATTTTGTTACTTGAAGATAACTTGGTTACTTTCTAGATAACTCTAGTTTCTGTCAAATTGTTAAAAAAAATCCAGGACAGAAGTGGATATTGGACATTTCATAATGCTTTAGTACTAACTCAGTTTTTCATCAGAATTTTCTTTGGATTTATTAGCATGATGAATAAATTAATCAATTTCTATTAAAATCATTATTGCCTTCATGTATTATACCCTGCTTCTTAGTATATTTAATGTAGAATTGATTTGCTTATATTTCATTTTTAAGTTCTTCATATCTCTATTCACAAGTAATGTTGGTCAATACTTTTTTTTTTAGTTACTCTTTTGTGCTAGGTCTGAAGTACTTTTTATATTATAGGTTCTTTTCTATTGTTTTCCATATTGTTTCTTCCACAGAAAGAAGTTCTGTGGTACTTGTTTAATCTACTGTCTGGTAAAAGGGAAAGGAATAATTTCTACTGCTTGATTTTATGTCCTTTTTGAGCTATCTGGTAATTACTACAATTTAGTAATTGATAGGTGAATCCTGTCATCGCATGTCTTTTCACTCAAGAGTCTGGGTCCCAAGTATTCTGGCATTACAGTCACAGAGAAAAATCAACTAGCACTAGGCTGTTAATTGGTGATGTAACAGTTGCCTGGGGATGTTTTGTTAGGTAATTATAGACCTTATTTTTTAATGTGACTATTTCTGATTTTTACATTACCACTAGAAACAAGGTAAGAAATACAGAGCCAGTGAGATGACTCAGTCCGTAAAGGCATGTGCCTCCAAGCCTGCCAACATGAGTTCCATCCTGGATCCTCATGGTGGAGGGAGAGAACTGAGTCCTGTAAGTTGTTCTCTGACCTCCACATGGACACTGTTAAGAGTGTGCCCACACATGTACATGCACCCAGATTAAATAAATTAAAATGGGATAAAAATTTAAAAGTTAAAATACACAGAATTAGAGGAATGTATGTTAATGTATCCCAGTCAATCAGCCTGGGATAAATGCCAAAGATTTACCTTTTTAAAATGAGAATCTGTACTGAATTGGGTTCAATAGTGGCTAGAATTTCTTATATGACCTTGAGGGGAGGTGCAGACACACACACACACACACACACACACACACACACACACACACACACAGAGAGAGAGAGAGATATAGAGAGAGAGAGAGAGAGAGAGAGAGAGAGAGAGAGAGAGAGGCAGGCAGGCAGAGACAGACAGACAGAGACAGAGATAGAGACAGAGCGAGAGTGAGCGCACATGTGGTGGTCAGAGAACAACTTATGAGAATTGGATCAAACTCTGGTCTCAGTCTTGATGACAAGCTTCTTTTTTGGGGGGTGGTATTGTTTTTATTTATATTTCAAATGTTATCCCCTTTTCCGGTTTCCCATCCATAAGCTCCTACCCCCACCCCCCTTCTTGTAGGAGGGTGTTCTCCCACCCAGCCACTGACCCCTCCTCACCTCTCCTCCCTGACATTCCCCTACACTGGGGGGGGGGTCCAGCCTTTGCAGGACCAAGGGCTTTTCCTCTCATTGGTGCCCAACAAGGCCATCCTCTGCTACATATGCAGCTGGAGCCATGGGTCTGTCCATGTGTACTCTTCGGGTAGTGGTTTAGTCCCTGGGAGCTCAGGTTGGTTGGTATTGTTGTTCTTATGGGGTTGCAAGACCCTTTAGCTCTAAATCCTCCAATGGGGACACCGTTCTCAGTTCAATGGTTGGCTGCTAGCATTCACCTCTGTATTTGTCATGCTCTGGCTGAGCATCTCAGGAGACAGCTATATCAGGCTCCTGTCAGCATGCACTTCTTGGCATCAACAATATTGACTGGGTTTGGTGGCTGTATGTATATGGGCTGGATCCCCAGATGGGGCAAGCTCTGGGGCCATTCCTTTAGTCTCTGCTCCAAACTTTGTCTCTGTATTTCCTCCTCTGAATATTTTTGTTTCCCTTTTAAGGACTGAAGCATCCTCACTTTGGTCATCTTTCTTCTTGAGCTTCATGTGGACTGTGGATTGTATGTTGGATAGTTCTGACTTGTGTGAGGTGGAATCTCATGGTAGTTTTGATTTGCATTTCCCTGATGACTTAGAATGTTGGACATTTCTTTAGGTACTTCTCAGCCATTCGATATGCCTCGGTTGAGAATTCTTTGTTTAGCTCTGTACCCCATTTTTAAATAGGGTTATTTGACTCTCTGGAATCTAACTTCCTGAGTTCTTGGTATATATTGGGTATTAGTCAATGACAAGCTTCTTTACCTGAGCTGCTGAACCATTTCTAGTTTCATCCATTTGCCTAGGAATTTCATGAAGTCATTGCTGGCTCAATAACTAGACTTTTTTTTTTAACTGATTGTGTAATCTCAATGAAGGAGTCTTTAGCTCAGCTCGGTAGCATAGTATGGGTTGAGGCCCATTCCCCTTTTAGCACAGGAACACTGGGCTTTGATGTGAGAGACTCTGGAGGGTTTTTGTTGTTGTTGTTGTTGTTTGTGTGTTTTTTTCTAGGTTTTTTTTTTCATGGAAGAAATTCCATTGCTTATTTTCTCAAATTTAATTAAAAAATTATTGGCATAGAAATCATCAGTGTTCGTTAAAGAAAGGTCCACAACAACAACAACAACAACAACAACAACACAATACAGATTCCTAAGCCTTTAGACTCAGAATCTTTGAAAGCAGGATCTAGGAATCTGTATTTAAAAAAATATTTATTTTTCTAAGCCAGGCAGTGGTGGTGCACACCCTTAATCCCAGCACTCAGAAGGCAGAGCAGGCAGATTTCTGAGTTCAAGGCCAGCCTGATCTACAGAATGAGTTTCAGGACAACCAGGGCTACACAGAAACCCTTCCTCAAAAACAACAACCATCACCAAACCATTTATTTTTAATTTTGTGTTTGCCTGTGTGAAAGCTTGTGCACGTGTGAGTGCAGTTGCCTGTGGACCCCAGAATAGTGTATCAGATACCTTGTTGTGGTAATTACAGTGTGATTACGGTTCACAACTGTGAACTGCCCCGTGTGTGCTGTAAGCTGATCTTAGGACCGTTGCAAAGCAATACGTGCTCAGTAGCTGAGCCATCTCTCCAGCCCCCAAATCTGTATTTTAAACAGATCTTTGACTAATTCTTTTTTTATTGTTATTTTATTTATTTACATTTCAAATGTTGTTCCCCTTCCCACTTTCCTCTCCACAAGCTTCCCATCCCAGTCCCTCCTCCCCTTTGCCTCTATGAGGGTGCTCCCCTCTTTTTTGCCTCACTACTCTAGCATCCCCTTATGCTGGGGTATTAAGCCTCCATAGGACCAAGGACCTCCCCTCCCTCAATGATGCCAGCTAATGCCTTATCTGCTACATATGTAGCTGGAGCCAGGGATCCCCATGTGCACTCTTTGGTTGGTGGTTTAGTACGGGAACTTTGAGTGGTCAGGTTAGTTGATATTGTTGTTCTTCCTGTGGGGTTGCAATTCCTTTCAGCTCCTTCAGTCCTTCTGCTAACTCTTCCATTGGGGGTCTTATTAAGACAAATGCTGTTGGGGGTTGGGGATTTAGCTCAGTGGTAGGCGCTTGCCCTAGGAAGCGCGCAAAGGCCCTGGGTTTGGTCCCCAGCTCCGAAAAAAAAAAAGAACCAAAAAAAAAAAAAAAAAAAAAAGACAAATGCTGTTGAGTTTGAGAAGGATCTATGTCATTCATTTGTTTCATCCTTCAGCATAGATTTTCTGTGCCTAACGTGGGAGAAGCCCAAAGACAGAGCCTGTAAGCCTTAGCTCTGAGTTCTGCTTGGTTATGCATGCCTCCAATTCCAGCGTTTGGGAGATGAGTCAGGACAGTTAGGGGTTCAAGGTCATCCTCCAGTACACGGTGAATTTGAAGACAGATACTTTATTCTGATGTTCTGGGAGTTTGCAACTTGTAGAGTGTACATAGGATAAATCAGATGAAGGCCCACCGCGAAATAATAAGATTTTAGTACAAGTATTAAAAAGAAAAAACCAAGTATACTGAGATAGAACGTATATATGAAAGATGAACACATTTTAATCATGTAGTTTGGTTAAGGGCATACAGCCTAATTGAACATTTGCCTGGTGGAGCACATGCATGATGCCCCAAATGCAGGGCACAGGTTTGACTTGTCGCTGGATTATTTTGTTGAAAGCTACAGCAATGAATATCTCTATTAAAGGTACAAGAAAGCTCAGCAGTATCTGATCCCTTCCTATGCCCCTATATCACTCTCAGTAAGGTCAGTGTCTTTAATTTGTGTTAGAATGATAACGATGTCTTACTGTGGGAAAAAACACAGTTTGATTAGTTTAGTTTTGACTTCTAGTGGTACACCACAATGAAAATACGAAGACTTTCCACCTGTGTCCTCATGCTCTTGCCATCTCCTGACAACATTACAGGCTTCCTGTCACTGTAGATCTGAGTTCCTAAATTTTTTGTTGTTTTAAACTTTTTTTTGAAAATAGAGTCTTCTTTCATACAATACATACCCACCATAGTTTCCTCCTAGCTGCCCCCTACCCCCCGCAACTTATGTCCCCCAGCTCCAGTCCTTCTCCATTTCCCTCCAGAAAGAGCAGTTCTCTGAGAGACAACAGACAGGCCGAAACATGACACAGCAAGAGAAGGCGAAAGCTCTCATAGTGAGGCTGGACAAAATAACCAATAGGAGGGGCAGAAGTTTTGTGAATTGGCTTTACCTGGGGAATCGATGTTGTATCCAACTGGATTGTATCAATTTTGAATCAAATTATAGGACACCAGTCGGTATCTCCTAGAGATATTCATTTTGGCTAGAGAAATGTCATGTGTTATAACTATGCTTTCAGTTCAAGAAGTGTTCAGTGTTGCATTGAGTGTGACAGTAGCAAAAATAGTGTGATTTTTCCAGTTTCTTAGAGAGCGCTAGCTAGTTTACAAGACTCTGTAACACGTGCCACTGAGCCAGGGAAGGATTGACTTTCTCTGTTAAACCTGTGAGCAGAAAGATTTGAGGCTCTCCAGAAGTGAGAGCATTACCATGTTAATTAAAATAGCCATTTTTATACTCACTCAGCATGTGTGAATGTCCAGTTAAGAGAATGCTACTGATTCATTTCTGTAGTACGTTTGGCTATTTTGTTGCTTGTTTCTCTTTGGCATCCCGTGATAGGTAATACGTCTTCTTCTCTGCTCACGTTTGGCATTTTACTGGATAACGTGTGGAAACTTTTGATGTCTATTCCTTCCATTGCATGAAGCCTGTGTTGCAGCTTTCATTCATTCAAATTTCTCATTGAAGTTACTGCTTTCTGTTTATTTCTGCTGACCACAGGTGTCCTGTCTACATGATTTCTTGGCAGAGTCTGGTGAACTCTTCTACTTGTTTCAAAAGACTTTGGGGGAGGGGGCTGAGACAGGGTTTCACTGTGTAGCCCTGGCTGTCCTGGGACTTGCTTTGTAGAGCAAGCTGGCCTTAAACTCAGAGATTCACTTACCTCTGCCTTCTGAGTGCTGGGATTAAAGGCGTGTACTACCATGCCCAGTACAAAAGACTTGTTTATTAATGTGTAATTTGTATACAGTACACTTTGCCCTTTGGTATATGTTGTTAAAATTTTTAGCAAGCCATATTTGTATTCTCTACCGTAGTTGAGATATAAGCCATTTTCTGATCTCCCCAAATTCCTTTTACCTCTTTGTAGTCAGCCTCCTCTACTCTTAGTCCATAGCAACTACGAACCTCTGTATCTAGTGTTGCCTGTTTCAGAATGGCATATGAATGGAATCATATAGCACTTAGCTTCCGAGTCTGTGGTCTCTAACTTGAAATGTGTTTGAGATGCACCTCTGTGTGGCAGTGGCTCATCCCTGTTACTCCTGACTAGTACACTACTCTGGGAGTGCACCAGTTTGTCTGCCGGCTTGTCAGCTGAAGGGCATTTCTATTTCCAGTGTTCGTGGTTCTAAAAACTGAAACAAGCAACTGCCAGCATTCCTGTATAGGTTTTTGTGTGAGCATGTTTTTGTTTCTTTTGGATAAAAATCAAGTAGGGCTATGACTGGATTGTATGATGTGTGCATAACCTTACATGAAATGCCAAAAGCATTCTCTGGAATGTTCTGCCCTTTGTATTCTTGCTAGAAATGTATAAGAGCTCCAGTGTCTCCAGGAGCTCACAGATTCTTTGTCAGTCACTGAAGTCCTCTTCCCTCCTCTTCCTTCACGTTTAAAAGGTGATTGCTATTGTTCTTCTCTATAGCCCCTCCCCCTATATCATCTCTGGTTTCTTGACAACAGTCTTGCTTCGTAACACAGGCTGGCCTTGAATTTGTGACTTTCCTGCTTCAGCCTTCAGTGCTGAGGTTACAGGTGTGTACTTGCATGACTAGCAGCCCATCTGTTCATTCGATCTTTCTGTCTGTCCGAAAGTTAAGCACATGCTAACCCAGTGCTCCACTTCTGCAATACAGCCACAGCTGTCTTTTTAGTCCTAATCTGCAGTCTGCCCAGTGTTCTTATGTATATATTTGTTTTTATTCATAAGTAGTTTGTTTAAGTTTCTGCCTTTAAAAATAGTAATTGCTATTAAAATTTATTATTTAATAAAATTTAATTTTATTATTTAATGAATTTAATAAAATTTAAATATGTATAATTAAACACCAAATAATACTAATCACTATTATTGTTTGGATCTGTGTGCGTGTGAGACTGTGCTTGCTATGGTGTGCATGTAGCGTCAGAGGACAGCTTTTCAGGAGTTAATTATCTCCTTCAGTCGTTTCTTAAGGCAGGGCATTTCCTCTGCTGCAGATCCCAGCTTCGAGCTGCCTCTCCTGTCCTCACATTTCACTTTGCATAGGAGTGCTGGGAATTATAGATACCAGCCAGCACATCTGACTTGTGTGAGTTCCAGCATCAAACTCCAGTCACCAGGCTAGGCTTCTGCTTTTCATTAGGTAATATTTAAACCAACACAACAAAAGAACAAAATATAAAAAGCCATTTTTTTCCTCTGGAATTTATATCCTAAAAACATTAGCATCTCTTCTCCCCATCTCTTTTCTGAGTGCTCTTTTCAGATGCCCGGCTGTGTATTGGACCAAATTCAATTAATGTATCCAATAGATACACCAGAGTTGATCTCTTCTCAGTGATTAATGTTACATTCATCTATTAGCTCAGCTAAAAAGCCTGCTACTGAGTTACTCATCAAGCCTGATTGGTTTTACCTTCAAAATGTCTCCTCGCTCTATCTGCGTCTTCCTGCCTTCTCTGTGACATACATAGCTCAGGCTGTTGACAAATGTATACATCAGCTTCCCTAGCAGCCCCATTGGCTGCACTGCACCACAGCTCTCTCTATGAAATAGAGCACTGGATCTGATTTCCTTTCTCTTAAAAGATGTAATAGCTCTTTTTCTGGAGAATTCTACATTCCTAATATTACTTGATTTCTGAGTACTACTAAAGATGCCCTATGATAGGATGCTTTCACAGTAAAACTGTTCTTAATCATTGTCCTATTAACTAGTGAGATGCATTTTGGGGATGGGGAAGGAAACTTCCTTGACTAACGTAGTATTACTTCTGTTACAGTGCTTTTGGACTGAAGTAGTGAGAATAGAGACTGGATTATTAGCGCTCCTGAGCAGTGGGGCATGCTCCAGCCCCTCAGGTTTAGGATGGTGCTGATAGCTGGGATCAGATTATACATTCAGTTTCTTTATGTAATAGGTCCATACTTAATTAAGGAGAAGAAACTGTGCTGTTTTGGAGTGCTCAAGGCGGGGAAGCTTTGTCTGCAGGGAGAGCCACCTCTGGGCTCAGAGTTAGTGAGAAAAGCCTTATCACTTGCCTGGAGCGATATATGATTTTTTTTCGATTTTCTTTTAAAAAGAAACAAGGTAATTACCCTCTAGCAGTTGCCATGGCAACAGTACTATAGCCTGGGAGAATTTTCTTTTTATCCTCTACCCATGACTAGGCAATAAACTCAATTATAAAAAAAATTTAAATGGCACACCAAACCAGTGTACCATCATCTCTGAGGAGTAAACAGAGGAGACATACATGGAAGGAAGAAAGTAAGTGCCAGGGAAGAAAGGGGCTATCGGTGATCAGCTAAACAGCCTGTGATCCAGTAGTAATCATCTTCGCTCAGCATGGGGTGTGCTGGTGAATGGAACCAGCTGAGCCATTGGCTGATGACCTCAGAATTTTGGGTCTTAGTGTAAATTTTCAAGATACCACATGCTCAAAAATCTGAGTCTTCTGGACAGTGCATATTCCTTGTGGTCCTTACCACGCTGGAGAGCACAGACCAGGGAGTTGTTTCCTTTCCACCACTCGTTTATTAGGAACCTATAAGACAAGCAAAAACCTGCAACCTGACAACCAGCAAATAAATGATAGCTTCTGACCAAGTTCCAGGGACCAGTCACATGCTGTGTGCTTCCTCACCTGATCCTCATGACACATGGCATACTATTCTTCCTCACTTGATCCTCATGACACATGGCATGCTATTCTTCCTCACTTGATCCTCATGACACATGGCATGCTATTCTTCCTCACCTGATCCTCATGACACATGACATGCTTCCTCCTCACCTGATCCTCATGACACAGGACATGCTGTTCTTCCTCACCTGATCCTCATGACACATGACATGCTGTTCTTCCTCACCTGATCCTCATGACACAGGACATGCTGTTCTTCCTCACCTGATCCTCATGACACATGGCATGCTATCCTTCCTCACCTGATCCTCATGACACATGACATGCTATCCTTCCTCACCTGATCCTCATGACACATGACATGCTATCCTTCCTCACCTGATCCTCATGACACAGGACATGCTATCCTTCCTCACCTGATCCTCATGACACATGACATGCTATCTTTCCTCACCTGATCCTCATGACACATGGCATGCTATTCTTCCTCACCTGATCCTCATGACACATGGCATGCTATCCTTCCTCACCTGATCCTCATGACACAGGCTATTCTTCCTCACCTGATCCTCATGACACATGGCATGCTATTCTTCCTCACCTGATCCTCATGACACAGGACATGCTATCCTTCCTCACCTGATCCTCATGACACAGGACATGCTATCCTTCCTCACCTGATCCTCATGACACAGGACATGCTATCCTTCCTCACCTGATCCTCATGACACAGGACATGCTATCCTTCCTCACCTGATCCTCATGACACAGGACATGCTATCCTTCCTCACCTGATCCTCATGACACAGGACATGCTATCCTTCCTCACCTGATCCTCATGACACAGGACATGCTATCCTTCCTCACCTGATCCTCATGACACAGGACATGCTATTCTTCCTCACCTGATCCTCATGACACAGGACATGCTATCCTTCCTCACCTGATCCTCATGACACAGGACATGCTATCCTTCCTCACCTGATCCTCATGACCAGGACATGCTATCCTTCCTCACCTGATCCTCATGACACAGGACATGCTGTTCTTCCTCACCTGATCCTCATGACACATGACATGCTATCCTTCCTCACCTGATCCTCATGACACATGACATGCTATCCTTCCTCACCTGATCCTCATGACACAGGGCATGCTATCCTTCCTCACCTGATCCTCATGACACAGGACATGCTATCCTTCCTCACCTGATCCTCATGACACATGGCATGCTATCCTTCCTCACCTGATCCTCATGACACAGGACATGCTGTCCTTCCTCACCTGATCCTCATGACACAGGACATGCTGTTCTTCCTCACCTGATCCTCATGACACATGGCATGCTATCCTTCCTCACCAGATCCTCATGACACAGGACATGCTATCCTTCCTCACCTGATCCTCATGACACAGGACATGCTATCCTTCCTCACCTGATCCTCATGACACAGGACATGCTATCCTTCCTCACCTGATCCTCATGACACATGACATGCTATCCTTCCTCACCTGATCCTCATGACACAGGACATGCTATCCTTCCTCACCTGATCCTCATGACACATGACATGCTATCCTTCCTCACCTGGTCCTCATGACACATGACATGCTATCCTTCCTCACCTGATCCTCATGACACAGGACATGCTATCCTTCCTCACCTGATCCTCATGACACAGGACATGCTATCCTTCCTCACCTGATCCTCATGACACAGGACATGCTATCCTTCCTCACCTGATCCTCATGACACAGGACATGCTATCCTTCCTCACCTGATCCTCATGACACAGGACATGCTATCCTTCCTCACCTGATCCTCATGACACAGGACATGCTATCCTTCCTCACCTGATCCTCATGACACAGGACATGCTATCCTTCCTCACCTGATCCTCATGACACAGGACATGCTATCCTTCCTCACCTGATCCTCATGACACAGGACATGCTATCCTTCCTCACCTGATCCTCATGACACAGGACATGCTATCCTTCCTCACCTGATCCTCATGACACAGGACATGCTATCCTTCCTCACCTGATCCTCATGACACAGGACATGCTATCCTTCCTCACCTGATCCTCATGCACAGGACATGCTATCCTTCCTCACCTGATCCTCATGACACATGACATGCTATCCTTCCTCACCTGATCTTCATGACACATGGCATGCTATTCTTCCTCACCTGATCCTCATGACACATGGCATGCTATTCTTCCTCACCTGATCCTCAGGACACATACATGCTATTCTTCCTCACCTGATCCTCATGACACATGACATGCTATCCTTCCTCACCTGATCCTCATGACACATGGCATGCTATTCTCGGTTACAGTGAGGCAGTATCTGCAGTGATGTTTCCAAGACCACATTGTTAATAGAAAACAGAGCCAGGAGATTGGGCTTTAGCTTAAAACTAATTTTCCTAATCAGGAAGTTAAATTATTTCCTTTTTCCTAGGATTAACTGTTGATTTTTATCTAATTTTTTGATCCAGACTTAGTTTGGGTATAGGAAAGGATTTAAATTTCACTAATTTCTTACTTTTTTTCTTTGAAAGTGGATAGTATGTGCTTTTATTTTTTCTATTCTTTAAAGTTTTTATTTTGATAATCTTAATTAAAATGTTTAAGATAGTTCAGAAAAGGTGCTTTTCTCTGAATATACAATAAGCTAGGATATTTTATTATATATTAGAAAACTAGAGGTTGAGTTTTTAAGAGATAGACATTGCTCCTCCCCACTTCTAAACCATCCCCTCTAGAGTATTAAGAGTGGATCTCAGATGGATGCTCACCCTTTGCACCTGTTAAGATGGCCGAGCTTCTTATGGCTAAACTTGTGGCAGGCCCAAGTTTAGAGAGTATGTGTACAAGGGAGTGCCTTTTGAAACAGGAGATCAAGATTTATTTTGACTAAGCAAAGACATTTGAGCTCCTAAACAATATTCTGAGAGACCTAGAAGGAAGTTCGAATAGCACCAAATCAGCAATTTTGTTCTTTAGTAAACAGCAAAGAGCAAAAATATTGGGTAGATTTTCCTTAGGGTTTTAGAAGGTAGATAATCGGTAATATAAAGCTTGTGGCAGGAGTATAAGGCATATAAGGATCGGTGGGAGGGAGAAATGATCTTTTATTTTTAATTCCTACTAAAATTGTATCTGTCATACTTCTTTTGCTTCTTCTTTGTGGTTTCCTTAGGTCACTGGACCTATTTGGGCTGGGGAGAGCATCAGAGTACGTAAGCATTTCAATTCCTTATCATTTTCTAGACCCTTTTCTGTTGAGAGAGAGAGAGAGAGAGAGAGAGAGAGAGAGAGAGAGAGAGAGAGAGAGAGAGAAGAGTGTGTGTGTGTGTACGTGCCAGATTGGGTGTGGCATACAAACATGTGTGCCATTGTGGGGGTGTGGAGGTTAGAGGAGTTGGAGGACTTGGTTCTTTCCTTCAACATAGATTTTGAGGATTGAGCTCAGGTCATCAGGTGCCTGTACCCACTGAATCATCTTCTAGCCCAATGTTTTTGATTTGTTCCCTTTAATGTTTTCTCTCTATGAAGCTAGATATTCATGCATATCAGTACATGCAATTCAGTTCTCTTTTCCTATTTAAGTGGTGGCAGGGATGGGGTGGGGAGCAGGAGAAAAATGAAGAGAAGGGAAAAGCGGACAGTGATTTTGATTGAGAGTTAGACAACAGAGTCGAGGTTGATAGGAGGACTGAGCTACTTCCTAGACACAGGGGTGCTATCAGCCTTTTGTGTTGGCACTGTTGGTCTCCTGACACAGGAGTGCTATGACCAGTAGTTTATTCTGAGCTGAGCTGAGACAGGATTGTTGCTGTGCATTTAGTGTGGCCATGTGATGGTAATGCTGGGAAGATCTGAAGCATAGAGCGATGTTTCTGGTTTGTTAGTCTAGCCAAGTTTCATCTTCGGAAACAAGAGACAGGAGCCATGGCTTGTCTTCTCCTTGAAGCATCCGACCTATGCTAGAATCCACCTTTGTTCTTGAGGCCGGCGAGCAGGCAGCCAGTTCTTTCTAGCAGAATGCTCATTTCTAGGCTGACTTTGTCCATTGGACAGGGCAAGAACCAGCCTCAGTGGCACCAAGCAGATGGATGGTTGGAGTTATATGGTCATTGTCATTGGAATGTGTAAGTAATTCCTGTGGCTTGTGTCCTAGAGAACTGCTCCAAATAGCCTGGGAAAGATCAGAAATGTTAAGATTCTCAAGTTGAAAAAACTAAGTCACAAAGAATACATGTCAGTTCTCTTTTATTTCTTCTCTGGGCAGCAAAGTTCTAGTAGTATTCAGGATCTAAGAGGACTACATACCAGAGAAGGCAGTGTTCAGGATCTCACTCAGTTTTCTCGAGTGTTTCCTGTGAGGTTGGAGGACCATCCTTGCCACAGCTTAAATGATCTTACCTAGGTTACACTTACTTTCTATTTTTGCCTTTCATGCACATACTGAGTGAAGTATCAAGCTTTTCTTAGAATATATATATTGTAATAGAATACGAATATACATACACACATATATAGACATACACACACACTTTCATTATGCCATCGTCTGAACTCAGGCAGGTTTTCCCTTCCCTCTCCACTTTTACCTACTGAAGAGCCATGGTTCTTTGAACCATGTCCCTAAAGTTTTTTCTCCTTCCCCATCAGGAAGTGAATCTTCTTTCCCTTCAAGTCCTTTCAAGGCCTCACTCTGTAGCTCTGGCTGGCTCAGAACTCTCTTACGTAGATCAGGCCTCAAACTTGGGTATGTGTCAGCACCCGGCTGCTTTTTAAACTTTTCTCCTTAAACTAGCTCACAAGTCCCTTTGGCGGAATGACAGACAAACTTGGACTCAGCAATTGTTCTTTTTCTGTAAAGCTATTTTCTTCCCTAGGTCACTTGGCACTGAGGGGTAAGTCATAGAGGCTGTGCCTGACACACTAAGCAGCATTTTATTCAAGCTGAAGGGTTTACCTTTCCCTTAATTTCTAATTTGCTTCAATGCTCAAATGTGTTTCTTTCTTGCTTCCCTTACCTGCAGACTAACATTGAAGCCCTGGAGTCCTTTTCACTGCCTGTTTTTCCTCAAGTTTTTTTTAAACATTATATCCTTGCTCCAACCCAAGGTTAAGTTCTTCTGGGCAATACTTGACAGAGCTCACATTGCCTAGGCTGGTCTTGAACTTGCTATATAGATGAGGATAGCTTTGAATTCCTAATCCTCTTGCCTCTACCTTGCAAGGTCTAGAGTTATAGATGTGTGTTTCAGCAGTTCTGTCTGCATTTTGTTGTGTATTTGAGTTTATTAGGTCGTTGTCATTTCTGCTCTATGAACACAAGTCAGGATTTTCTGCCCAAGTGTAAGCTTGATCTTAACAGTCTTTGGGAGATTTCTTCAGCCTACACCGCTACTGAGATTATCTTTCAAAATTACTGTTATGAGGTGCCCTTATGTGCTAACAGCATTGCCATTTGGCATTGGTGAATGTTTCTTTTCTTTACTAGGAGCCAAATAGGAACTTGGCAAAAAAGGACATGTGGGACCTTGTTAATTGTACACATATGGGTATAGTATCAGATATGGCTTCTCTGTAATGTGGTTTACATAGTGTTAGGTTCAGTCCTTCCCATACACAGTTTTTTATGTGATGGTGGTTGTTTTAGTTATCATTAAGAAAATCTGGCTAGTCGCTGCTGGTTTTGAAAGCAATACTAATTTCGATTACTATTGCGTTGTCAAGTGAGTGTGGATATGTTTTCTGCTTCTCTCAGCCCACGCTCGGGGTAGGAATTCTGAGCACAGGGTGTAGACTCTTGATCGGAATTATTAGGGAACTTGTATTACAGAGGACAGTTGTGCTGCTGTTCTGAAGCTGCCTGGGAGCCTTTGGATTGATAGACAAGCCCTGACCACGGCTGTCTGACCCTGGGCCTGGCTTCTGATATGCATGGTTATTTGGCTCAGCCCGTGCATTTTAAAGGCTGTAAGCTCCAGACCAACTTTAAATTAAAATTAGAATATATTTTCTTCTAAGACACGGAAACGACATTTTCCCCTCTGTTCTTTCCCCTTTGATAATCGCAGAGTCCCAGAATCTCTGGGAGATATTTCAAAGCAGAACTTAATTAGGTCATTCTAGCTAGAAAACTGGAAGCAGAATTCCAGAGAATTTTGCATTGGGAAAATGCAATTTAGGTGTTCCTCTCAGGATCGACAGTAAAATGGAACTGTCATGTCCTTATCTCATGATAAGGAGGCAGACCTTTTGATGTCTCCGGACTTCTATGCAGCTAAATTATTACTCTTATTTTTAAGCTTCAGGTGTAACCTAGGTTAGAACAGGAAACATTCTGAAAACCTACATAAAAGGTGGTTGGTCTGTGTTTTTCCACAGCCTTTGAAGACCCTGATAGTGCCGTTGATGACCGGGACAGTGACTACCGAAGTGAGACCAGCAATAGCGCCCCACCTCCTTATCACACGACTACCCAGCCCAACGCGTCTGCACACCAGTTCCCTGTGCCAGTGCCACTGCCACAGCAGCTATTTCTTCAGGGAAGTTCCCGAGACTCCTGCAATGACTCTATGCAGAGTTATGACCTTGACTACCCAGAGCGTCGGGCCCTCAGGTTGGTATTGATCCAGGTTCCTTAACGGCAGCTGGCAGGCAGGGTCCTGGTGATCTGATGGCGTTGGTAGTGGAAGTGTAGCTGTATGATGGGTCTTGGTCTTCCCCACACACTTACGTCTACACGTTTCCAAAGCAGTGCTTGTCTTCGTGAGCCTATCAGCGAGGCCATGCTCACCTGGTGAGTGGTTGAACAAAACCTGCTCTATCTACCTCATCTCTTTTCTGCATCAGTAATTTTGACAAACAATTTACTAAGATTTGACCAGTATAAGTGTTTGAATAGTCTTTCCTGTTCATTTCCTTAGAAGTTCATAAGAAAACCGATACAATTGTATTGCAGCAGATTTGGTATTTTTTGCTGGAACTTAATTCATTTTATTAATTTCTTCAATATGCAATATTTTTATGTTTAGATAAATTTTAAGGTAGAATTCGGCATTCAATGAAGAATGTCCCACTACATGCATGGTCTTTCTCTCTCCCATATCTTCGTGTCTCCTGGTTTTCTTTATATTACTATTTTTATGTGCCCTTCCATAGGTAAATCTCATACATAATAAGTATAAGGGAAAGACTTACACATGTGCTCTTCCTTGCTCCCCAGTATTTTAAAACACCATTTCAATTAAAATTGTGGGGAAATAATATAGTGGATATTCATACTGTTGTTGCCTTGACTTAGTTGCATCAACACATAGCCACATTTATTTGACTTCATCATCTCTAATATAGTAATCCACATGTGCTCTTCTTCCTGACATTTTACAGTATGCTGCAGACATCACCTTACAACACTACACAGTACTTGAGCACATAATTTCTGAAAAGGGGACTTTATATTACATAAACTTAATGCTCTGATAATACTAAGAAGTTTTATAATACAATACAATAACATAATCCAAAACACAATTTCTCTACTTTCCCCAGTGGTTTTCGTGCACATTTTTCCTTTTTCTTTTAAAAAACTTATTGTATTTTATTTTGAATCAGGGTCTCATGATAAAACCCAGGCTTGTATTTTCCCTTTTTAAAAATAAAAAATAATATGTAAAATCTTTGATATATGATCAACCTAGTCAAGAATCAAAAAGCATTATATTTGGTTTTCTTATTTCTTTAGTCTCCTTTAATTTACCAAATTTCCTTTGCCATGTTTTTCCCCTAGCTGTGTAAGACACTTTCTTTTTTGAAGAACCATGGTTGTCTGTTTTGAGACTGTAATTTGGTTTTCTTTGATTATTTCTTTGTGTTTAGAATCAGTTTAAACATTTCTGGCAGAGATACTAGGTAGGGTGATGTTCCCTTCATAGTTCATCAGAAAGTGCAAGTACTTTGTCTTTTTGTTACGGACACTTTATTTAATATCCTGGTAAAGAATTTTACTATATGCTATATTGTTCCCCAATATAAAGATATTTTTTCTTATTTGTAACCAATTAATATCTGGGATTACATTAGTATCCTATTTTCCCAACAGTTTTTACCAATGATTTTTAACATCTATCGATTCTTGCTCCAATCATTTATTTTATTGGTGAAAGATTAGTTATTTTTAAAATACTTTGAATGTAACTGATAATTTTACCTTTTATAAGTCACCAGATCATAGAGATGATCTTACCCCGCCCACTGCCATTTCACTAAATTGTGCATTGATGAATTTTTATCTGGAACTTTAAAAGGCCATGTACCTGCTAGCCAATATCATGTCCTAGTTTACTGTTAGTGTTAAAAGGATTTTCCATGATGTTTCCATACCAAAACATAATTGATATTCTGAATCTAAAACAAAATATATTACTACATATTAAGAATCTGATGGAAGCTGGAACTACTTCTTAATGGTTGTTGACTGAATGCATGCGTTTATTGTTCGTTTGGTTCTGGTAGTGCTGGGGGTTGTTTGTGCCGTGTGCATGTGAAGCCAGGCACTCTGCTGCTGAGTTATCCCCAACACACTTTGCACTCTTTATTGTTCTGTGACCCATCGCATTGAATTATAGTTGCTCACAGGAACATGGGTGAGAGGTTAGGTAGAGGGATTTTGGGAACTTACCGCATTGCTTTTTATGTTATTTTAATTTATTTACTTACTTTAAGCTGCAGGTTCTTGATATACTGCCGAGGCAAGCCTGGAGTTCCTGAGCTCACCTGATCCCCCTGCCTCAGCTGCCACTGGGCTGAATGCATACATGTTTTATTCATTGATAGTAGTTTATACTAGCCTATTTTAAGGAAGTATCAAAATTTATTTTACATTTGGCCTTCCCTCTGTGTGTGCAAGCATAGATGTACAGGCCAACACTATACTAACTGCACACTCTTCCAAACAAATTAGCTTACCTAATCATTTCATTATCTTGCTCATTTCCCTGGTTGTTACTATAATAAATATCATTTAGAAGCACATTGATGCTATCTATATTTCAAGTTACAAACTATTTCTAAAATTTTTAGATAGCCTAAAATTTACTTGTATCAATATATAAAATGAGGTCTAAAAGTAACTATCATTTTGAACATAGGAAAAATTAATAGGATTTAAGTAATTGTTTATTACTTTTTTTGTTTAAACTTTTTTTTGAGATGGGGTCTCACTATGTTGCCTTGACTGGCCTGGTTTAGAACTTACTGTGTAGATGAGGCTGGCCTCAAACTCCCAGCACTGGGATTGTTTAGGCAAGTGTTCCCCATGCCCAGCTAGTGGTTTTTTTTTTTTTTTTAAATCTGATGTTTTGAAATCATTTTTCCTTTAGAAAGGTTGAAAGACTGGCTGGGGAGATGGCTCGGTGGGTGAAGCACTTGCCACACAGTCTATCAACCTGAGGTAACATCCTCAGAGCTAAGTAAGAATTGAATCCAGTAGCACAATGATAGTAACCCCAGTGTTTATCACCACCCAGAGTGGAGAGGCAGAGACAGGAGATCAGAAACTTGTGAACAAGTTTAGTATAGACAGCAATGAAGAATAAGAGACCTCATTTCAGGCTTCGACCTGCACATGTGTTCTGTGGCACCTGTGACCCATATTCACAACACGAACACATATGCATATATCATACACAAACTACACTTAGAAGAGATGGTGTTACTAGCATTAATTATAAAGTATAAACTGTTCGTAGATGTAGTCTCAAAATATTAGGTTACACAGTTTTAGCAAAAGAAATTGAAATCCTCTAAGGAGCAAATGTGTTTTACAGAAAAAATAGAAGCATAAAAATAATTTCATTTACTGTAGCTATGGCTGCCTGTAGATTTATTTTGGAATAATAAAGATTCTTTCCACATTAGAGTTATGTTTGGGTTATTTGAGAGTGATGAAGAGAGTAAGGAAATTTGTTGGAGAGTAATAAAACTGTGTTTTAAACAATGTGTTGTTTAAGCTGGATGTCGTGGTACAGGCCTTTAAGTCCCAGTACCCAGGAGTCAGAAACCAGTGGAGCTCTGTTGGGTTCAAAGTCAGCCTGTCCTACATAGCAAGTTCCAGGACAGAAAGGGCTACATAGTCACTGACTTTAAAAACAAGCAAGCAAGCAAACAAACAAACAAAAAAAAATGTGTGTGTGTGTGTGTGTGTGTGTGTGTGTGTGTGAGTGTGAGAGAGAGAGAGAGAGAGAGAGAGAGAGAGAGAGAGAGAGAGAGTGCTGATTTTCTTACTCAGCCATTTTAGAGAATGCAGAATAACAGGGATTTATATAATTTGATGTTTGACAACCAAGTCTATATTCACTATCTAACTTTAGTGTTGAAAGGAGTTACCACACTGTCATTCTCAATCAGGAAAAACTTTTAGTGGCTTCATGACCACTTTGCTCTGCATTCCTATTACTTTCTTTCCTTTTTGTTTGCTTGTTTAGTGGTTTGAGAAAGATCTTACTGCATAGCCCTGGATGTCCTGTAGCTCACTATGTAGACCAGGCTGGCCTCAGACTCACAGAGATTCATCTGCCTCAGCCCCTCTTCTACTGGCATAAAAGGCAGGCACCACCAAGCCTGACTGTGTTCCTATTTCTTAAGTATCTGATCCCTAAGAGAACATACTAAGCTGAAAACCTCCTAGTCTGTAGACTACTTCTGTGTAGAAATAGAGAAAGCAGGCAGTCTCTGATGAATGAAGGGTCAGCTGGCTTCTGTACTCATTGTTTAAACTAGACCTTGAATTTGCAATAATCACCATGGGGAGGCATAGCCCTTTATGACCTCAGTTCTTTTGGATTCACAAGCAAAAAATTACACTGCTTTAAATAATTTGCTCGTTTGGTAGTGTTATACTTCTGATGGCCAAAAATTATTTTTGGAATGCAAGTTTTTTCTTTTTAAAGATAGACATTTGGTTATAATCTTGTGTATACTGCCTCAAATATAACATTCAGCAAGTTAACATTTAGATTTCTTTTTAGACTCAAACACATCAACAAATATAGGTTTCTTGAAATCTTTTAATACTTTTTTTTGGGTGTACTTAACTGTTCTAAACTTGGGCATTCTGAATTCAGTGTGGATATTAATAAAACATGTATAAACTTTGTTTCTCAGAAAATAAAAAAAACTGAAAAAATTAGCAGTGATAAATGGTAACAAGTGAAACTTAAATTGTTATTAAAGCTGTTGTTTTTCTGATGTAGAAAAGCTCGGTACTGACACAAGATTGGTTCACACATGTGGAGTTCCTTTTCATGTTTTTTTCTGTTTGAGTTTTTTTAAAAAATCATATTGGAAATTTTAGTATTGTAAACCCATTGAACAGGTACTGAGTCTTATAACTCATGTCTTCCTTTTCTCTGTTTCTTTTTCCATTTTCTTTATTTCTCCAATTTTAACCTCTTACATCAGACAAGACTGGCAGGCTAAGAATGACAAAATTAGGATTATTTCAGCTTTTTCTAATGTTAATTATGAAGAACAAGAAAATAAATATGAGATGAATGGGAGAACATCACAAGACCTTCTAGAAAATAGCGATATATATTTGAAGGAAGTAGGGGTCAAAGAAATGAGAACCTTTTCAAAAACTGATGAGAGCCACAGCCAACCAAACCAACCAGAGAACAGTTTCAGAAAGATATCTCTCAAGAGCAGGCATGGCCAGAAGTGTGAAGCATCTGCACTTCCCAGATACCCTCAAAAATATAACACAATAGATAGGAGGAGGAAAAAAGCCTTCTACAGCCATTCTGAAGATAAAGAAAGATGGCATTACAACACTAAGAGTAATTCTAAATGTGCATTTCCAGAGACTGAGAAATCTGCTCATTATCACATTGAAAAGAAGAAACTAAACTACCTGGTTTTGTACCCTTACCAACACGGACTCGTGAAGAGCAGCACCCGGAACACAAGCTTGGAAAGCTGTGATTATGGCCTGCCCCATCACTTAAGGAACTATGGGAATGTACCTGGCTCTAACTGCCCCATCACTAACCTTACTCCAGTAGATATTCTTGATGAGTCTCCCAGCAGTACTTCTGAGGAAATTTTAGATTCCCCCATTTCTGATGAGCAGGAAAGTATGTCACCAACATGGCATGCATCCAATGTCCATCATATAGGAGACTTTTCTGAAGAATATTATGTAGCAAATTCAGCATTGCCATTGCAAAGGATGAACTGTAATGCAAACACAGTTGGAGATTTGTCCAGATGCGCTGTGGAAGATATTACCCCTTCCTTTGTTGAAGGACCCAAAGAGAACTATGTTGACACAATGGATGAGCTTCAGTGTTTGGTAGAAACTGTGTCAGAATATTTAGCAGAGAAGGAAGAAGAGATTAATAGATTCGGTTCTCTTTCAAAAACTAAAGAACCACACAAACACAATACTGCTATTGCTAATGCAGAACAGAAAACACCTGAGAATCAAACATCGCCTTCAACTGTTACCCAGAATGCCAAGGCCAGGGCTCTATCTTTCCCTGAGCTGAACGGAGTAAAGTGTGCTGTTGGTTCTTTATTCAGTTCATTAACAGAAAAAGTAGGTTCAGACACAAAGCATCTTACAACCTCTGTGGAAAAACTGGTTCATTTAGTTCCAGAGAAAACAGAAACTTGGAACCAAACAGAGACAATTAATGTGGGACCTAGCCCCAGTGCCAAGTCAGTATTAGAGAAGGATCTTTCTGCACAAACTTTATTATCCTGTCAAACAACTGATGATAAGGATACTGACAGACATGGCAGAGCCTCTGAGAATGAGCACCTAGGTGGTAAGACTAAAGGGGAGAGCTCTCAGGACAGCACAGAGACTACTAGAAAGGACTCTGCTCCACAAGTTCAGAGTTCAATTGTGAAGTCTGTTTTCAGCATGCTGAATCCATTAAAGATATTTTCTGAGAAAGAAGAAGCCAAAAGTGAAGACCTCAGCAAGGTATTGAGAAGGGAAAGCACTGTTGGGTGTGGTTCTGAGTCAAACCAAAGTGAGGACCTCCTGGACAACCAAAATAGCAGTCTTGTTTCTCTAAATAGAAGTAAAAGAGAAACTGCAGATCTTCAAATGCAAGCAAGGGAAAATTTGCTGTCCTTACAAGTGGCTGATGAGCCTTCAAACTTAGCTAGTAGTACAGGTAAGAAAGGTGATACTGATAATCAGTTGGAAGGAAAACCTTGTGTTGAGCTTTCTCTATCAAAAGACCAACCCAAACAAAGTGCCAACGATACTATGGGGTGGCCTGGTATAGCTGGCAGTACCCTCACAAATGAGGAATCTTCTACAAAAGCATTAGAGGAGGACAAAGTTACCAGTGATGATGATTTCCTTGAGCCACTAAGAAAATCATTTAGTCAGTTCCTTTTTACTTCTCCTGAGACCTGTCAAAAAGAAACTCTGTCAGAATCTGTAAAAATTCTTAAACTGGAAGAAGATGGACAGGAAAGAGAAGCTAAGAAAGACGGACTTTCATTTTCGTTTAGCAGAAAACTGCATATTCCATTTTTCAATGTTCTTAGCCATTCTGAAAAGCATCAGGATGTAAAAGAGAAAGGAAGTATTTTTCCTTTGTTTAAATTTCCTCTCACTGACAGTCATAACACTGTTAATAATCAGAGTTTTCACAGCTCAGTAGTAGCCACTGATAAAAAGGTCCAACAAAATTGCCACGTGGATACCAGACTTATTTCAGTAAATTCTAGCTTATTTCCAAATATTCATAATCATCTAGAGAAACTAGATAATACTGAGGAATTCAGTGAGAATGACCAAATATATTGTACTGAAGATGTTAAATTTAATTCATTAAAGTCTAGTTCAAATACTCATAATGATCCAGAGAAACTTTACAGCACAGAGGAATTTAATAAGAGTGACCAGACACATTGTTCTGAAGTTGAAAAACATAACACAATGAGGTCTGACTTAACCTCAGATATTAATAGTGATTTGGGGAAATATGGGAGTTTGGAGGAATTGAACCCAAGCAGCCATGCAGCAGTAGAGCACTATGAAAAAGTTGTGCCCAAAGAACAACACATCACTGTAGAATCTGCACTCTCAGAAGAACGTGCAGATCTTACACAAGTGGCATTTCCCTTGATGTCAGGCTCTTCATTAGAGCTTTTTTCCGCCATTTCAAAATCCACGTTAGTTAATGACATTAATGAAGACAAAGTTGAAAATGAAACTTCTAACAAAGGAACCCAAAGAGGCTTCTTTTCTGGCCTTTTAAGCAAGTTTACTTCTCCAGAAAACATGCCTAGTCAACAGGAATTCAACTTGAAAAGTGACAGTTCCCAGGATAAGAATAATACCTCAAGCTCATTACTCTCTGGAATATTGAACTTGATATCAAACAGCAGTGTGAATGATTATAATCCAATTGAAGCAAAGCTCATGTCTTTAGATGATGCAAAAAATTTGGATGGAAATAAGCATTTGTCCACAGATGAAGTTCCTGTTGACTCATGTACGACTTCTGAGAACCTAAGGAGCCAACTTGAAAACAATGAAACTTCTAGCTTTATAAAAAATTCTTTGTCATTATCAAAAGAAGCCATTCTATCATCTGATGGTTGGGTTAATAATCATCTTTGCCCTCCTACATGGAAAAGCCAGGAGAGTGAAAAACATTGCCCTTCTGAGAACATACTCCATTGTTCTGAACAGGGTTCCTTAGAGAAATCTTTGACCAAGAGGCCAACATCAAACCATATTCTTGACATAAAACTACATGAAATGTCAAACAAGCTAAGTTCACCAACACTGAATACTAACATTTTAAGTAAGTCAAACCATTATCAGGGCTTTGATGAGGACTTTTTTGAATGGGATCCTGATTTAAAAGATTTCTCCAGAAACTCCAGAAGACTTCAGCCAGTTTATCATTTGTTGAATCAAAATACATTTCCATCAGCAGATGCTTTCTTGTGGCCTGACTCAGAAAATCCAGTAATAAATTTGTGCCAAAAAGATCAAAATGCAAATATATTTGAGTGGGGCACAAATCCAAACAGTGTCATTTCATGTGACTTACCATATGAATCATTCGACCAGTTAGCATTTAATGAAGGTTACTTATTAAGAGGTGATATGTGGGCAGCCAACTCATGTGGAAATTCTGGTTATCTTCCAGTTAATGAGACCAAGAATTCTCTAGAGGAATTGCCCATTGATTTAAGTTACTCTTCAGATTATGAGAAAATTATGTGCTCTCTGCTGCAACAAGAATCATTAAGAATGGACGAAAACTTGATCTTTTCAAGTTTTGGTTATGAGTATCAGGAGTGGTTATCATATCTTGAAAATGGAGTTTGGTGGCCCTCAGAGGATGGGAATTATGGATATTATATGTTTAATGATGGTCAGTATATATATTCTCTCCTCACTGATTCTACTGGGCAGTATGTATATTTATTTATACCCGATTATTATGAATATTTGAACTATAATTTACAAACAGATGCTTTCCCAAGTATTATGTTAGATGACAACACTATTTCTGCCCATAGTCTTCAAGTTCTTGACAAAGAAGATAATTTAGTATGGTATTTTGAAGAAGAATCAATTGAAGACCCTCTTGACTTATCTATAACTTTGCCAAGAAGTGAGAGGTCATTGTTTGTAAATCTGGAAACCTTTTCTCAAGTATTTGAGTCAAGTTTTGACCAAAGGGATAAACCATTAGATTTTTCAGGCTATAATTCTCAAAAGTTTAAAAGAGATTTTAGATCTTTCATAGGGAGACCCTATTGTTCAGAAGACCTTGAGTATATATTGGATCTTAGAAACAAGCCTGGAACTATGAGCAATCATGCCTTAAATAGAGGCCCAATTACAGAGAGAGATATGAACTGGCCTTTAGCAAAAAAGTCATCAGCTCACCTTTCCAGGTTCCATTCCCACCAGCCATCTTCTGAAGAACCTTCCTCTTTAATTCATCCTGAGAGTAAGACTGAAAGTTCACAAAAGGAAGAAACCTCATCAATGAACAAATTGACACCTATGTTTTCTATTTTGGGTACCTTGATTAGAAGTAGTTTGAATTTTGGTAAGAGTGAATCTGTAGATGGTTTGGTCATACAGAAAACAGATCAGCAATCAAAGTTATCTGAACCCATACATGATGGTCTTCAGTCATTGATCTTGAGTAAGCAATTACCATGTAACTCCACAAATGAGGACAGAAGTCATCCCAAGGATTTGGAGAGGCAGATAGTATCCAGTGTTCACCAACCAGAGTTTATTGACAATATAAGGGAAGAATTCTCTTTACATAAAAATAATCACACGGAAAAGGGAAGTTTATTAAAATCTGGTTTTCAAGTAAGCCCAAAAACTATTAAAGTTAAAACAGATGTAGAGGATGTTAAAATTATTACAGCAAAGTCCATTGTAGATCCTCTTGCACCACAGCTTAGTAAGGATGAACATAAGAATTGTGAACTTCTGCAAGACCAGTCTTCCAAAGAGTCTGAGAAAACTTTGCTTACAAGTGCACTGAAACTCTTTGGTTGGGAAGAAGGATCCTCAGTAAGTACAGTAACAAGTGAGAAACCGGCGTCTGGAATTTTGAACCTCTTTAAAACCCGAGTGAATAAGGAAGAATCACCAGACTTGGAAAAGATTGGTGATAAAGGTGGAAAGATTTCATCTCAGGAAAAGAAGGAATCTGCTGGGGTTGCAAGTTTTTTTGGTTCCCTTGGGGATTTCTTTAAAACCAATGTATCTCCCGTACAGACAACTGAAAATAAGTCTGTTTCTTTAGTGACTGATGAGGATGAAGGAAGGTCGAGTCCTAACCCTTTACATCAGGATACAGGAAATTTTCCTCCATTACCAGTTCCCTCAAAAAAGAAGATTAGAAGTCTGACCAAACAGACTACTATTGATGACAGCGGGTTAAGAGAACCATCAACCAGAGAGATGCAGAGTAGTGGTTTTAATGAAAAAGAGGTACCTGTCAGAGATCACCAGGGGCAGCAATCAGCAAGTCCACCTGTCTCAACAGGTCATCCAGCAGAGTCTCCCAGAGACTCTTCAAAAGGAACGGGTGCCGTATCTACAGAAAAAGAAGTTCCAAAGAATAGTAAGTCTTCTGATGCTCTAAGTAGAAGAAATACAAATGAACAAGACAGTTTTCCTAACCAAGAATGGAAATTTTCAACTGCTACACCTGCATCCCAACAAGAGTTGCCACCCAGAAGGAATATATTTTCTTTCTTAACTGGATCTGAAAAATCTGAGAACAAAGCCTCTGCAGCTCTCCCAAGGGCCAGATCTCAAGCAGAAGGGCTGTTCACTCTTCCTTCCTTTTTCTCCACAGCTAACTTAAGTACCAAGAAGGATGCCTCTCGCAGCAGCTCTGCCTTCAGTTTGTTTAACTTGTCTTTTTTGGAGGAGAAGCAGCAGCCGTCTGAGGAGAAGCAAAGCCTTTCAGCTATTCCTCCAGTGACTGCCCAGCCTTGTAGGAAGCCAGTTGTGTCTGCAGACGCAGGAGGTACTATGACAAAGGAAGATTCTACCAGTTATAAAGAAAGCATAGGCCAGGAAGTAGTTCATGAAGAACAAATGGCTCCTTGTTTATCCACTAACAGCACCACTGAGCTGACCACCTTCCTTGCAGACAAGTTCCATGTAGAGAAAACCCAGGGAAAAATGAGTTCTAGTAAAGGAGCAGAAGGAGCAACTGTTTTGATTTTCATGTGAATCAGTTGCCAGCCAATGTTGTTCCTCTTTCACCGGAATTGCAGGAACAAGCCCTGGAGGTAGCTCCTCAGGAAGAAGAGTCTTTCCACCAGGACATCTTCCCCAGGGACTCAGCAGCTGAGTCTTTTCCTCATGACAAGTGCTTGAACAAGAAGCTCAATGATTTAGATGTTTGTACTGAACACCAAAATGAAAGATTTACCACTGACTTATTGAACTTGCCTTTGGAAAATGGCTCCAACAACCTCTCCTCAACACAGATCCTGGATTTACCTCCTGCTTTTCCAGACCCAGGGCATGCAGGGCTTCTTCAGAACCAAAATGCAGATAAATTAGAAGACAGATCAGTATTAGGTTCCAAAGTAGAAATGATTTCAGGGTTTGTGACCAAAGTAAAATCTTTTTCTGGGTCCTTAATTGAACAGCCTAAGACTTTTTCTGGATTTTTTTCTATGCCTAAATCTCCAAAGAAAAATTCCTTTTTTTCTTTTTCTTCTGCTGCATCATCTGAGCCCCTCAAAAGTGAGTTGTTTGGAATTTTCAGGAGTCCCAAACCAGAAACAAACAAACAAGAACCATCTGTAAGTACTTCATGCCTTCAGAGTGGTTCTTCCAGAGACCCTGTAGGATCAGTTCCTCCAAAAAGCTTGCATAGAGAAGCTGCCTGTGCAGGACTCAATTCAGAGTCTGCTCCTAGTGCCTGTAGCATAGCTGTGGTTAGTGCAAAGTCAGAATCAGATCTGCTGGCCTATGACCCTAAACTAACACTTGAAATGGAGAAAAATAACATTCCTGAAGGTATTTCAAAATCCGCATGTTCTGAAGTACTTGCTACATCTTCTGTCTCAGAGGATGATATGGGACAAGGAATGTTATCTTTGAGTGATGAAGGAGACATGGGGCTGTTGCAGGGCACAGACACAGAGGCCTCATTGGAAGCAGAGCACATTCTTCCTCCAACGGAGCTACAGTCAGATCCTGCCTGTGTTGCTGAAGAGCATCCCCCCACAAGTCAACCACTGCCAGAGCCAGAGCCAGAGCCAGAGCCAGAGCCAGAGCCAGAGCCAGAGCCAGAGCCAGAGCTTCTGATCGCCAGCACAAATCAGGAGTTCTTTGGGCTTGCAACCACTTCTCTAGAAACTAGAACTTCACTGTTTGATCAGGCAGGAGTCAGTGAGAATACCACACTGGAAACACAAGGAGATCATTCTTGTCCTTTGCAAGAAGAGCCTGTGCTTTGTTCCAAAGAAAATTCTAGTATACATCATGCCCCAAAAGATTCACCTGTAGCACCCCAGGAAACAGAGCAGACAAGACCCCGTTTCGAGATCCCAAATATGGCCAGTTGGCCAAAGCTTCATTTCCCATCCACTCCTGACCATGGAAAGACACTGAGTTCAATCTTTAACCCCTCTTGCTCATCTGGTAGCATGGCAGCAGAGACTGGCTTAATGTCAGGTTTTAAGAAATTGTCTACTCTGTTTGAAGGAGCCAGTGAGGGGAAAGGGGGTATCCTAGGGAATGATCCAAAACTGGTGTTTGGAAAGAAACTGGATCTTTCATTTCCATGGTCAAAAGAGAATAAAGGAGACACAGAGCAAATGCCTGCAAAATCATCTCCGGTTTTGGTTGTTAGTGGTGATCAGGACCGTATCATCAGCAAGGCTAACAAAGTCTTGGAGCCTTCTCAAATACCTAGTGGTAGTCCTGAGTCAGCTGACATCTGTACTCAGCCCTCTAGGACTACAGAACAGTTGGTGGCCAAGCCTAGTGACTATGCTCATGAGCTTTCAAAGTCTGGTGAAGTGGAAAAGCAGCTGGAAATTTCAGCATCTGAAGAACACAGGGGTGAAGACAGCAACCTGTCTGGATCTGCCTGTCCTTCAGAGAAACACAAAGAAGAGCACTGTGCTCAGCCAGTAAAGCAAGAAGATGTGTCGGCTAGCACTGGCTCTGTTTTGAATGTGGGGCACCTAGTCATTCTGGAGGATGTCAAGGAAACGGTGACCAACAAAAGGCCGGTTCTCCACTCAGGCATCATAAATGGTTTTAAGGACTGACCATTTATGATGCAAATGATTAGTGGTAGATTATCATAGTTTGCTTCAGTCCATCCCATGTCTTTTCTAGCACCTGAGCTTCATGTTAATTAGGGGCTAAGTGACAAAACAAAAGTATGGGTATTTTCATTCTCTCCTTCTCCTAGTGTCAAATAGAATTCATTTAGTGGACAAGGAGCATCTAGCATAAAAGGAAGAATATTTACATAGGCTGGTTTGTTTTGGAAAAGGGAGGACAAGAAGAGGCAGCAAGTATTTAAGTGCTGTCTATCCTAAAAACATAATCAGAGAGGATGTTTTCTTGGGTCTTAGACATTTATAGTATAGTGGATGGGAATAGTTCTACTTTGCTGTGGTTTTCCAAGTCTTCTAAGCTGTCTCCCCAGTGGCTGTGAGGCTGTAAAGTAAAATACAAATTGCAAAGAATGACTTAAGCTCATCTGTATTCTACATCCTATTCCACATGGACTTGTAAAACTTCTCCTAGTGTCTCTGATACAGACTCTCACAGTGCTCGGGACTGAACAGCTATAACCAAGGTTAGGCTAGGTTGCCATGATACTCTACTCAAAGCTGAAGTTCCTTTGCTGCTCTTCTCTCATCTGGAGCTCTGAACAAGGTCTATCAGTAGAGGTTGCTATTACTGCCCCTGATCATAGGCACTGCACAGGATAGCTTAAGAGTACTACTTTGACCACTGGCCCAAACATAGATTTACTTAGAACAGTGAAGACAGAGACAGAGACAGAGACAGAGACAGAGAGAGAGAGAGAGAGAGAGAGAGAGAGAGAGAGAGAGAGAGAGAGAACACATTAGATCTACTCAGACATTCACCTGATACATGTTCTGCTAACATGTGCTGAAGCATCAGAAATCAGCCCAAAAATAGCATGTAATTTAGAGGCCTCACAGGGAAAATCTCTTTGACTAACAACGATGCTGTCTTTCAATCTGACCAAAGACCTTAAGTTAAAGACTAGAGTCTGGAAAACAAAACAAAACAAAAACAAAACCAACTCTCTCTGCATAAATGCTTTCCAGGATACCTGCTAGTAAGAAAATGAAAGGAGCATTCATAGCTCATCACCAAGTCCCTCCATGTTCATAAAACACAACCACTTAGAAAACGAGCTTCAGGATTCCAGGGCTATCTTGATACGATTAGCAATCTGCCACTATCAAAGTTTCTCTCGGCTAGCTCTCGTAGCAGGGGACATTTCTTTCTGTGCATGGGAATTCAGGTGACTGCAAGAGGGCTGAACTGGCCTCACATTGTATGCAGAAATAGCTTTAGTTCTAATCCAGAAGAGTTGGACTTAATCCACTTTATATATAACTGAGCCTTGACCTAAGAGAACCTCAGTTACAATGGTTGGATATATCTTGGGAATATTTCCCATGCTACTAAGGGTATCACTATTGCCTTTGTGTTGCTGAAACCTGTGGATTCCTCTGCAGAACTTCTTAATCCCATTCTTCATCTAGTGACTTCCATACTTCACCCTGCAGACTGGAGGATCATGTCTCTCTGCTAAGGCACAGGCACACACATTTGTAACTGTAGAGGAAGCAATAAGGACTTCTCTTTATTAAATAATGGAAGGTGTGGGGCTAATTTCCTTAATTTTTACTGTGTTTGGAAAACTTTAATCACAGCCACTGGAAAAGTTTCTTTAGAAGACTGAGTAAAGAATTTCATGAATATACAAAAGGCCATTTTACTATTTCTTCATCCTGCTGACAGGTAGCAATTAGGTCAAAGAGTCTTTGAAGTCAGGGCTGAGGTTCAGAGGTGCAAGAGGCTTACTACATTGTCTTTTCTTTTATCCTTTTGTGATGGACTAGACTGAGTTTTCTAGATTGAAATGTTTGTCCTCACTTCCTGGGAACCTCCTGTGTGTGATTATTCCTGTCCCGTGCAGTTATTAGCTCCCATGCGTGTCTGTATTTGTGGTCTGGTCATTGGTCTGCATTTGTATTTACTAATCCATTTTCTTTTCTTTCCCACAGCCCCACTAGCAGTAGTAGGTATGGCTCCTCCTGTAATGTGAGTCGAGGAAGCTCTCTGCTGAGTGAACTGGACCAGTATCATGAGCAAGACGATGATGGTCGGGAGAGGGACTCCATTCATTCTAGCCATAGCTATGGCAGCCTCTCCAGAGATGGCCAGGCTGGCTTGGGAGAACAAGAGAAAGCCTTGGAAGTGGCCTGTGGATCACAGAAGGAGAAAACAGGTGAATCCAAGGAGAGAGATGATGCCACAGTCCGCCCTCCGTCAGACCTGATGCTGCACAAGGACCTCACCCTAGGACCCCAGGAGAGGTAGGTGATGGCTAGCTTACATGCAACCTGTCATATCTCCTATTGAATGCACTTTCCACTTCTTTCCTTGCAGCTGGGGGGCAGGTGCAGCAACAATGGTCAAGCTGTTACATTATCCTTTGATTTTTGGTATGGTTTCCAAGATGTTTGAGGGACTTGTGTCACAGAGGTGTGGGCACACCAGGAGTTCTTGAGCGTGCAGTCTTGACCACACAGATGTCTGAGTCTGAAACTGCTTCTGAGCCCCACAGGTTGTTTTTCAATAGTTCCCTTTGCTTAGGGATCCTTGGCTGTGTCCTATTCATTCATATTTTAATTTCTTTTGTGAACATTGATGTTTAGTTATATTTTACCCTGTCTGAGGAAAATCAGAACAGAATTAGCCAGATTTAAAACATCTGCTGTAAAGTAAGTACATGGCTTGGCTGTGTGTTTGGCATTTTTTATCCATAAGAAGACCGTTTTGTAATGTATCTTTAGGGCAGGTATGGTGTACGCCTGTAGTTCAGTACTCTGGAAGCAGAAGCAGAAGGAGCTTAAGACCAACCTGAGCTGTACAGTGAGATCCTCTCTAAGTATAGCATCAAAAAGAACTAAAAGTGGACGTGTGATAAAGTTTCGTATAGAATTTGAGTGTTCTTTCTGTATCACTGAGCTAACCTGTTTAGAATAGCAAGAGGTTTGGGCATACTAGCTCACCCAGTTTTGCTATTGTTGACCGTTTTGGGACAAATAATCATTATGGAAAACTACTATCCATTTTAGGACACTTGTTAGTCTCTGGCCTGTATAGTAGATGCTAACAGTCATGACCAGGGTGACAACCAAAACTCCCCAGACATTGTCAATGTTCCACCAAGTACAAAATCCCTCCCTGTGCCTAGCTGAAAACACACGGGTTGGCTCAGCTTTCCCACATCTAGATCTCCTGACAGACCTCAGACCAGGGCCGTGCCCGTGGCTGGACGGACCATGCAGCTTCCTGAAGATCATTGTAAAATTCCTTCTCTCTTCCTTTTTTCTTTCTTTTTATACGTTTCTTTATTTTTCTTACGTTGTAGCCCAGGCTGGCTCCAGACTTGTAACTTAACCCCCTCATTGCTGAGATTATAGGCATGTGCTGCAATGCCTACTGTATTCTTGTTTTTCAGTCTCTTGTAGTTCAGTTCATAGTGGAGAGGCCCAGGAGACTAAGGTTCAGACCAGGCCTCTTACTGGGTTGTGGTTCCATAAAGGCTGGTTCTTTATGGATTGCAAACCTGACATTAATGTGCTTGTTTATCTCCATTAGGCCAAAAGGTAGCCAAATTCTTGACCAATACTTTGGCTAAAAGTACCCACAAATGTTTTCGAACAATTAGGCATCGTTGGAGCCTGGCACGTCTGCTGCCCTGACTATAAGCTATAAGGAGGAAGGAAAGGATTATCTGGTACTAACCACTATTCCAGCTGAAACCTAGGTGATGACCTGCTCTAACACAGAGTTTCTGCCTCTGAGGCACTGGATTATATTACTGTTCATTTCATAGAGGCTGTCCCTGAGGCGGCTCAACATACACAATGGTGACAGGAAAGGACTATCCCTTCCCTAGGTGGAGTCTCAGCATTGGCAAGTTCCTAAACAGTGGAGCAGCAAGGGTTTACAGAACAGTTTTTTTTTTCTTAAGGAAGCTATGCAAATCCCAGGAGAGGCTGGTGGTCTCTAGCAGTGAGTAGGAGGGGCGCATGCTCACTTCACCTGATCTGTGACTTCTGCACTTGATGTTGACTCAGGCCCTGGCTGCTGCTGCTGCTCCTTTTATCACCTCTCAGTGTCTGAGCTCTCTCATGTGGGTACATGAGAGAAGGAGAAGGAAGGGGGAGGGGAAAGAGGAAAGAGTTGTTATTTTAGACAGGAATTGTTTTCAAAATAGTTGTTCAGAACTCCACTGTTTTGTGGCCTGATCACTAGCCAAGTGTAGGCATGAGCACAGGCTGTTTTATTTTAGACATGGCAGTCCTGCCTGGGCATTGTCACTCTGTTGTCTCTGCTGTTTACAAGAAATGCTCTTCTTTGTTGCAAGTCTTCCCGAGGAGAATGCATCGTCGCCCTTTACCCAGGCCAGAGCACACTGGTTCCGAGCGGTTACCAAGGTCCGACTCCAGCTGCAGGAGGTAGGAATTTGTTCCAATAATGGTTGGGACAGTTTTTTTTTTCCTTTGAAAAGTTTGGGAGACATATGGTGCTGGAGAGGCTGTCAGTAATTAGTCATCTTCTTACAGTGTGCTTCTGGGAATGCATGACAATTAAGCGAGGGCCTTAAGAGACGGAAGGTGGCCTTGGCTGTTTGATGAAAATCAAACAGGCCTAGTAGGTGGGAGTGTAAAGGTAGGGCTAAATGCTTATTCTCTCTACTACCATTTCTGTGGTGCAGTGTTAAGGTAGGTAACAAGGCCTCTTGGGTAATCTGTTGTATTCTTTATTGGCCAGGTCAAGTACTCACTTTACACAGGGCTGGAAATAAGGTACAGACATTTTTATGGGAAATTTGGCCCCCAACTTAAGATTTGCAAAGAGGGTACCAGAGAAATGGCTCGGTGGGTGAAAGTACTTTCTGTGCAAGTATGAAGAGCTGGGTTTGGTTCTCAGCAACCATGCAAAAAGCTGGGTGTGGCTGCATGCACCTGGAACCCCAACACTGTGAAGAGAGGTAGAGACAAGAGGATCATAGGGCCTGCTGGTCACCATCACATTTTCAGACCCTGTGAAAAACCTGATCTTAGAATTAGGCAGAGTGATAGAGCAGGGTGCCTGACTTCCTTTGTCCTCCATGGACCTGCACACAGATGACACACAGGGGGGTGGTGAGGGGCAAGGGAGATGGAGAGAGAGGGAGAGGGAGGGAGGGAGAGAGATGGGGAAAATGTAAAAATAGATGATGTAGTTCCACAAGCAACTTGGGAGGAACACCTTACAGTTCATAATATCTTACACCTTACAGTTTATAATATCTCATAAAGACGGGGCAGGACCTAAGGCAGGACCCGAAGCACAAGCTATGGAGGAATGCTGCTGACTGGCCTGCTCCCCATGCCTTGTTCATACCTTTCTCATGCAGCCTAGGACCACCGGCTTATGGGTAGCATTGCTCCTAGTGGATTGTTTTTAAATGACGGCTGTAGCAGTCACTAGTGTAAAACCTGGCAAATATTAAAAACTCAAGCATGCTCACATATACCCTTTAAAGACTAGTTTGAAACTTAAGGAAAGTATCTGTACAGTCCATAGCTCTGTACCCTAAGTCAGCTGCTGCCTCTGCCCCCTTCACATCTGCCTTGTTGTCTCCCTCTATTGTGACCCCCTCCCCCAGAATCATCAGTTGAGTTGTAGTCAAGAGAGTTTGCCATTCCTAAATATCCATATCCTCCCCTAAAAATAAGGCACTCCTCTAAATAACCATAATCTCACTGTCAAGAAAACACCAGCAATAGCTCAAACATCAGGATGTCGTGCAAATTTGCCAGCTGCTCCCCACAAGGTCTCTTTCTTTTCTGATCCAGAATCTAATGGCTGCCTTAATTGGTGTCTCTTCTGTTTCCTTCAGCCTGGAGCAATTCTCAGTCTTCGTTATCCTCACAGTTTTAAATGACGAAAGCTTTCCTTTTGTAGCACGGACCCACTCTGTGTCTTCGTGTTAGGTTCAGGCCACACATACTTGGTAGGAATTACAGAAGGAGTACCTTCCATGAACCTCTCCTGCTATAGTTGATGTTGGCCTCCATATTTGGTTAAGTTGTATTGGTCAGGTCCGTCTGCTGTCAGCCCTTCCCCTTTGTAGTGAGAGCTCCTGAGACCTCCTGGTGGTGACATAAGTCTGCAGCTACCACTAGTGGTAGTTATTTGCAGATGATAACTTTGTTCCTGTCGTCCTTTCCATGGTGCAGTGTGTGTTCCAGTATAAAAAAGTTTCCTTTTCACCTATCAATGTCATCCAGAAAGACTCATAGACTCTTTAGTGCACCAGTTTTAATATATTATTATCATCTATCTCAATAAATTATTCTGATTAACCTAATCTGTCTCTCTGTCTCTGTCTCTCTCACACGTACAGAGAGAGAGAGAGAGAGAGAGAGAGAGAGAGAGAGAGAGAGAGAGAGAGAGCGCTTTGTGGATTGTGTCTAAGTCAGTGTCTCACTATTGAAGCCTTTGCTAGCTTGAAGTTCCTATGTACTCTAGGCTAGTCTCAAACTTTAATCTTTCTGGGTAGACCTCTGGAAGATACTGGGATTATGTAATGTGTTATTACAGCCAGCCTGCAAAACATAAATTTAAACTTTTAAAAAATAATTTGATGATTTTGGTTCCTCGAATCAAGTTCTTATTCCAGGGGCCAGGCTGACCACAAACCTACCCTCTTCCTCCAGCACCCTTCTATGTATTGGGATTACGAGTCTGTACTTAAAATGTCTGTCTTAAAAGTGTTTTTTAATCATTAACAAATATTCTTAGATGTCAGTTTTTAATTTGTTATGCTTTTCACATTTTCATTTACATGATATATGTTAATATAATTGTATACATATATAATCTGAAGTAAGTAATGTGTCCAGGAAATCAAACATTGGAGTCTGTGGATCTGGACTGTCTGACAAGAGGAAAACAAACATTTAAACCAACATCTGTAGAGTCAATGCCATAGTGCTAACTTTTTATTTCAGTGTTTTAAAAGCAAGTCTTGAAATTCTTACTATAGTAAAAGGAAAACTCAGAATGAGAACAAGAAGAATGTACTGATCAAAGTACAATTAGTTTTGACTGTAAAGAAATTATTGATCAAAATATAACCCTCCAATAAACCAATTAAAAATTATTCAAAAAGTGAAACTTGTAATTGTCTGGGAGAAAGTGTATGGTTTATCCTGAAATAAGGGCAATCATCATTTAATTGAACAGGAAAACCATAGTGTGGATGTCCTTCACACAGAGAGACAGCTGACCAAAAGGAGAAAGACGAACCAGAGCTCAAAAGGTGTCCGTTTATGCCTAGGATGAGCTTTGTTGACAGCAGCTGAGAGCGTAAGACAGAATGAACGCAGCACCGAGAATTTTCCCCCTAAATTATGAAAGATTAGCCTATGTCGCCCCTTCTTTGTAGCCCAAGAAGTATGTAGCCAACTTCTTTCAGAGCTTCAGGAAATGTATACTCTGAGGGTTATAAAGAGTCACATGAGTAAAGTTCTCATGAGTTCAAGCCGTATACAAGGACAAGGACAAGCTACACATGGCAAAACCCTATTTTTCCATAGAGGTATCTGAGTAACAATAACAGGAGTGAGTAAGCATGCTCTTATGCCCCTCCTGGTGGGATCATAAAAGCACATTTCAGGAACAGTTCATGTTTTCAGAGAAACTGAGGTCACAAGACTCTTGTCTTGTTTTCTTGGATTTTTCTCACAAGCACTCAAATTTCCTCTTGCACAACTCCATTCTTGGACTGTGTTCCAACAGTATAATATACACACAAGACCACCCTTTAGTTCTCTACTTGAAGATCCATTTGTTTATTAACTGTAAGAGATATTTCCTTTGTTACAGGTGCACAGTATTCCACTGTGTTACGGTACTGCACCTTAGTGTTCTTGCTGTATGCACATCTTGTTACTCTTCAGTGACTTACATGAAAGACAAAGGTCTGCTTTAAGTTGTCTTCTTTAATCTGGGCTGAGGGAGCAGCCAGCTGTAAGAGCATTGCCAGTCACAGTGGTAAAGGGAAAACACAGATGAGGATTAGATGAGCCGTTGCAGATGACTGTGCAGGTCTGCCTCTGTGCACACATGCCACTCCTCACATTTGCCGTCCTGGCAGCACCTCAGCTATCCTTCCTGACCCAGGGAGCAATCTGAGGACATATGTAAGCAGCTTTGATGACCACGCCAAAGGGTCTGTGCCTTCCATTGGCATGCTGGCAACCTAGTCACCACGCTCGTGGTGCAGGGGGTGCTTTTCTTTCCTAACCCACCAATAGGGTGATTTGTCAAAGTTTTGGGATTTTGATATTCTTTTAGATGGCAGTATCTTAGTAGTTTAAATTTATGTTTCTTGCTAGTAAAATTGAATATTTTCTTAAATAGGAAGGCTAATTAGAAATTATTTTGTGTGACTAATTTCTATTGAGTATTTTTTTCTTCTTAACTGAGCTTTTTATGTTTTAGGGAAATTAACTCTTTGTTACTTGAGTTGCTAATCTTTTCTCAGGGTATCATTGTGAGGAAATACAAATATTTTAGGGAACTGTTTTTCTAATCTGGAAAATAAAGAAAACAATAGTATCTTTCTCTTAGCATTGTGAACTATCCAGGAAAACCATGACTTTAGAAAGGAATATCAGGAAAGAAAAGAAAGCACATACTTCAGTGGCTCACATTGTCTCCATGATACAATAAATTCCTTCTGGTCCAGCTCTACACAGTTTGAAGTGTGAGTCATGGACCAGCAAGGCCTGGGAACCGTTTGTTTTTAGTCTTTGATGAACTAACTACTAAAATGGAAATCAAACCTTCACAGGAGGCTCTGTCTCACTGAACAGGATGTGAACCAAAACTCCAGTCCATGACACTGGGAATAAAAAAACAGCTCCTTAACAAAAAGAAGTTTGAGAAGCATTAGTTTATACTTGCAAAACATGAAATAATTTGTTTTCTCAATTCTCAGAAACTTTGTTTGCAATTGCTGTTTCTTGTGCCTGGAATTTCTCTTAATTCCTCTAGCAAGCTTTTCATCTGTGAGCTTTAAGATGCAGCCAGATGTGAGGTGTCTGGAGAAAGTCTCCAGACTGTGTGTGAGAACCTGTTTAGAATTGGCACTCACCATGAGATTATAGGGCTATTATTTGCTGTTATGCCTTCCTTAAAAAAAAAGAAGAAAACCCACCTTGGGTCAGTTCTTGGACCATCAGGGCTATAGTATACGTGAGGTCACCTGCCATAGAATGTCTAGCAAATAATTTTTAGTTATTTTACTAGCTAGAAATGTCCTTTATTTCCACAAGTGCCTTCATGTATAAATTACATTTCTGTTGTGATAAAGTACCATAACCAAAGGCAATTTAAGAAAGAGTTTACTTTGTGTTTTGGTGCCAAAGGGCTAGATAGCTGTTGAGGAAGGCAAGGTGGTGGGAGCAGGAAGCCGAGGGTCATGTCTCAGCTGTACACAGGAAACAGAGAGGGCACTGGAAGAGGGGAGAGGCTATAAACTCACAAAGCCCACCGCCTGTGATGCACTTCTTCCAGCATGGCTCCTGTCCTGAAAATTCTATAATGTCTGCCAAACAGCACTACTGACTGGGGGCTTAGTGTATAAATATGAGCCTTGGGTGTGGGCAGTTCTCATTCAAACCATCACTTCTAATTCATCATTTCCCAAGGTCCAGCCCCAAAGTTAATAACAGCAAAATAGCAACCATTCAAACCTACTGAGCTTTCTTTTGTGATACATATTTAAACATAAGTTTATTGACTTATTACAGTATTACATATAAGCTTTTCCTCAGTCTTTGTAAGCTTTATTCTGGGTTAGTAAATATGACTGATCCTTATCCACTTTGTCATAAATAAGGTTTTGGTAATGTTGTCATAGAAATCTATTTTTGTTGTAACTGTTTTTTGTTTGTTTTGTTTGTCTTTTGAGACAAGGTTGCTCTGTGTAGCCCTGACTGTCCTGGAACTCACTCTGTGGACCAGGCTGGGCTTCAACTCAGAGATCTGCCTGCCTCTGCCTCCCGAATGCTGGGATCAAAGGCGTGTGCCAATACCACCCTGCCCAGACTTTTTTCCCAGAAGGGGGCAAGATAAAATCTATTTTCATTTCTGTTTATTTTTTAAACTTAAAATATTCAAATAAATGGATAAACTAGGAATATTTCTTTTTTGAAGAATTTGTGCTTTGAGTTTCTGAATGTGCTGGACTGACTTTGAATATTAACATTTTTGTCAATTTAACCAAAGAATGGTATCTGACTTTTAAAATTTACATTTTTCCCTTGTTTGTGATTTGAGTATTCCCCATGCATTTAGAGTAACTAATACTAAGCTGTTCTGGCATTAATGAATTTTGGGGAACTACTTATGCCATTCCTATAAAATTGTCAGAGACTGAAGGGCTTGATTATTCAGGGCCATACTTGTGTCCCCTGTGTACCTGGACATCTGAGCTTACCCAGTGTTTGATGACATTGCTGATGCTGACGAAGCAGTAATGCTGGGTGTGTGGGTGGGTGGGTAAGAATCTGTACCTTATTTGGTTTAGTTGCAGAAGAATCTGGGGGAGGAGGTGAGACTTTTAGCTCTAGAAACAGAGACTGCGGTGGCAGCAGGTGGGTGGGTGTTCCAGGTGGAAGGGACAGTAAAGGAGAAGACATGGAGACAGGGCCATAAGGAAGGCTTGACAGGAGCTCTTAGGCTGTTGAAAGCTGAGGCAGGCAAGCCATGGTAATCAGGGACAGACGTGAACAGATCAGAAGGCCCACACTGAAATGGAGCTGTCATGGGAGCTTGTCATACAAGAGTAGCAGGCCAGCCTACGAGTTGGACTGGCAATTTTTCAGGGAAGTCACAACAAAAGAACAAATGGGTTGTTTCCTGCAAAGTTCTGTTTCTACTCGTGACTTCCTTCCAAACTAAGATGCTTCCTTCTTACCTCATAATTCAAGTTCTAAAAAGGTTGTCCCATGAGGAGACAGTGGTGAGCCTCAAAGAGAAGTGGGCCCTTGGGACCCTACCTCTTAGACTTAGTAGCAGTAGGAAGGAAAACACATGGTTTAATCGGATACTCAGGATTCTCTCTGATTATGGCTGCCCATCTTAACTTCCATTATCTCAGGCTTTGCCTTTTGATGAAGATCCCTAGTTTCCTTTCTGTTTTAGATCACTGAAACATCAGAGATCACGCCTTCCTCAGACCTGTACTGTTACCATTTAAGTCACTAACCCGGGCCTGGAGAAGCCGCTCAGTGATTGAAGGCACTGATTGCTCTTCTAGAGGACCTGAGTTGACTCCTAGCATCCACATGGCAGCGCATGTGTCTGTAATTTTAGTCCAAGGGGATCTGATGTCTTCTCCGGCCTTCTGGGGCACTGCATAGATATATACTATGTATACATGTTATATGTGTATTTTATATGTGTATGTATATACATATACACATAGGCAAAACACCTATAGACATAAAATAAAAATTAAAAATTGTTAACAATTGTTTTAAATAACTAATAAATATGACAGGATATGAGGTTCAGGGGTTCAGAGCACCGACTGTTTTGTTCTTCTAAGGACCCAAAGTCAACTCCTAACACCCACATGTGGCTCACAACTGACTGTAACTACAGGTACCAGACACACACACAATGCATTAATATACATGCAGGCAAAAAAACCACACCCATAATGTAATAAAAGTATTTAAAAAACTTTAAAAATGAAAGAAGACAAATAAACAAAAGGGATGTATGTAATGTAAAGGATCCTTCTTGCTCCCAACTCCCATGTGTCCCGTGCCTCCCCATCACACTGTGACTGTTTTCTGAGTCTCCAGGGATAAGGAGACTTATCCCTTTGCGGCTTCAGGCTCACATGTGCACTGCACACTCACTGCCCTTTGCCTTGCTTCCGTTACTACTCTATGTCTGTTCGTGTTCTTTAGTATCCAAAAAGCTACTGCTAGAGTAAGGCTGCGAAAAGTGTTTTTTCTACTAGCACAAAGTTACTGCTTTTTAAAATAGCTATGTAGTATTTCTTTTGTGAATTTATTATAATTTTTATGGTTTGTGGTCTATGGTTGGATCTTTGAGTTGTCTCTAATACTATAATGCAGGTTCTGCCAGTGGGCCCAGATATTTGGAGACTTCTTTTAGCCACAATTTTGAATCTCTGTTTCCCCTATGCCTTTATCCAGAACGGGTCCTACTACTACTTCATGAGCCAGAGAAGCCTCACCTAGACAAGGGCCTTGCGCTTCTCTGAATACCGAGTCTGCCCTTGCTTCCTACAGGCGCTTCCTGCCCTGTGACAAACAGAGTGTTCTTATCTGATCTGAGAGACCAGACCTAACATATTTTTTAGCTTCTAACTTTGACTAAAACTCTGTCTGTTCTCTCAAATCTACTTTAATGAAGACCATGCCTTCTTGTCTGTTCCATGTAACTAGATCAAGAGTAAAGCTTGTAGTTTGGGTTTTTTTGTTTGTTTGTTTTGATTTTTTGTTTTGTATTGTTTTGTTTGTTTTTGTTTGTCTTAGCTTCCTCTGCCACTTCCAAACAATTAGCCTGCCCTACTCCTACCTTCCTAGTAATGATCACTTTATGATAATTTTATAATTTACCTAGGTTTACAGTATTAGTACCATTGAATAGAATACATAACTGAATTCTTAATTGCCCTTGTGTGAATGTGTATGTGTGTGGGAGGGGTATGTATGTGCATTTGTACATGGAGTCCAGAGGTTGACATTAGATCTCTTTATCTTTGTCTACCCTATTATTTATTTACTTTTGAGATAGGGTCTCAGTGTAGCTCTGGCAAGCCTATAAATTGCTGTGTAGACCAGGCTGGACTTGAACTCATAGAGATCCACCTACCTGTGCCTCCCACTGCTGCAGTTAAAGGCACGTGTCATCATGTACATGCTCCATCTTATTTAAAACTGTGTGTGTGTGTGTGTGTGTGTGTGTGTGTGTATGTGTGTATGTGTGTGTGTGTGTCTGTGTCTGGATGCATGTGTTCATGACAGTATGTGGCACATATGTAGAGATCAGAGAACATTGTGGGGGCAAATCCTTTCCTTCCATCATAGGGGTTTTGGAGATTAAACTCAGATCTGATGACATAGCATCGTTACCTGCTGATTTATCTACCTCACAGGCCCCTTCCAGTTTATATTTTGAATCACTATTGCTCACTGAATCTAGAGTTCGTTGGTTTTGTTAGACTGTATGCCTCCTGAACCTTAAGATCTAATTATCTCTTCCCCACAGCGCTAAAGTTACTGGTGTGCACATCCATGCTGGGGATCAGAACTCCTCTCTTCATGCTTATGCAACAAGTACTTTGTCCACTGAGCCATGTCCAGCCCAACTACTCAATGTTTGGAAGGCAGCACCTTATCTAGAGCTATGCAACTAGTAACCCTATACCCGAGATTTCAGTTCGTATCTGCTTTAACATGGAAGCCTGCCTGGTTTTAAAACACCATGTTCCAAAGTATGTCCCACACCGTTGTAGTCTACAGTTGTTAATAGGTGTCAGGTGACCAGGTTCTGTGTTCAAAGAAAGCTTGGGAAATGCTGAGTTCATTAGAGTGACACCAACAGATTGCTCTTGGCTGGGCAGTGTTGAACCCAAACTGCAAAGTTCGGGTTCACTTAGTCTTAGGATCCTTTAAAAGGAGAATCTCACAGTGTACATCAATTTTGCTCACATGCTTGGTAATAAAGCCTTGTTTTGTTCAGAAGCATTGAATTGGACTTGTTTTTCAAGGAGAGTTCATTAAAATTTCATCTGTCAAGGTTATCAGTGAGTTCCTAGCGACATACTCTGGGAAATTGCTTTTCTGTCTTTATCGTATTGGACCCCTGCCTGCTGCATTTGACACTATCAGTGAATTCTGTTTTTTGACTTCTTCTTTTTCTTTTTTCCTTTTTAAAAATTGGATATATTTCTTTATTTACATTTCAAATGTTATTCCTTTTCCCAGTTTCCTGTCCATAAGCCCCCTAGCCCCTCCCCCTCCCCCACAAGAGTGTCCTCCCCCCATCCATCCCCCCTTACTGCCCCCAACATTCCCCTGTGCTGGGGGTCCAACAAGGCTATTCTCTGCTACATATGCAGTTGGAGCCCTAGGTTAGTCCTTGTATAGTCTTTAGGTAGTGGTTTAGTCCCTGGAAGCTCTGGTTGGTTGGCATTGTTGTTCTTATGGGATTTGCAAGCCCCTTCAGCTCTTTCAATCCTTCCTCTAATTCCCCCAAAGGGGGTTCCGTTCTCAGTTCAGTGGTTTGCTGCTAGCATTCACCTCTGTATTTGACTTGTTGTGGTTGTGTCTCTCAGGAGAGATCTATATCCAGTCCCTCTCAGCATGCATTTTTTAGCTTCATCAATCTTATCTAGTTTTGGTGGCTGTATATATATGGGCCACATGTGGGGCAGGCTCTGAATGGCCATTCCTTCAGTCTCTGCTCTAAACTTTGCCTCCATATCCCCTCCTATGGATACTTTTGTTCCCCCTTTTATGAAGGAGTGGAAGCATCTGCATTTTGGTCATCCTCCTTCTTGAGTTTCCTGTGGTCTGTGAATTGCACCTTGGGTAATTTGAGCATTTGGGATAATATCCACTTATCAATGAGTGCATACCAAGTATGTTTTTCTGTGATTGGGTTATCTCACTCAGGATGATATTTTCTAGTTCCATCCATTTGCCTATGAATTTAATGAAGTCATTGTTTTTGATAGCTGAGTAGTACTCCATTGTGTAGATGTACCACATTTTCTGTATTCATTCCTCTGTTGAAGGACATCTGGGTTCTTTCCAGGTTCTGGATATTACAAAATATGGAACACTTCACAAATTTGCGTGTCATCCTTGCGCAGGGGCCATGCTAATAATCTTCTCTGTATCATTCCGATTTTAGTATATGTGCTACCGAATTGAGCACTGCTTTTTGACTTGTAAGAACCGTCTCCAGTTCTCATCTCTGCTCTCACTTCAGTCCACCTTCTCTGGTTTGTCTTCTTACATCATAAATGCTAGTCTTTTTGGGAGTCTTTCCTCAGGCTTTTTTCAATTTATATATAACAGTATACATTCTTCCTATGAAGCCTCATTGATTATGACAATAACCATACCTATGTTCTTACTTCTCTATATCGATAGCCCAGTTCTGTCTCCTGAACAGGTCATATTTCCACCTACTTCTTAGACAGTCACTTGCCATAGCCACTCTAGAGTCAGTACCTCCTAACGTAAGATGCCACCTCTTTCCAACAACATGTTTCTTGTTTTTGATTCCCATGCTTCACAAGTCAGTTCTGAACCCATAATAGAAGACGAGGCTGGGTTTTTGAGAAATGAGAGAAAGCAAAGCTATTCTTCCTTTGAACAGAAGACTTAGAAGCAGAAATTTCACTTGTTTCCAGAGCAAGAGGAGTGTACAGCAGCCGCAGCGTACATTGGACTGTGTAAGCTCTGTCAGCAGCAGCATCATAGCCAGTGGTTTTCACCGCAGGTGTGACTATTGCTCATTGAAAGTCTTCCCCAGTAGGAAGTTAGGATGGACCGCTATGAATGGAGAAAATCCTGGAGTATCAGATTAGAAAATGTGTTTTCCCAGCCAGGCATGGTGGTACTTTTAGTCTCGGTATTCAGGAGGCAGAGGCTAGCCTGGTCTACAAAGTGAGTTCCTGGAAAGCCAGGGCTCCACAGAGAAACGCTGTCTCAAGGTGGGGGTGGGGGGTGTTTTCCTAGTGTTACTTAAGAGTAAGTGATAGGGTTCATGCCCTCTTCTGTCCTCTGTGGGAACTGCACACATGTAGTGCACACACATGCATTTAGGAAAAGCACCCATACATGTAAAATTAAAAAAAAATGTTTTAAAGAGAAATAGGGGCTGGGGTGTGGCTCAGCAATAGAGCACTTGGCTAGTACATGCAAGGCCCTGAGTTCAATTCCCAGCACCACATATAGATGCTGAATAAAGACTCACCTGTAGACAGAGGGAAGATAAGAAAGTTATCACAAGGACTTTTGAAGTAATTCCCATTCAGTAAAGAAGTAATCTGTGGTGTCTGGTGTCTGTACCGTGGTTAGTCTGGGGAGTCGGCAGTAGATGTGAGCACAAGAAACCTTTGAAATTTTGTGGATATGATTTCTTAATCTGAATTTTATTATGCTGAGGTAAACATGCACCTTTGGCTTGCATATTTTATATGTATGTTACAGTTTAATAAAAAGTCTTTTAAAAAGCTAAGTGAAAAATAGCACTGAGATACAAAATAGAGACTATGTCCCCACAAAAATAACATCAGTAGATGGATGAGTAAAAGTTTTCCTCAAAAATCCTTTTCCCTTACATCAGGAGTTCTATTTTGTTGTGAACTTTATAGCCTGGGACTTATGACCACTGTGACTCAGCTCTTCTCACTTTGTTAGCCAAGTGAATGGAATAGTTTAGGCCTTAAAATTAGCCAGACCCAAAGTTTAAAAGATGGCTTTATCACTTCTTGCCCGTTTAACTTTTCTTGACTTGGGCAAGTCACTTAGCCTTTTAGATACTTAGCTTTCTTTCCCATGGATGAGTACCATTCCCACCAATTGCATGTGGAATAGAACCTAGAATATTTAAAAAAAAAAAACTTTTTTGGGGAGGTGGTGAGACAAGGTTTCTCTGTGTAGCCCTGGGTGTCCCAGAACTCATTGTGTAGACCAGGCTGGTTTCAAACTCAGAGTTCTGCCCATCTCTGCCTCCCAGGTGCTGGGGTTAAACCCCACATCCAGCAGAAGCTAGCATATTATTAACGCCAAATAAATATTAGTTTAATTTTTTAATATCATAACTTTTTTCTTCTGTTTATAATTTTTTAAAGTTTTTATTTATTTTTACACTCTAGATTTTATTCCCCTCCAGGGCCATCCCCTGATAGTTCCACATCCTGTACCTCCTTCCTGTTCCCCCTATCTACCCCCCCACCCCCTGTGTCTCCACAAGGATGTCCCCACCCCATCCACCTCACCAGACCTCTAAACTTCCTGGGGCCTCCAGTCTCTTGGGGGTTAGGTGCATCTTCTCTAAGTGAACCCACACCCTGGAGTCCTCCGCTGTACATGTGTTGGGGGCCTCATATCAGCTGGTATATGCTGCCTAGTTAGTGATCCAGTGTCTGAGAGATCTCAGGGGTCCAGGTTAATTGAGACTGCTGGTTCTCCTACAGGGTTGCCCACATCCTCTGCTTCCTCCAGCATTTCCCTAATTCAACCAGAGGGGTCAGCAGCTTCTGGTCATTGGTTGGGTGCACACATCTGCATCTGACTCTTTCAGCTGCTTGTTGGGTCTTTTGGAGGGCAGTCATGATAGGTCCCTTTTTGTGAATGCCCCATAGCCTCAGTAATGGTATCAGGTCTTGTGGCCTCCCCTTGAGCTGGATCCCACTTTGGGTCTGTCGGGTTTTTTTTCTGCTTTTAATGCCCATTTTCCTAGTTCCCATATTCAAATAATAACTATACTTAAAAACCACGCTCACATAGCACCTCCTTCATGAAGCCTTCCCTGACTTCCACCTCACCTAAGCAATTCTAAGAAATATTTCCCTCTTAAATTTATTTACATTTTAACTGCCTCTTATGATACATTTTATTCCCTCACTTTAATGTTTTGGAGTTGCTGAAGGCTGCTTCTTCATTGATGATCCAAAGAGTATCCACATTCTAAGCAGGCTGTTGTGAGGAGCAGAGCCCTTTCAGTTCAATAAACTGGTGCCTGAAAAGGCAGGCTGGAAAAACTACTTTGAGCCTTTGACATTCAGTTTTGTGCTTCTTTTGCACTGAGAAAAGTTCAGATGTCTAGACAAGCATGTGGACCGAGGGTGTCAAAGTGTAGACTGTTTGACCCATCTTTTGATCTGGTCTTCTGTTAAAAAGGCCTGTTTCAAAAATACCTGTTTTGTGGAGTTCACAAAGCAATGTTCTCTGGAATATATACTGTGAGTACAGTAGTAACCATGTAGAGCAGAGCCTCACATGTTATAAGTGTTCAGTAAACATGTCTGTTATTGACATGGCCTTTTCTGTAACAAGAGAAGCAAAAATGACATTTTAAACAAAAGTATGAACACTCAGTTTCCTTTAGCATAGTCGTCATTTATACATTAAGTCCCTACCTCATTCATCTTATATATGTGTGAATCTATCTTATTTCTGTAACTTTTTATTACATTTCAAATGTTTAGTTAATGTGTGTGGGAACTCACGTGCTTGTGTGTAAGTGTGTGGGTCAGAACAACCTGCATAGGTTCTGACCTATCATGTGGTCCTGAAGATCAAATCACTGTGTTAGGCGAGACAGCACCCCGAGTGCTCTCACCAGCCATATCTGCTGCTGTGTATTCTTTGACCAACAACTCTTCCTTTTCTCTACCCCATTGCCATTTCCCCCAATCTCTATTTTTGTATGTTGCTGTATATTTCTTTTAGCTGTCTCTTCAGTTTTTCTTTATGTTCAGGTATATTTTGAAATTATTTTTGGAGATAATAATATAATTGTATTATTTCCTCTTCCTTTCTTCTCTCCAGACCCTTTAATATATCCTGGTCTTTCTTTCAAATCATGGTCTCTTTCTCTCTCTCTCTCTCTCTCTCTCTCTCTCTCTCTCTCTCTCTCTCTGTGTGTGTGTGTGTGTGTGTTCCTAAATACATAGATATAACCTACTCAGACTACATGCTGTTACTTGTATGTATATGCTTCAGGCCTGACCATTTGGTATCAGATAACCAGTTGGTGTGCTCTTCCCATAGGAAGAGTGTTTCTCCTGCTCTCAGCATTCCTTACTTTCATGTAGTTTTTATAGAGTTGAAGCCTCCTGGATTCCCCCCAGTCCCTTTAAAGGTAGCATGTTTATTTTTGCTGTCCCTGTCCAGCCCTGTTTATGTGGTTACGTTGGTGACAGGTGTAGTTTCTGACACCATAGGAGACACAAACTCCCTGTGCCTCTGGCTTTTACAATCTTTTTGTCCCTTCTGCTATGATCCCTTATCTTTAGGTATGGGCATTGTACTATAGATGTTGGCACTGGCTTCTACAACTCTGCATTTTGATTGGTTGTGGTTTTCTGTAATGGTTTCTGTCTGCTTCCAAAGAGATGTGTGTTCAAGTCTTAAAATTGTTTTCTCTCATTATACATGTTTGTATGTGTGCTTATGTATATGTATATAAAACTATAGTGTTCTTTGTTCATCCATTAATAGACACAGGTCCCCTAACTTATCTGGGTAAGAAATCAGTCAGGACCATAAGTAAATTTTTGCAAAGCCAACTACTTGTAGTAGAAACTAATTACCCTTGGGCTTAATAAAGTAGAGAATAAACTTGTTGAGTTAGATGATCAGAAAAGTCTTCAGAGGAATTCCTAAAGAATACTAAGTTAGCAGTTATTTTTAAGTATCAGAAAATAAAAATAAAATCAGATGAGCTAAAATCAGATGAATTAAAAAGCTGAAATCAAGGGCTAATTGACACGCATCCAGTTTGTACATTTGCCATCAAGGAGATCATAGTTTCTTTCATGTGGCACTGTCTTAGGGTTTCCATTGCTGTGAACAGACACCATGACCAAGGCAAGTCTTATAAGGACAACATTTAATTGGGGCTGGCTTATAGGTTCAGAGGTTCAGTCCACTATCATCAGGACAGGAGCATGGCAGCATCCAGGCAGGAATGGTGCAGGAGGATCTGAGAGTTCTACATCTTCATCTGAAGGCTACTATCAGAATACTGACTTTCAGGCAGCTAGGATGAGGATCTTATAATCCACCCTCACAGTGACACACCTACTCCAACAAGGCCACACCCACTCCAAAAAGGCCACACCTCCTAATAGTGCTACTCCCTGGGCCAAGCATATACAAACCATCACAGGCACTAACCATCAGTTTTTAAAAATGGATACATCCTGAAATCTAGCTATGGTATACACAATTAGGTGACTGTTACAGTTCTACTGCTGCTGCTAGTACTTTTGGTAGTAATGGGCATTAAACCGAGGACCTAGTGAGGTAAATACTCTATCACTGAGCTATAGCCCCAGCCTTTTCTGACTCATCCTTTTTCTTCTTCTCTTCATCCTCCTGCCCATTCTCCTCCTCCTCACCCACTCCCTCTTTTTCTCCTTCTCATTTCTGTTCTTCCTTTTCAAACAGGTTCTCATTCTATAGCCCAGACTGTTTGGGAATTCACTGAGTAGCCTGGGCCAACCTAAAACTTGCAGCAACCCTTCTGCCTCCATCCTCCAAGTGCTGGGATCATAGCTGTGAGCCACCACATGCGCTAGCACATAGAAAGGTGGATTCATGGTTAAGTGCACTTGTTGCTGTTGCCGAGGACCCAGGTTTGGTTCCCAGCATCTTCATGATGGCTTGCAACCATCCATAACTCCAGTTCCAGGTGCTCAGACACCCTCTTCTGGCCTCTGTGGCCTCCAGGCAAAGCATGTGCGCATACACGCACACACACACACTCAGGTGAAATACTCATACATTTTTTAATCTGAAAAAAAAAAAACCCACTTCTTGAAGTTAAAGGGAAAAGGAATGTTGTTGCTTAATTTCTTCAGATTCCATATCTCTAGCCATTCTTTGGCTACTTTGTGGGTTCTTCTTTCTTTCACCCTTTTTTACCCTTCCAACCCCCTAAAAATAGATAGAGAGAAAAGGATAGAGGGGAAAAGGGACAACATTAATGTTAGACTGCTTCTTGCTGACTAAGGGTATTGAGTTCCTTGGGGAAGTTTGCTATTTGCTGGCAGGATAGCTAATTTCTTGTTTCTTCTTTGTGTATGACTACTTAATAAACCAGGACCAACAGCAACAACAGCAACCAACCAACAACCAGCAACCAACCTTGCCTCTCAGGGACCTACTTTTTGAAGGGTATATAAAATGTCACCAGAATTCCCAGCATCATTCAGTTGCAGAAATGATTGGCTACTAGTAAAAGCACGCCCCTGCTAGAGCACAAGGCAAATCATAGTCCGCTGCTGTGGACAATCTGAAGCAGCCCTATATTCCACACCTGGGATTAAAACAAAACCATATTCTTATAATATTCTGGGTCTTTCAAAGAAACCAAGATTCTCAGTATATACTTCAAGTATGATAAGGAAATGTATTTATTCAGTATACACCTAAGGACATTTAGACATAAATAGGTAAAGATGACAAGTCGGGAAGGGCATTCCAGATGAGAACCAAGATCCTGAAGCAATTCTTGACAGGTGAGATAAAAACTGTATTGCTTTCTCCCAAAGGCACTTTTCCTTCCTGCCATCTGTGCTGTTTTCCTTCAAGTTGTTTCTTATTTTTGACAGTTCCATCTTTGTTTCCTTCACACTATTTTCTGTCTTCTGCTTGTCTCTTAAAACTCAATGATTCCCAGACTCTCCATAGATGGTTGGTGTCTTCCATCTATGAATACTGTCACGTGTATGTTCAGAGACATCTGATACACATTTGATCTGTATTCACCTTTCCCTCTCCATCACCTTCTCTTTTATAATTGTTTTCTCAATAATTGACACTACTAGTCACCCAAGCACAGAATATCCTTTCTCCCTCAAAATAAGATATGGATAGAACAATTAGATTGTTGGAACATTTCACTCAGTGAACTGCCTAAGCACTTGATTGGTATCTACCTATTACTATATTTTGTCCCAGCTTCATGTCTGTTACTGTGATAAAAGACTCTAGCAAAAATCAACTTAGGGGAGAAAATGTTTATTTTACCTCATAGTTCCATACAGTCCATTATCGAGGGGCTGCAACAGCTTGACACAGCTAGTCACACATTCATAGTCAAGTGAAGTGAGGAGAAATGAACACATCCATGCTCACTTGCTTGTTCTCAGCTGTATTGATCTACTCTTTTACAGGTCAGTACTCTCTGCATCGGTAATGGTGCTGCCAAAGTGAGCTGGGTCTTCCTACATCAATTAAAATAATTTAACAATCTCTTACAGACATGTTCACAGGTCAATGCAATTTCTTATTGAAACGCTATTTCTAGGTGATTCTAGATTGTATCAAGTTAACAATTAAAGTTAACTATCACACTTTGGTGTGTGTGTGTGTGTGTGTGTGTGTGTGTGTGTGTGTCAGAGAGAGAGAGAGAATATAACAACAGTTCTGAAAGATTCTGCTTTGTTTGCAAAGTCTGTCATAGCAGAAAGATATTTTACCAACTGCACCTCTATTTCCCATTTTTAATAAGAACATGGTCAAATTAGATTAGAGCCAACTTTGATGACTTCATTGATGACCCTAATGGCATCTATAAAGATCCTATCTCCAAATGAGATCATCACATAAGAAGGTTGTAGGAGTTAGAATTTCAAAGTATAAATTGGGAGTGGGGAATTTACAATTTGTTGTAGCCCAACCATTACCATTACCATGAAATATGTAATTTATATACGAGTCTTTAAGTTCTGAAAGCTGAGAAGTTTAAGATTCAAGTACTCTGTGTGTGTGTGTGTGCGTGTGTGTACACGCACACACACACACACACACACAGAAGGAGAGAGAGAGACAGAGATAGACAGATAGAGTGACAGAGAGACAGAGATAGGGACAGAGACTAGTGTTCAGGTACTATATTCTTTTTGGTCTTGTGGTTTGAATGAAAATGGCTCACATAGGATCATAGGGAATGGTACTACTGGAAAGTGGTGTATTCTTGTTGGAATAGGTGTGACCTTATTGGAGGAAGTGTGTCACTAAGGATGGACTTTGAGATTTCAGAAGCCTAAGCTAGGCTCAGTGGCTGCCAAGATCCCTGTCTTGGCTTGGTTGGGGGTGGGGAGGAGTGGGGTGATCCTGGGGAAGGAGTGTTTGACTCCAAGTTAGTGATGGGGTGCAAGCTGATAGCTCCATAGCCTGCTGGAGATAGCTCTATAGATAGCTCTCTGCTTGGGATAGCTCTCTGCTTGGGATAGCTCTCTGCTTGGGACAGCTGAACAAAACACATGCACATATTTTAATATGCCTTAAGCAGTACAATAGCTGGGTGACTTCCCACTGTCCATGTTGCTAGAATCTACCTCTCACCATTAATTCCAAGTTACTCCTTACTAATTCCTGTGTTCTATCTTGGCTGCTCTTAACTTCAATTAGTCAGCCATCTGGCCACATTTTCTTGGCCCAGAGTCTGAGGTGCTCTCCTTGCTTCTCTATCCCATGGTGGCCTTTGTCTCTCCTCCTCCACATTCTCCTAAGTCATGGCGGATCTCCTCTTTCTTCCCCTCCTTGTCACAAGCCCAGGAATCCTAAAATCCTGCCTGTCTTATCTTCCCCAGCCATTGGCTGCTGGCATCTTTATTTACCAGTCAGAACCAACTGGGGGCAGGTCATGCAAACAGTTTTGGGGAAACATAATTAGCATTCAAATACAAGCAGATACAACTCTCTGCTCAATACAACTCTTAGGGTTTTCAACCAAAGTCAGAAAACCTGCCAGAACAATTCTTGGGTTTTCATCCGACCACAGTCTAAAATCATGCTAGAATAAAATCAGAAAACCTGCTAGAAAAAATTCTAAAAGAGCCATGTTAGCTCTCTAAGTAACTTTTGGGTTTCCATCCAAAGCCAGAAGACCCACTAGAAAAATATTTGGGGCTTTCCAACCAAAGTTAGAAAACCCACCAAATTCAAAAAGAGAACTACAATAACTCTAGACAGCTCATCTCTTGAAGACCAAAACCTAGTCTTTTATTTACATATCAATTCAATCATTACCCCAGGTTCCCTTATGATTATACCAGGAATTAGCATTTTATGACCTTAGTCCCTTTATTCTTAGGAAAAGACAGCAAATACTTTTTTGTTTTAAAATAGCAAATAAAATCAGAGATCTGCCTGCCTTGGTAAGCATAAACCATTAGCCAGCTGGGTGTGATTCTGTCTTGAGATTACTATTCTCACCACAGCTAGACCTAAACTCGCTCTGTCCCAGGCTGACATTGAATTCAGAAATCTGCCTGCCTTTGTAAGCGTAAACAATAAACTTAGCTGGGTAGGATCTTGCTCTGAGATCACCACTCCCTAAATCTCTTTATCTCCATCCTTAATATCTTTCTGACAAGCTGGCTCATTAGTGTAGTTGGCTCTGCTCTTTTATGTCTGTGATGCCCCCTATATAACTTGTATTGCATTCTTATATTTTACATAGTTGGGAAGTCTTGTAAAGGACAGTTCTTAACATCGATTTATGTATCCTTGAACTCATGTTTTCGTAGTTTTTCCCCACAGCCCTTAGAGCTGTCCTGAAGATCTCAGCATCACAGAGACATATTCTAGCTCCCCAGAATTGTGCTGTTTCTGATTATTATGGAGTCATTAACCTTGGCAGAGAGGATATTCCCCCAGAGGAGGAACATAAAGTAAAATTTATACATTATTATACAAACAAGCCATATGCCTGCATTCATGGAGGCATATGCCTTATGTCAACATTCATGGAGGCCCATGCCTTGCTGCCCCTGTTCCAGGGGTAAGAATGGTGTCATGCCATCCCTCCCCCAGCCATGCAGGACTCGGCCAGTGGCATTCTCTTCCTGCCGCTTGCTGATCTAAATATAGAGCTCTCAAATACCTGTTTAGCACTATGTCTGCCTTCTTCCCACTATGACAATAATGGACTAAACCTCTGAACTGTAAGCCAGCCCCAACTAAATGTTTTCTTTTATAAGAATTGCCATGGTCATGGTGTCTCTTCACATCAATAAAATCCTAAGACAGAAGCTGGTACCAGGAGTGGGGTAGTGCTGTGATAGGTCTGACTCTGCTTTTGTATGTAGGAGTGTGGACTTTAGAACATTGGATTAGAAAAGCATTTTAATGCTTTAAGTGAGGCTTAATGGGCCATCCTAGTGGGAGCATGGAAGACAGTGGTGCTGAGGTGATTTATACTATGGTGGCCTGGCCCAAGATGTTTTAGAAGAGAAGAATTTTAGTATGTAGCCTAGAGATGGTTCTTGTGATATTTTGAAGAATGTGGCTTTTTTTCTCCCGTGGTCCAAAAAAAATCTGCCTGAGGCTAAATTGAATAGTTATGGATTAACAGCTTTTGCAGAGGAGATTTTAAAACAGCCTTGTGTTGACTATGTTGTAAAATTATTAGTGGCCAGTGTTATGTATATCTACAATAAAAAAGGAACAAGCTCAGCAAGGAAAAACAAAGAATGTATATTTTGAGAATAAAAGGTCACTAGGAATTGTAAACAGATAAGGAAAAGTCCTGTGCTAATTGGAATAAAGGGAGTGGTGACCTCAGAGTAAGACCCCACCATGCTAAGCTTCCAACTAGTGAAAAGGAATTTTTTAAAAAGTGAAAAGGAATTAAAGAAAAACAGGCTAGGTATGGTGGCACACACCTTTTATTCAGGCACTTCAGAGTCTGGGGGATCTCTGAGTTTGAGGCCATTCTGGTTTACAGATAGAGTTCCAGGACAGTCAAGCTTAGACAGTAAAGGAAACCTTCAAAAATAGAAAGCTGGTAAAATGTATTTGAATGAGGGAGACATGTTCCAGTCCCAGCAAGCAGCAGAACCTTGCTAGCAGTTTCAATCATGCGGTACTGACTTTAGAATCAAGGGTATAAGAAAAGGGTTATGGAATCTCCCTCAGAGACTAAGGAAAGCTGCTGAGGCCCAGCATGTATTAGGGATGGCCTTGCATGGAGGTCCAGAGAGGCCATTTCATGAAGATGTGAAGGCGAAGCCTGAATTGTCTTGGAGACCCCGAGATGTTAGAGATGCCAGAGTCATAGGATACTTGCCAAGTAGAGCTGCTAACTGGGGGTGAACTAGCACAAGAGAGAAATGTGCTGCGGTCAACAAGGATGAAAGGAGCTGGAGATCTGAAGAGGGCCTTGACATCAGACATGAAAATATGCAGAGTTTGCTCAGCTGGTTTCCATTCTTGTTTGGTCCAGCATTTTCCTCACTGTGCTCCCTTTCCTCCCTTTTGGAATGACAATATGTGTCCTGTGCCATTGTATGTTGGAAGTATGTGATCTGGTTTTTTATCTTGATTTTTCAGGGGCTTACAATTTTCTGAGATTGCCGTCTCAGAAGAGACTGTGGACTTTATACATGGTTGAGACTTGTAGACTTGGGGAATTTTGAGATAGGGCTGAATGATTTTTGCATTATGATATGGCTACAAGCCATGATATGGCTCCCAGGAATGGAATGTGGTAGTTTGAATGAAAGTGTCCCCTATAGTCTCATGGGGGGGGTGGTACTATTGGGAGGTGTGGCCTTGTTGGACTAGGTTTGACTTTCATGGAAGAAGTGTGTCACTGGGGTAGGCTTGGCTCCCTACTAGCAATGCTTCCCACCATGATGATAATGGATTAAGCTGCTGAACAGTAAGCTAGCTATAATTAAATGCTTTCCTTTATACGTTTCTGTGGTCATAGTGTCTCTTAATAGCAATAAAATGCCGAGAGAAGTCTGGATGTTTGATTTTGATCAGAGTTGGGTGAAGAGAGCATAAGCATGCATGCCTCTTTAAGAGTTGTAAAACAAAGATAAAGAAGTATTCAAAACCCTTTTAATCATTTGGTTCTTTTTTTTTTTCGGAGCTGGGGACCGAACCCAGGGCCTTGCGCTTGCTAGGCAAGCGCTCTACCACTGAGCTAAATCCCCAACCCCAATCATTTGGTTCTTAAATAGACATAGCCTTACTAGACATAGACTACCAAAGGGTACTCTAGGATGAAAACTGTCTACTTGGCCATTTCGTTTATTGTCTCTTTATGTTCAACGTGCTAATCAGGACGGTGCTTGACCTGATTGCAGAGTTGAAGTTTGTCAGCAGTTTGTGGTTCCTTAGGCCTGCCTTGAACCTTGTCAGGTCTGATTTAGGCTATGTGGCAGCTCTGTCTTAGCACATCAGTGAACTCAGCACATCTCTGCCAAGTTCATCATTCCCTTAGGGTGGCATATTCCTGGGGCAAGAGAGAGGAACACTTCCCATTGCCCATCATTCTCTCCTATATAGTTTCTGAATAGTTTGGGGAGAACATAATTCTATAAGGAGGGAAAATGACTTTTCTCAGCCACCAGAACAAACCATTTTCCCCACGCATAAAAGAAATCCCAGCTGTGTGGCCACATGTCAGCCTCTTTGTGATGCTTCTGGGTTTTCTTAGTGGTGAAGAGGGAAAATAGTCACAAGCTGACTCCTATGTAAAATAGAACTGAGTTTTCCATCCTTTGTATCCATATTTATGACTGCCATTATGAAAAGACAAGATAGGCACCTTCTCATCCTGACCCAGCCAGTCTGAGGCAGTGACACCTGAAAATGGAGGCCAGGTTAGGAGCAGTCATGTTCTTTGCTTCCAACCTAGTTGTTTCTCTCTCTTTCTCTCTTTTTCCCTCCCTCCCTCCTTCCCTCCCTCCCTCCTTCCCTCCCTCCCTCTCTCCCCCTCCCTCTCTCTCTCCCCTCCCTCTTTCCTCCCCTCCTTCCCTCTCTTTCTCTGTGTCTCTGTGTCTCTGTCTGTCTCTGTGTGTGTATGTGAGAGAGAGAGACAGAGAGAGACAGAGACAGAGAGAGACAGAGAGGGAGAGAGCAATTGACTGATTGGTTTGGACTGGTTATGGGAAGGAGAATTTTTTTCGGTGAGGCCCTTCTCAATAACCCTGTGATGCTATATAATTACTTTAGTTGAGGATTTTGTGCCCCTGGTGGTCTCCTGACTTAGCCATCCATTCAGCTCCTCTTTAGAGCTCCTGCCACTGTGAACCTTCCTTCAACTCTGTGTGAGTGTCAGTGTCTCATTTTAATTTCCATCTTGACTCATCTGTCTCTAGGCGAAAATCCCTGCAAAGATTTAAATTGGGAACCAGACCTTGAGAATGTCTGTTGAAAGCATCTCACAGTTTCTAGATAAATGCCTTTCCCTTCTTAACCCAAATCTGTTTTCCCAGCTCTGTCCAGCTAACTCCTGAGCAGGGTAGCTTTGAGGATGATTACCAGCTGAGGTGGGTACTGTGCTATTTCTTCCTCAAAGGGCCTCATCTTCTTAGCCTGCCTAAGATTGTTTCGGGTCAGGTCCAGTGTGACAAAGGGAGCTCCTACAGCCAAGGAAACATAAAGGCCCTGCCCTCCAGAGGAGATGTAATTATCTCGTGGTCACATGATGTCTGAAACTAAGCCCTGTAAGATGATAGCTGAAGGAGCCTCCATTTGTCACCATAGCTTATGCTGGTTGCTCTTTACTACATTTTATCCGCTGTATTAGTTCGTTACTCCATTGCTGTGACAAAATACTTGACAAACTATCAGCTTCTAGAGGATTGATTTATTTTGACTCAATTTGAGGATACAGTCTAACATGATGCAAAAGGCATGGTGGACAGCTGGTGGCATCCAGCTAACAGGAAGAGAGAATGGGGTCCAGGGCAGCAGTCCATGGAATGGTGCCACTTGCATTCAGGGCTAGTCTTCCCACACCAAAAACGCCTTCACAGACAGACCCAGAGGCAATGCCATCCAGATGATTCTAAATCCTATCCAGTTGACAAGATTAACTACCACATCCTCCTTGCTCTTGTTTAAGCATGGCGCAGGCAATGGTTAGCACAAGAACAGTTTGTAGTCAAAGACATGAACACTTAAAAAGACATTTGAAGGCTCTAATGGGAGATGACAAACTTCGTTGTGCTTCCTGATGTCTTAAACACATTTCCCATTATCTGACATTGTTTCTCTACAGAAGCAAAGCTTCTTAGGAGATGGGCTAGGTGCATTTGGACAGATGGACAAGACAGGGTCCATTAGCCTTCGTAACACAGGCCTCAGCCAGGCCCTGGAGCCCCACTGGGGAATGGGCATGAAGAGGATAGTAGTTTAGGCAATGTCCGGGCTCTGAGACTCTTCCTCATTCTTGATAATGTGAGCTTTTCCTCAATTTAGAATGCCTGGACCTCGTAAGGACAGTTACCATGCTCTATGCTTGACTGCAGAGCTGTGGAAGGAATTCTGATTTAATCAGTCTTCCCTCTATTTGTGTTAAACCCTGCACCTCTCCTGGCTTAAGCCTGGGAAACTCCACAGTAAATTGGCTGTGATTTCACTGAAATTTGACAGTTTTCAAGTTATTTTCTTCCTCCGTATTTAGATGTGGCTCTAGTCGTGCTGTCAGCCCTTATCTCTTCTGTCGTTGAGCCAGCTCCCAACTGGGTTAGGAGGAACCCGCACTGCTGTCAGCACTGGCTGCACAGTGAGGTGGATGGTTAAGAAATGGCTTGTTTAGCATCTTTTAGAATCTAATTTTTCTGCCTTGACTGAGGGGGAAGCAATGTTATTGGAAGAAGGCAGCAAGGAGGCAAATGTTGGCTCCAAAGCCAACCCTGACTCCTTAGGATCTTGGATAAGATATGGAAATCATGACTGATTTAAAAATCTTGTTTCAAGCCAGACACGATGGCTCAGGAATGTGTAATCCTAGCACTAGGAGGCTGAAGCAGGAGGATCACTGCAAGTTCAAGGCTAGCCCTGCCTACAAAGTGAGATACTGCCTTAAAAAGCCAAAATTAAATAAGTGCAAGCTTTGACAGTGACAGATCTTAGGATAGTCCCCACTGACATATGCCACATGGCTTCTGGGCTAGATGGGTGAGACTTCTGTGGACTGCCACAGAAATGTAGTTGCTGAATAAACGAAGTCCTCCTCAGATTTGCTCTGAGGCCTGAGGAAGAGGAAGGCCTTTTCTCATTGTGCCAGGCTTTGGGAAGGCAGAAGAGAAGCAAGGTGACTGGGTTGTCACTGTAGTTCAGGGCTAGGCACAGCAAACAGTGTATACCCATTTTTGGCTGCAGAGTGAACGAGGGCAATGTTTCATTTACCTGGTACTCTGTGTCCCAGAGCTTCAGTGATACCTAGGTTCCACTAGGTTAAATTATGTTACAGCAAGTGATTTGAATGGTCTTTGATGACAAAGATACTTGGTTTCCCAGGACATCCTACCTAGACCATAGAATTGTTGGGATTAGGACAGCATGAGAACCACTGAACTAGAAAATCTCCACTGAGATGGGGCTGTTATTTGGTACAGGCAAGCTGGAATATTGGGGACCATGAAAATAGGACTCTGCCCCTCAGACAGCTTATGATGGATGTTCTATTGATTTGGATTGTCAAGTTCAGAATTCTGGATTCTAAAGTAGCCTTTGATCTTGACTGCTGTGATTGAGAGCTCATTTTGGTTTACTCAGTTTCCTCTCCTCCCTAGTCATCTATTGGCATAGCCTAAAGGAATTCTTTTTTTTTTTTTTTTTTTTTTTTTTTTTTTTCGGAGCTGGGGACCGAACCCAGGGCCTTGCGCTTGCTAGGCAAGGGCTCTACCGCTGGGCTAAATCCCCAACCCCTAAAGGAATTCTTTTATAGTGGCTGTTCAAAGAAACTGTTTGAGGGTGTGAACTGGGAGAAAATGGCACCATTTGGTATGAACTGCACTTGGGCACTGTCTCTGTCCATCAGCTTCTCCTCTCTAAAGGCTGATGGCAGATGTGGTGAACCAACCCAGAGCTTATTTTAGTGGAAGAGAAAACTGCCTTTGCATTGTGCTCTAACAGTTTCTTCCCATATTCTGAGTTCCCCCTGAGATTTGGAGCTCTGTGCCACATCTTTCTTAAATCTATAGCTTAGACATGAGGGGGCTACGTAGATAGGAGAGAAGGAAGGAACAGAGGGAGGAAGGAAAGAAGAAAGAAAATGGGGGAGGGGAGAGAGAGTAAGATTTATATTTAGCAAGAGGGAGAGACACTCACCGAGGGTGTGTGAGTGAGCTTGCTGGCAGGATTGTGTGTGCGTGAGTGTGCTGGGAAGGGGGTGTGTGCCAACAACGTGTGAGGAGGGCTGGTGCCCTATGGGAGGGTGCGGGCAGGCAGGAAGCAGCTGGAGAGGAGGAGGAGCAGAAGCACAGCCGGAGCTGCCCTGCTTTCCTCTCAGTCTCAGAGCGGAAAGGACTGAGTTAGAATTCCACGTCCAGTTGAAGTTTGCCTGCTATTGCCTTCAGCAGCCTGGTCTTCAGAATCCCCGTGAGCAGAGAGGTGCAGACCAGACTGGATTCCTAGATTTACAGCTACCAGACTCCCGCCCCGCCTTCTCCGAGGGGATTTCTGTGCTAGGCATTGTTCCTATCAGCAACTTTGCACAGAGGAGCCAGCCAGCTGGGTGCAACTGAGAATAATAGCTCCTTGGTTCCGTTTGCCGCTTAGGCAGGCGGCTGTGCTGTGGCTCAGAAAGTTCATCCTGTGGCTTCTCTGTCAGTCTGAGGCGTGCTTCTGAGAGGACTACTGCTTAAAGGCAGCAGCACTTGCATTCTAAAACTTGAGAATTTGTGGCTTTAATATTTTCTTCCCTTTTCATTTCCTTAACATTATTTTGATTCCAGCACCAAGGTAAGTGATATTGAATATATGATTGACTCTGAACGACAAGCAGGGACAAAAGCAAAGCTTTTGTGGGTGGAATATGGAACAGCTACATTAATTATGTAACTGCTTGAGCCAAGTTGCTGGTGGGGGTCATTATAATGAGTGAATAGCAGCATACTCAGCACTGGGGGGATCTACGCACGCACCTTTGGGTGCTGGTAACCTGACCATCCATTCCTCCTGGGCACTGCCGTCTGTACAGCTAACCTCTCCACCCCATTGGATGTGCATAGTTTCTGTCTTGATATGTCTCTGTGTGTTTAACTTACCTGCCTGTATATGTCCTCTACTATATATACATTGCATATAGACAACCTTTTTAGTCCTCTTATATGAATCACATAAGCTCTCTCTACCTCTGTGTACATTTATATAGAGATCGTCTGTCCCTCCATGCATTTATACATGTACTTAGGTAACCTTCCTGTCCTAGCTATATTCAGAAACCTTTTAATCTTTCTTTTGTACATGTGTGGGGCTATACTCTCCTGTCTGATATGTACATGTCTCTCATGTGTGCAGATACCATATAAACATAAATGTCCATTCTGAGTTTTCCCACCCTTGAGTGTATGTACACATGCATATAATGTGTCTATTTATGTCTATAGTGAAAGAGCCCTAACTTTGTAAATTGAAAACTTACTACTACCCTTTCTCAGTGACCGCGGTCAAGTTTAGCTCACCTTCTCTAAGTTCTATCTCTGTCTTCTATGAAATCAAAATAATAATTCTTGGCTTATAGAGTCACAATAATAAGTGAAAACCATGTAAACTGAAACTTCAAAATAAATGAATCTTTTGCCATCATTATTTGCTCTTTTAGTGGACCCTGCATCTGGCTGCATTGAGATTACACTCTCATTCACGGCAAGGTCTCCAGACCTTCATGTGAATGGGGCGCTTCTGTTGAAGTAACCATGTTTGTCTTACGGTTTTGCCCAGAATGTTGGAAAGAAGCTACAGGATATTGAGACAAGGTTGGATTGAGAAGGAAAAGAGATCTCACCTTCTGCAGTTAGGAGTTGGTCTTTGGTTCTTTGCAGGTAAACAGGTAAACAGATGAGCAGGATGACAGCAGTTTGCTGTTGCTGAGATGACACCGCTCTCTGCTCGAGCACCTGCTATCAAGGCTTGAAGGCTATTTACAGTAGTCCTACCCGGATTTAATTAATTAACATAGATCCATGTTGTCCAGTATGGTAGCTACTGGCCACGTGAGACTGTTCATTCTACTTTGATTTTTTTTTTTAAAACAGAGTCTCATTAGCTCAGATTGACCTTGAAGTGTCTACATAGCTGAAGATGACTTTGAAATCTTGCTCCCCTATCTCTGCCTCCCAAATATTGGGAGTAGCCAGTGAGTAAGGAGAGGCACTTGCATTCATGTCTAATGGCCTAATGATCTGGCCCCCAGATCCTACAAAGTGAAAACCAAATCCCACACAAGCCATGGTGCATGTACACACACACACACACACACACACACACACACACACACACACACACACACACTCTCTCTCTCTCTCTCTCTCTCTCTCTCTCTCTCTTATACTTATAGACAGGTGCTACTATGCCCAGCTAATTAGTTTATATTGAGATGTGCTGATGTAATATAGATGATTCAAGGATTTAGTATAAAAAAGAATATAAATATACAATTAATGATTTTATATTGATTACATTTACAATATTATTTTGGATTTGGAGTTAATAACACATATTAGGATTAATTTTACATGCATCTTTTTACTTTTTTATATGTCTGGTTGGGAACTTAAAATATACACGTGGTTTACATTATATTTCTGTTGGGAGAGTGCTGCTCTGGCTCATCACCAACACAAGGATCAAGGCAGCTTTTCTTGCTGGAAGGGCAAGTGGAAGCACATCAAGTGGGAGCCTACCACCACAGCGCCCATCAGTCACCACAGCGCCCATCAATCACCACAGCACCCATCAATCACCACAGCACCCATCAATCACCATCAGTCACCACAGCGCCCATCAGTCACCACAGCACCCATCACCACAGCATCCATCACCACAGTGCATATCACTTCCGCACCTGCCTGGACAGATACTAGCTAACTGGCAGCCTGGTAATTTTTATTTTAAATAAGTTTCAGGAAATTATAAATAAATGTTATTAAGAAGAAATTTTCAACTTAGTTTTACAATGGAAACAGGTTGTTGGTCATCAGTCTACAAGGAAACCTGGACTTTGAAGTTTTCATATTGTCATGGAAACATAGGTAGATCAGAAAAAGTAGGAGACTGGGATTTTAATCCAGTTATACCATCAGTTCCTCATTCTTCCCATGGCACCAGGTCTCACTGTGTACCAAGCTCTGTGCTTTCAATAGTGAGACCCTGCACCAGGCATTAGGAGTTTGGAGATAAAGAAAGAACACTTTCTTGGTAATATGGTTCATAGCCATTGTGGGCCCTTAAATAAGAATTTCCTCTCCCCACTCCCCGCAGTAAGAATAAGGGTGTCCTTCTATGTCAAGAGTCATGATCTTGGTAAGTGGGCTTTTGGGAAGCTAGAGTACTTGCTCCACCTAGTACTTTCAGGTTAAAAATTTAGGAAAAAAAAATGCTGCAAGAGCCAAACAGAACAAGTCCATGGGCAAATGTAGACCACAGGAATGTGGAGAAACTGCAGAGCCAGGGCCAGACTAAACCCGGTCTAGGGCATTCTCACTGCTTTGTACTTATCTTGCTCCTTGTGGGCCGTGATCTCTCTTTCTGACAAGATACTCTAGGGATTGGCTCTTGCCCACAAACCGACATCCTAAGAGTACCCCACCTGCTGTGGGCTGTGACTGGCTCTAGAATCTCTCCTCTCACCATATCCACCTCAGCATAATTGGTAAATGACCCAGTGACCATATATCCTTGATTTTGAGGGGAGGGGTCCTCAGCACTGTTGGCCTCGGCCCTTGAGATCCTTGCACAGAATGCAACGAGAGGCTGCTTGATAAATGTGTTTATAAAGCCTTTGCCCATTTCTCAGAGGTTGGTGGTTGTTTCATTCAAGCCAAAATTTGGGTCTGAGGCATGTTTTACAAGAGATAGTCACATTCTTAATCATGTTTCTCTGACAAGTCAGAAGAGTAATGAATCAGCCATTTAAGAACCCTGAGACGTGCTTCTCTTGCTTTCAGTAGGTTGCTGTAGTATGAAATGTGGTTTACATATCCACTCCCAGCCCTAACTCTTAGTTCTCCATCATCAAATCTTTAGCTTTCTAGTTCATTTATTTTCCTTTCCTGTGTCTCCTTTTTGAATGCAATGAGCTCTTGAAGGACAACCTTACTTTTTCCAGCATCAATTCCTTAGGGAAAATAAGACACAGAAATATATTCCCATTTCAGAGTCTGTGCATGAAATTGAGAGAGGTGACTGCAGCAGATAGGCCGGCAGACAGGCAGAATGGCAGCACACACTTCAATGTCAACTAGGGGCCTGGGTTAAAGCAGAGGATGCACCAAAGCCTCCTTAGCCCATCCAGCAGGAAGTAGTCTCTGTGGCCTTACTTGTCCTGGTTTTGTGTATCACTTCTTTCTTACTCTCACTCCTGTAGTAAATGCTTACTTTTAAATTATAATGTGTCAGCAACATATCGCTTTGCCATGTCATTCATTCTCATCCATTCTCCATCTCCCTCACTGTAATATATTAAAGAGTACAGACGGTTTCCTATATTTCTGACATGTAGCTTACTGCCTGGCATCTCCTTTATGTATTTATTAACTCTAGTTGACTTGGAGATCAGATGATCCTTCCACATGGTCCCTGCCATTCCACTCAGTAGTAGCAAAGAGAGATTGAGGAAGAAGACTGGCTTGAGTCTCCTGGACCCACAGGTTGCCCATTTTCTGATAGTCCATTGAGCTCTGAGCAGAGTGACTAAGTAACTCTCAGGTAACACAGTGAGCTTATTTCCTGCCTCAGAGCCTAAAAACCAGGATGACCAAGTGATTTTGGTGTCATTGTGGAACATGTATGCCCAGCAGGTAATTCTTAAGTTTGGTTCATATAGAGGAAGTGGCTACAAATCAAAGAAGGTTTGGAGGGTTTTGCTTGTTCGTTTAAATGGAAGCAAGCCTCTGTTTGGAGCTGGGAGAAGCTGCTATGAGCCTGGTTTCTTGAGATCCAGCATAAAGCAGTAACGATTGGATTGGACTTGTTTGTGGCCTCACAAAATATGTAATTTACTTAGATGAGGAATTCCTTGTTAAAGTTCTTATAGGAGCAGGAGAGAAGTCAGGGAGATAGGAAGTGGGAATTCATCGAGTTTCTGCCTCTTGCTTCTTGACCTAGTTATCTCCTGTAAAAACACCAGCTTATCTTTCCCCAAGTCCTATGGCTCACCCTGCTTCTCTATCCAGGGAGGCACAGTGCTTTTGCATTTCAGGCCTGTAGACTAAGTGTAGATTACGTGACTTCCTTTAAAATGAGTTGCAATTAGGTCAGCTTTTGTTCTTTAAGGCAATTTCTCTCTTTTAGTAAGGATTTAGATGACTTATAAATCATGAGAAAATCTTTAAAAAAAAAAAAAAGCCAGGGGAATGATCCCACATCAAATAACTTAATGGTAGTGTGTCTCCCACTAGTTCATCTTGTCTCTTGAAGGACAGCCTCACAGGACCATGGATTCTTGGTAGCCCTGTGCATCTCCTGGGTCTCTGTTTCCCTCCTTGTACTTTCCACTCTGCTCCTCCCCACATTTTGCATCTTCCTAATTAAAAGGAAATGTGTGCCCTCGCCAAAGAGGATAGTAATCCACATCTGTCCTGCCAGTAACTTAAAGTACCAGGAGCAAGAATAGTAGCTGTACAACTTTTTTGGAGAACATCAAAGTACCCTGTGTGATATACCAACTCTCCACTTGTGCCGTGCATTGCTGTACCCTGACCAGTCAGAGGGTCAGCATCCGTCTGTTACTTGATCAGTACAGTCATGTGAAGAGAATGCCTTGAAGGATCCATTGCCCCTGTAGTGAGTCTTATTATTTGTGGGCCTTTAGCTGTCTGCTCTATGAGATTTAAATATGTTGAGTGCTATCTGAGTTCTGGACATTGCCGCTTATTCTGGAATTAGCTCTAGTAGTAACTTTTCTTCCTTCAAAAACTTGCCATGGTCTCTTTTCCAAGTGAATGGCTGCCATCAGCAAACAGCGATGAACTACAAATCCTCACCAGAAAAACAAAATGGATAAGAAAGAAACATCTCATCTTTCGTCTTTCATTTCATGCGTGAATGTTAAACATCTTCTTGTTCATCTCTGAGTCAGATCCCAGTGCTGATTTTGTGAAGGTTTGACTAAGAAGTCACTAACTGACCTTACTTTCCCTTATCACTTCCCAGCAGCTTGTCTCAACATGGTCTTCGTACTTGTTGAGAACATAAAAGACATGGTTTGGTTTTGAATCAATATTTTAAAAGAGTCAAGGAAAGAGCACTGATGCTACAGCCTTTAAGGCAAAGAAAGGTTGGAGGGCTGCTCAGGCTGAATTCTTACTGTCTTTGAAGGCATTGTTCTTATCCCTGCTTGACGCTTGGCCATATTTAAGTTTCCGGTTTCTTTTTTATCTGAGTGTACTGTTCTTTTTTTCATGAGCTACAGGATGAAAGCCAAGCCAGGATCCAGAGACATGTGTCAGGTTTGAGGCCTATACATGAGGTCATTCCAGGCAGTACTGTGGCTAAACCTAAGCCTTCAACTAACAATAGTTGTTAAAAACCAACTCAAAAAAGAAAGGAAGGAAGAAGAAAAGAAAGAAAAAGGACTAGGCTCTTCCAAGGCCATTTCTATTCAGCATCCCAGCAAGAAAGGAGGAAAAAGAAAGAAGCAAAGAGCCGTCACCTCTCCTGAGGGGGAAAATGAAGCGACTGTTGCGGGAGTCTGAGGAAGAAATCATGCTGACACTGGGACCTTCATCCAGCCTCTCACCAGATCAGGTCAGGACAGAGACTGTGTGTACTGTCAAGGGCAAGTCCACAGGTCCTACTGGGTCCTTGCCAGAGGACAACTTCCCACCCCTTTGCTGTGAGTCAGCTGACTCCACCACTAGTGGAGAGAGAGATGGGGACCTGGCCCAACTTGGTAGCTCTGAGCAGCAAGCCAGTAGCCAACCTTCTCTGGCCTGCACTGCTTGTGCTTCAGGGTCTGATTCTCGGGAACTCTCGCCTGCCAGCATAACAAGCTGTTCAGAGCCTTCAGAGAGAAACCAAGCCAGGCCCATTTTCCCCAGAGGTCCTGGCCAAAGATGTAGGCATGAGCATCAGGAGCCTCTGGGAGATGTAGTAGAATATATCATCAGAGAGCTGCAAGGAATCAGTCGTCTCCAGTCTGAGATTGCTGAGCTGCAACAGCACTTGAACCAAGTCCGGGGCTCTGTGGATGAAGTATCTAGCTGTGTAGACTCAGTGCTGAGTGAAATAGAAGGCTTGCACGTGGGTAGCAGCTCCCTGAGCAAAGTACGCCATGGGGAAAAGGCCCAGGAATTCCATGTAGAAAGATCCAGAGAGGAAGCTATTCTTTATTTGTATGGACTTCCTGAACATGATGGGGAAAGCACTGTGGAACTGGTAGATAACTTTCTAGCTAAGCACCTCTGTGTCAATGGCATGCAGTGCAACAGGTATGTCAGGGAGGCATACAGGGCAGGCACAGCTCCTGCCCCCCGGCCCACTGTGGTGAAACTTGTCCACCCAGAGCACAGAGACCTCATCTTGCAAAAATCCATCCTCTTGCAGAGTGTGGGGGTCAGGGTTGCTACCAGAGAGGAACCAGTCTGGCCAGAAGGGTGTAAGAATCCCCCAAAGGAGTCTCTATCATGCTTGCAACAATTTCAAGACCACAGTCGGAACCATCAGGGTAAACCAGCTCTTCAGCTAGAAACAGGGAACAGAAGACAAATGTCGGGACCACACCAGATGAGGACTCAGAATCAACATAGAGAACCCCAGGCTTCTGAGCATCAAGGCCTTAGTTTCCTACCAAAGGATGGCTCAGCAAAACAGAGTGATGTGTCTAAGCTGCAGGATGAAGTAAAAGGAACATCAGGAGCTCCCCAGGTAATCAGTGATCCTTGTGGTGAACTTTCTCTCCTCCATCAACTTGAGGGGTCTTCCCCAGTGTTAATCCCAAAAGAGGAAGATTGTGGAAAATTACAGATTTTCAAACAGGACAGCCAAGAGCATGAGGCATGTAACGTGACAAAGCTACAAAGTGATTGCAACAATGCAATTAAAGCCAGCAGTTGCCTTTCACTGTCTGGACCACTGAAAGCAGAGAAGGTAAACGCAGAGGACAGGATGCTAGGCCGTGAAGATGGACTTGATATTCTGAGCCCAAAGCAGCTGGAGGACCTTTTGGCAGACAAGTCTAGGAGGTTTGCAACTCTGAATCCCGACAGCGCAGTGGAGGAAGTGATCATAGGACCCGAGACTTTCAGTAACATGGTGCATATTGACCTGAATGAAGAAGAGACCTGTACTGCCCAGGTCCTTAAGAACGTCTTTGATAAGTCCTCATGTGTTCTCGGTGGCTCCCAGGAGGATGAAGATGTAGAAATTAAATTTCACACAACTAAGCTGAGTCGAGCGATCCACCACTTTCGTTTGGCTCTTCAGGGGGTATTTCAGAAGCTGGAGAACAATGGGTCCATCAGTCCTGAGGACCTGGAAAGCAATGAGAGTGGTTCCCAGTCAGAAAACAGTGATAGACTTCTTTGGACAGTAAGTTCAGGAGGTGCCCACGATTGTTCAGTGGAGAGTCCAGCAAGTCAGGGGAGTGAGAGCTTGCTCAGTGTGGTCTCTGGTGGAGTAGGCATCTCTGTACAGGGTGATCAGACACCTCAAGCACCAAGTAACTTCTCTCTTGCTTCTAACAACTCACCTCTTACAAACTCATTGCTCAGTTTCCCTCTAGCCCCAGGTCTGGGAAACGAGACTTGTTCCAGGCCTGACTCTCCTAATCAAGGCAAACTGAGTTTAGAACAAGTATGTGCAGAGACCATTTACCTTAACAAATGCATCAACAATTTTAAAAACGTCCTAAGAGAGAAAAGACTGAGGCAGAAAAAACTTTTGCAAGAGCTAGTACAGACGGCAAGTCATCTTTCAGTAGAAGACATCCCCTCAGGTACTCTGAGTGTCTGTGTAATGGGATCCCAGCTGGCTCAGTACGGCATTCATCTGCATTGTGGCGGGTTTAACAAAGTGATGGGGTTGGTCCATAGCTTGAATCGGCGTAGGTTACTTTGGGAAATAGAAGGAAAGAGGGTGCTAAGTTTAGGAGGGAGGTTCTAGTCCCTGTCCTTAGGCCATTTCCAGTCTTTTGGGGGAACCTGGGAAGTACCCTTTCAAAAGAGAGAGGACCTTTTATTTGGGTCACAGTAGGCTACAGTTTAGATGTGGGAAGCAAGAATGGAAAATAAAGCACGTTTATTCCTGGGTCCCACAGGGGCAGAAAAAAGAATCCTATGTTGCATTTTAAAATGCCTTTTCATGGTCTTCTTTGAAAGATGTCCATATCCCTAGTAGTTGAAGGTATTTCTCCATGGTCACTGGACTTTCCTTAACCTCTGCTTCTACCTGTCTCCATCCTGGTTCTGGCCTTACTTACACAGAGCATCTAAGAGCTGCCTACTTAGCAGTGCTGACCCTGCCCGAGGGCCCAGCGGTCCTCCGAGGCTCATATTCCCTTTACCTTCCCCAGCTACCTGAGAACTAAAACAAAATGTTATTTTTAACTGCAGGAAATAAAAGAATTTGTTTCTAGGCAGTATGGAAATCTGTAGTTTTACATTTTCTTCTCCCAATCAAAATTAAATTTATCCAAAGAGCATATGCTATATTTATCCAATTTTAAATGTAAATGGGGTTATCCTTTTCTGCATATAACCTGATTAGGTTTCCCAAGACAAAATTAAAATGAAGAAACGTATCTTGCTGGCAGAAGTGTAAGAGAAGAACCATATCTTACTGACAGAAGTGTAAGGGACCAGATACTCATACAATGTTGATGGGACAGGATGAGGAAAGCATTGGGGAAATGTATCAGTGTTATAAATATATGCACCTTTAGAGCCCTCAGCCTCGCTTCCAGGAATGTATCCTGCAGACACATTTCTACATGTGGAAGTAGCATATGTACAAGGTTATTTTTGAAGTATTGTTTTTAATAGTAAGGATTGAAAAACAACCTAAATGTCCTTTAAATATATGATGAAATAAAATTTTGGCATGCACAATGGGATGTAGTACCATGTAGCTATATAAAAGAGTGGGGTAGCTCTTTATCCAAATGGAAGCTACGTGACCTAATCTTTGTCAACCTAAAAAAAAAAAAAAAAAAAAAAAGCATAGTGCAAAACAGAGCGTGTGAGATGCTTCCATTTCTATAAAAAGAGAGAAAGAAATACACCCCCTTAGGGCCTGCTGTAGTATAATGTTGAGGAATAGATACATAAGAAACTGGTATAGTCATGTATTACTTGACAGAAATACAGCCTGAGAAATGCACTCTTGGTAACCTCCTCATTGTGTGAGCATTAAAGTATATATACACGAACCTAGGTGGTATATAATCTACAGTAGACCCAGGCCATGTGACATACACCATTGCTATATGTATGCTGTTGCTTGCTCACATGTTGTGTAGCACACGGCCAGGTATGGTTCTCCATGGGAGAGAGTTATTGGGCAAAATACTAGTGAAATGGAATGGAGGCGTTTTAAATTTTTTAAAAAATACTGTATACCTCTTCAATATATTTAAGGACTTAAATAATACCAATGGTAATATCAAGTCATAAACTTCAATTTAGAAAACAAAAACAAAAAAAAAAAAAATGGAAATCACGTCGATTTCTTCTCAAATATCCTGGAGCTGTTCCCGACAGCTTAACTATGTGTAAAACAATCCAAGTTCCTTTACTTTCATTCAAGGTTTCTTCAGCAGTCTCCAGCTTATATTTTCATGTTTATCTTCTCTTGTTCCTCTGAACCCCTCCCCACAGGAAACTGCTGTCTTAGGATTTGCCCTGCTTTTTCTGTTTTCAGCACATTAGTGATCATATACTTCCTTCTAACCAGAGGCCCTGCATTCAGCATGCCAGCAGACTGCATTTACTTATTAACTACCCGAAGCACCTCTTCCTTCTGTAATCCACCTTCTGTAAGGGATTTCTTTTGCTCTTTACTCCAAGACCAATTTTGCCCTCTCCAGAAATTATTTCATTGCAGCAGCAAAAGAAGCATTGGGTGGTTAAAGCAGTCCATCCTTACAAAGTTCTTAAAGTTTGAAGGTCAAAAAGCCCTGAGATGAGGGCCACACTTTAACCTGCATTTCATCCTCCTCCTAATGAGTCAGTCAGCACAACTGGTAGTCATTTTCTTATTCTATTATGGAAGCTTTAATATTGTAACTATATAACATAAAATTGCCCTTACACGGGGTTGGGGATTTGGCTCAGTGGTAGAGCGCTTGCCTAGGAAGTGCCAGGTCCTGGGTTCGGTCCCCAGCCCTGGAAAAAAAGAAAAAAAAAAGTGCCAAAATTGCCCTTACACCCATTAAAAGGTATTGTTTTTATATACTCACATAATTATAAGACCATCAATTATCTAATATAAGAACGTTTCTAACATCTTTTTTTCTATTAAATAAAGAATAGTTCATTCTTTATTGATACACACTTTCCAATTATTTCCAATCTTCTGTGTTGTAGAAGGCCAGAAAGAATTGTGTGAGTGAACTGAGGAGAGGCAAAGCTAGACTCTTCCCTCTGCACATGCTCATCCCTTGACATGTGCTGCTTCTTGGTAGATTTCTGCCTACTTCTCAGGTTATCCCACATGAGGCTGTCTATTGCTCCCTGACTCTTTTTTTCCTCCATCTTTATTAACTTGGGTATTTCTTATTTACATTTCGATTGTTATTCTCTTTCCTGGTTTCCAGGCCAACATCCCCCTAACCCCTCCCCTCCCTTCTTTATGGGTGTTCCTCTCCCCCATCCTTCCCCCCATTACCGCCCTCCCCCCAACAATCACTTTCACTGGGGGTTCAGTCTTGGCAGGACCAAGGGCTTCCCCTTCCACTGGTGCTCTTACTAGGCTATTCAATGCTACCTATGAGATCAGAGTCCAGGATCAGTCCATGTATAGTCTTTGGGTAGTGGCTTAGTCCCTGGAAGCTCTGGTTGGTTGGCATTGTTGTTCATATGGGGTCTCGAGCCCCTTCTAGCTCTTCCAGTCCTTTCTCTGATTCTTTCAATGGGGGTCCCATTCTTAGTTCAGTGGTTTGCTGCTGGCATTCGCCTATGTATTTGCCGTATTCTGGCTGTGTCTCTCAGGAGAGATCTACCTCCAGTTCCTGTCAGCCTGCACTTCTTTGCTTCATCCATCTTACCTAGTTTGGTGGCTGTATATGTATGGGCCACATGTGGGGCAGGCTCTGAATGCGTTTCCAACATCTTAAGCATCTCCATTTGCAATCACTCTCCCACCCCTTTGCCTCCAGCCTCTGACAATCACTAGTCCACTTTGTTTCTGTGACTTTGAGATCTGCATACTTCCACAAATAGCGGACATTTTGTGTATATTTATTTAGCGTGTTATTTTAATCTCACCAGTGGTATTGCACACGTCAGTGCTTCGTTTTCTTTTCTGGGACTGAATAATATTCCCTGGGGAGACATTCTGTTGGTGGTCTTCTGGAGGATTGTTACCACTTCTTGCTCTTAAGAATAATGCTTCTATGAAACTGGCGTTTTGTCCGTTTGTCTGAATGTTTTTTCTTTCTGAGTCAGTACCCAGGCTGCTAGGATTATAGGCTGACTGCACCTTGTCCATACTGGACATGCTTTATAATCTCTTGGATATTTATTCAGAGGTAGAATTGTTGTTTCCTGGGGTGATTCTGTGTTTGACAAGTTAGGGAATTAAACTGTTTGATAGTGTGTTCAACAGGAACATAGAGTTTTAATTTCAGACTAGCACTGGCTAGAATATTTGTCCATTTGACCACTCTAGTGGTTGTCAAGTGGTTTCTCAATGAAGTTTTGATTTGCATTTTCATAGTGTCTAATGTTATTAAACATTTTCCCATATGTTTGTTGGTCCTTTTTGTATTATCACTAGAGTAATGTACATTTAAATTTTTGACACATTTAAAAATTGTTTATTTGTTAGTAAGTTGTATACAAGCTATTGTATGTTCTGGATATAAGTGCATATATTACTTGTAAATATTTTGTCTGATTTTATTGTTGTTTATTTTCTTGTTGTCTAGGGAGCATAATTTTTTATAAGAATTTTATAACTTTTATTACAAAGTTTTACTATGGTAAAATATTTATCCATTTCAAATTGTAAATTCTATATCTTCACATTATATAACCATCACTACATCTATGTGCTTTTTCCAGCCCTGAAACCTTTAAATACTAATTGTCCATTGTACTTCCCTTGGTCTCTGAACTTTGTTTCTGTGAACCCAACTGCTTTAGTGAGTGAAATAGTGAATGTGTGTAAGTAGAATCAAATGATGTTTATCCTTCGAGGGTGGCTTATTTTATTTGGCCTCATATCCTCTAGGTTCATCCATGAGACAGCATTTTCTCCCAAGCAGTATGCTACTGCATGTATACACTAGCTTTTCACCCATCTATTTGCCTGTGGTGAACAGTTGAGTAGCATCTTCTGTGGCTGTGGTGAACAGTGCTGCTCTGAGCATGGGTAGATGGTATGTGTTGAGTTCCTGCTCTCATTTCTTTTGGGTGTGTACTCTGAGGTGGGATTACTGTGTCAGACATCATCCTCACTATGATTATCTTATTTTTTGAGACAGGGTCTCTTCTCCAGCCCAAGCTAAAACATAAAGTAAGGAGTCACAGTAAAAGTCAAAAGTCCTAAGGCCATTTTGAAGGAGAGAAGAGTAAAATCATCCTGACAGACACCCTAAAATGCACAGTGCACAAGGGTTAGGTTGAACCCCTGACTAACACAGAACAACTCCAAGGCTATGTCTTAACTGCATTAAAAGAAAGAACAACTTCAAATGGGTCACAGACTAAGTATATAAACCTAAACCCATAATGTTCTTTGAGAAGTACCTCAGAGGATTGGAGATTGTGGAGCTGGCTCAGTTGGCAAAGTGCAGAATTTTATATTACTACTAGCAGTGCACAGGAATTCCAGAGGATCTTTAATTTTTTTTATTTAATAAGAACCATTGTAATTGATGTGAAGTAGTACACAAAAGTCTTGAATTTTGATAAAATTCAGTTTATTACCTTTTTCTTGTCTTGGTCATGATTTTGTTAACAGCTGAGAAATCATGGTTTAAAACAAAATCACAAAGATTTAATACTTCATGTGTGTAATAGAGGAAGACACTTGAATTCAGGTCCTCATGCTTGCACAGCAGACATTTAACTAAGCCATTTCCCTAGCCCCTAATTCTTTTTTTTTTTTTTTTGAGAATTTTATAGTTTTAGTTGGTATATTTAGGTTCATGATCCATTTGAAGTTATGTGTGCATGGTCCAAGGTACAAGTACAGTTCAACCTCACTCTTAGGCATTATGTATGCCTAGTTGTCTGGTATCATTTATTAAACTGTTTGTTTCCTCTAAAACAGCCATAGCACATTTGTCAGACATGAACTGAGCATGAGAGTAGGGGTTGTTCCTGGACTCTCTGTCCTTCCCTTCGATCTTCTTGAGACATTCTCTTCACTTGGCTCCCATAAAAGCTGTCTGGGCTTTCTCAAGGTAATTTCTGCATGCCGTTGCTTTCAGGCTATGCTTATCTATCTGTCTTTATCTCTTCAACCTCACAGCATCCCAGGGCTCAACCATGCCACTTCCTCTCTGTCCTACCCACTGCTGAAGTGATAATCTTCCAGACATAGGGATTTATAATCATTCTGAAACTCATGTCTTCCACAAACCCCACTCCATGTCTACTCAGTATGATTATTAGGAGGTAAACAGGTGTCGTAGACAGAGCATATCCCAATCAGACTCGAGATCTTTCTTCTCAATTCCCCAGCAACTCTGCTCTTTATCTAGTTTTTCTTCCAGTAAATAGCAGTCATTCCTGACTTCTTTTTTCCCAACAACTAACATCCAATCTATTAGTACATTCTGCCTCCTCTACCTTTAACTTTATTCATTCATTTCCTCTCTGTGTCTGTCTGTCTGTCTGTCTGTCTGTCTCTCTCTCTCTGTCTCTGTCTCTCTGTCTCTATCTCTGTCTCTGTCTCTCTCTGTCTCTGTGTGTGTGTGTGTGTGTGTGTGCGCGAGTTTGTGTGTGTGTGCACATGTGCATATGTCAGAGGACAGGAGTCAGTTCTTTCTAGCATATGGGTTCCAAGGGTTGAACTCAACCTTTAACTGCTGCTGAGTCATCTTGCTAACCTGTCTTCTGTGTTTTAAGCAGTAACCTCTGCCTCCATCACATTCATTTCTGCTTGAGCCATCATTTTCTTTTATCTAGATTGTTGCGGTAGTCTAACTGGTCTTCTTGTTTAAACCCCTGTCCCTTTACAGTCTGTTCTGTCATAGCAATCAGAGTAATTGTTATCAAAGATCACATCACTCTTATTCACAACCTCCAATGATTTTCTGTCTCACCAAGAATGAAAGCCAGAATTCTTCTGAAAACTTGAACTGGCTCATAACTGAAAACTAGCTGTTCTTCCACACCAATTATGTTCTCACCTTAGGCTTCACACTTGGGTATATTAGACCGAAAATACTTTTCTTCAAGGACTCTGAATGTTCTTTTTATTCCTTTCCTTCAGGTCTCTGCTTAAATATCTTATTGATGAAGTCTCTCTGACAACTTTTAATTAAAAACATGGGGTGTTTGAGACAGAGCTTCATGCATACTCCATTGACATTCAGTTCACTGTGTAGCTAAGGATAGATAGCAGTGAACTTCTGATTCTTCTGCCTCCACCTCCAAAAATGGCACAGGCTTCTGACATATTTTCTTTGGTCCTGAACAAGAGAGATTTTTCTTAGAAAAGTTCTAAGTCCTAAAATTTATAGATTCCCTTTGCTAAATACAAGTGCTAGATTTGCTGAGCCTTCTAACTACAAAGATAAAAGGTAAGATCAAGTAATACAGAGTGCTTACTCTCAAGTAAGTTCATCTACATTTTGAGTAGGCTATGGAGTATGAATTGGAGAGGACCATGTCCCGTGCTAAGGAGGCGAGCATAGAGTTTCTTGTAGTACAAATGGGAGGCAATGAGACTATGGATTAGGTCAGTGGTAATCTAGAATACAAATCAGGAAAAGATGTCAAAGATATTTAGGAGGTAGATTACAGAGGATCGAATAATCAACCCATACTTACTGGGTGAAAAGAGGGAGGAATCTAATTGTCTGTGAGTGTGGGAGGATTATCTCAGGCATTGGGTATGAGAAGGTAAGAAGAGGTAGGTGGTGGTGGTGGTGGTGGTGGTGGTGGTGGTTGTGGTTGTGGTGGTGGTGTGTTTTAGCATATCCTGAATTTGAACTAAGCATGAGATATGACGGTGCTATGTGCCAGGCAACTAGTAATATAATGTGCTGGGTTAAGTAGGGATCTAAAGGTTAGCTATAATAATGTTTTGGAAGCAGCCAGCAAGAGAAGAGACTGGTGTAATGATAGACTGACATATGTCAATATATCCAGTGGAGATTGAGCATCTGTATCTATCTGTCACATTCTCACGTGTATGATCACGGTATTTGTCAAGCATGATATGGTAAGTACTAAAAAGAAACAAAGGCAAACAGAACTTAGATGCCTTAGGAGGACTTAATTAACTCCAACCTCGGTGGGTATCAGGGAAAGCTGCGTCAGGCTGGTAGGGCAGAATGTGTGGATTTCTGACTGTGTGGGGAAATGAGGTTGTACAAATTATATACAAGTCCAGAAAAGTTGGTGGGAGATGAAAATTTGGGAATTGGAATCAAATCTTTAAGAACCTTGATGGACTTGTGGGCTTATTTTATATTTAAATTTTTTATGTGTGTGCATGTACACATACTTGGGCCTAAGGTTAATGCCAGGGGTCTTGATTACTCTCCATCTTGTTGGTTGAGTCAGGATTTCAGTTGACCCAGAAGTTGCCAATACAGCTAGTCTAGCAAGTCCTCAGGCTTGTGCAACAATATTTCGTCCACTGAGCCATTTCCTCAGCACTGAACTGATTATATTTTATTCTTGAGAAGGAAATTTTGGAGAAATCAAGGGCAGGGAGGGGGAAGGGTGACCAGAATATGGTATGATATTGAGACTATAAGAAGTGGAGAAGGGGGGTTGGGGATTTAGCTGAGTGGTAGAGCACTTGCCTAGCAAGCGCAAGGCCCTGGGTTTGGTCCCCAGCTCTGAAAAAAAGAAAAGGAAAAAAAAAAAAAAAAAGAAGTGGAGAAGGAAAGAACCATTTCCAATTTGAACCTTAGAGTCAAAGTATTTCTTGCCTAATTTTCTTATTCAGAGAGAAATAAGGAGGGTGTCCTCAGGAGGGTGGGATGTGGATGTGAAAGGGATCTGTTCCTGTTCCAGGAAGTAGCTATTTTTTTAATCCTCACTCACTCTTCTGGTGCCACCCAGTTCTGGAGGATTCCTCTTGATGAACTCATTCTTTTGTCTGGACAAGTAATCTGCTTTGCTCTCTGAAATACAGATATTTCTCTTCTATTTGTGATATGATAGTGATGGACTTTTCAGATGGAGAGAAAAGAAAGTGAAAAGGCCTAGTTGGATGGATCTCATAGAGAAGGAAGCCGGTGGCCCTGGCCACATGTGTTTCCATAAGTAATGTTGTCTCTGGTGAAAAGAAAAGGAGACGTTGTCTCTTGTTGTGACTTGCTTGAACCATCTGAAAGTGTCCATTTTCTTTGTAGTATTGCTGAGATCAGCACATAATAATTAAACCTGAGATAGGAGTCATGGTTTTCATATCCAGATCCCTGTGATTTCTCTTAGAGCAATTGATAATATACCCCAAAGTCTTCACATGTTCAATATCTTGATCCTGGCTCTAACTGCATGCCCTACTTTGGCCCAGCTTAATTTAATTTGGAGAAACAAGCCCAGATTCACTGAGCAAATGCATGGCCAGATCTGCTCTATGAAATGGAGGGGCTCAGCCACCAAGCTTAGGGTTTAAGACCTGCTATACAGATTAATTCAACCCATATGGCTTTTGAAGAAGAAGGTACTGTGTGCTCAGTACTGGTGCTGCCTGCAAGAGGAGTCTAATGACGATTCTGTGGCATTGGCAGCCCTGATTCTGAACACAGACCACTTTGGAAAGAGGAAAAGAACAAGTGGAATTTCCAGGGAGACCTTGTCCTTTGTAGTAAGTACCCACTAGATGTTCTTACTAAAAACCAGATTGGCCAATACAGGAAGAAAAGATTCTGGGAGGCAGTCAGGTGTCCTTCATGGCCTCCTCTGTGTTCAGAGTCAGTCCCTCCCCTTCATGTCCCTTAGGGTTAGCTGCCATTTTGGGGGGTTTACAATAGAACTGAATCTACTAACCTTTCTGCTGTTTTTTTTTTTTGTTTGTTTTTTGTTTTTTTCCTATTCTTTCTCTTCCTGCAGAAGGAAAGCGAGAAGCTCTTCAGGTTGTGCCTCTGGTCATTTGGGCCTATTTTGTTGTTTATTTTCTACTGTTCTCTGAGTACTGTGTGTATGTATATGTGTGCATGATCTGTGCCTCTGAGCTATGGTTCATGTAGAGAATCTATTTTTTTTTTCAGAAAGAAGTTTGTATGCATGCTTATGTTGTGTGTGCTTGGGCCACCGTCCCTGGAACATAGTGAGAGGATGTATGTGTGTTGGCATGGATGCACATTCAGTGCGGCATGTGTGTGCTTCCACTTGTACTCAGTCTGACACTGCAGCACTTAACTGCTCCTAGTTTGCACAGTGTGTGTCCCTTTCCTACTTGTTGCTGACCCTAGCATATGTTGTAAACAACTCTGGCTGAGCCCAGCATGTTCACATACTTTATAGTTTGGCTTGAGAGCTGCCACAGATATATTCTGTCCTTGTCTGGGACCCCAAGTATGGAAGTGCATTCATGCTTTTGAACTGGCTCCCTGGCCTCTGTCTGGGCAAGCCTCTCCACACCTGCTGTATGGCCATCTCAAGCTGTGTGATGCACCAGTGCACTGTGCCTGTTAGCAATGGCTCTTGAATTTGGTGAGGATTTACTTTGCTTGTGACTTGGGCCCTTAAAGAACACTGAATCCTGTTCAGAAGAGTTTGTTCATAGGTTCTGAACCTATAAACACAAGATTCATGTTCACCTTGTCCTTTCTTCAGATACATGGGCTATCTATGAATATACCTTCTATAAGTGTTTGGCTAGACTTCTTCCTGCTCCCCTCCTTCCTTCAGTGTGCTGTGTATGCATGCCCTGTGCTTCTGCAAACTGTTGCCCTCTCTGAGCACAGGAAGTATGCATGATCTGGGCTTAGCTCCCAAAGACTTTTTTCATCTGTTTTCTGAAGCCAAGTAATTTCTGGCAAATGTCTAACTCCAAGAATTTAAAAAGAGAGATGAGAATCCACTCAGTACAGTAGCTGCTTCCAGAGAGAAGATACATCCTTGTTGGCGGGATCTAGGAATGCACAGATGCTTAGCCTTTGCCTCTGCCCCCGACATCCTTAGGAGACATGCTTCTCACCTGCTGTTGTTTCTTCTATTAGCACATCATGCTTGTTACAGCCACTCCTTGCTGCCTTCTGTTCCTGTCCCTCCCTTATCTGTCATCCCCTCCAGGACTAGGACAGGAGGCAGATGAGGTGGCATAGGGATGGAAAAGACATATAAGTTAAAGTTTAGGCAACATGACAAGGTGTTCACTTTAACCCAAGTTCTCCTGAGTGATTGCTCTCCTTTCCATCACTAGTCGCCCTGTTTTGGCTCCCACATTGTCTGTCTTGCCCCATTCCATCCCTCACTCCCATCCAGAACTAACCACATAAGTTTTGCTCCCAGAGCTCATTTGCACCAGGCTAGTAAAGGGGCAGGGTTGGAAAGAGTTGGAAAGGAACAAAGCAAGCCAGGAAGCCCCAGATGTACTAATGCTAGGTTTCTTGTTTCTTAAAAGCATGCAGGATGGGTTTCTTGGAGCCTCCTGTTAACTTTAGAACTCTCTCTTTTCTGCATTGCTTAAAAATTTTGCTTGTTGGGTTTTTTTGTTTCGTTTTGTTTATTTGTTTTGTTTTTGTTTTATGCAGAGCCCTTTAAAAAATAAGGTTTGTTTTATTTTGTTTGTGGTTGTTCTTTCTTTGACTGTTTGACCCCCCTCAGTTTTCAACTTTTCATAAAATTCACCAGAATTATAATCCAAGTAATCTGCCCTATGATCTCTTACTAGATAGTTTATAAAATGTAGAGACTGGACTCATACACATTTTATACTCAGTGAGGTAGAGGTTGGAGGACCCCAGGCTGCCCCAAATTGTCCTTTTACTTCAGTAAGACCTGGGATCCTGAGAGTTCTGACAGCTAGCTCTTCCCACTGGATCTTAGAATAAGACCTCAGAGCTGGCCTTAGATCCTTTCTGTGTATTGTGGAGAAGGAGGTCAGGCAATGCTCCCTGCAACAGCCTGCTGACTGCTCAAGGTAATAGAGTATTGGCTTCGACCTCAGATGGACTCTGTCACAAAATGGCTCATGTGACCTACTTTGCTCACTGTCTAATCTATAGACTCTCTCCCATCTTTCCCCGAGCTAACTTTCTCCTTCTCTTTTTAAAGATTTCAGATGATGGTGACCCCTCCTTGCCTCAGTGGCTCCCAGAAGGGTAAGTGATTCTCTACAAGCTTCCTGTGATCCCATCTGTCTCTATTTTTAGCTTTTCTCTGGGGATATGTAAGATGGCTCCACATGATGGATTGTGGCAGAGGAAGAGGCCCCACCATGGGTTCATTGGCTGTCTGGGAAAGAGAGCTGCTGATGACCTTCTAGAGGCTGAAGCAGGCAGGAGCTTTGCACAGCAGTCCCTGGGTCAGGAAAGGTCACTTTAGCTGCCTGTCTTTGCCTGTGTAATTTCTTATTTATCATATAATATATCATATCACCGCTTTTTATGTAGACAATAAGGGCATTTGAGTAAGTCTCTTTATTTGTCTCATTGGTGTGGCTGATTAGATTGCCCCTGGGCTCAGCCCTGCTTCAGCTGCTGTGACTCACTTATTACACTCCACTCCAGACAAAGCATAAGGGGCATCCCTTCTGAGCTCAGTGTGTTCTCTCTGTGCTTTATTTCTGAGAGTCTCTGATCCATGGGATTGCACCAGAGTCCTTTTAAAGCTCAGCTGCTGCCCAGAGCTGACTAACTATTCTTGAGAGAGGAGCTAAGTGTCCCCAAGGCGTCTCTCTTCCCCACACCGCCTACTGAGCTCCCTGGCCTTCCTTTTTCCTGTTGCCCTATAAAGGCTTCTGACAGCACACTTCTCAGTTGCCTCTTCATGCTCTAGCGAGGAAAGAATATCGGATCACAAATCTAACTACTACATTTTCCACATACCTTTCGTCTTAGGTCAAGCAAAGTGTTTGAAAAAGCCAGCCCTCTCTATCTATTTCAAAAGATAATTTGTTGCAAAAACCTCTTGACTTAACCAGAGCACATTGTAGTTGTTAGAATTCACTCTGAATCCCTGCCACCAGTTGTTTCTAAAGTGAACTTTAGGTTCTTTTTTCCAATAAGTAGAAAATGTATACATGTCAGTAGAACATCTCCAAATTGGCTTTAAAATAAAATGCAAAACAATCTCCTCTTGTGTAGTAATATCTTCAAAACAAAGTCCATTGCCTGTGTTGAGGTAGTTTACTGGACATCTTGTATGTTGACTTGGCTACCCCAGCTCCTGGTCTTAACCCAATTAGTGACTTGCTTCTTTGCCTCTCTCATGGACACAATTACTTATTCTTCTGGGGCTTCTATCTTTAGACCAGTTATGGTGTGCAATTGGCTACCCAATATTTCTAGCCCATTGTTCTTACAGTGTAAGTGCATAATTACTTGAGTATGCTGGTTTGCATCTGAAAGCTCAACACTCTAAGGCAGGAGGGCTGTTAGTTTATGGCCCCCCTGACCTAGCCAAATAGTGAATTCAAGGCCAGCCTGGACAAAGCTGTGAGACCCCGTCCCAAAACAAAGCCAAGTACATAAAGTTTGGTTTGGGGATGATTTATTTGTCTTCACTAAAGTTCAGAATTTCAGCCTTAAAGAGCAGAAACTTCTTTTCCCTTTTTAACTCAACCTCATGTTATGGAAGTGACACTGAGTCTCAAACCGAGACTCAACGAGAGGATGGAATATTGTCGAAGGACTAGCAAGCTGGCAGAACTGCAGCCAGAGTTCAGGCTGTAGTGCTAGAAGACTGATACTCTTTTGGAAGCATGCTCTGTCTTCTTGGTTCTTGTTAAAATTGTTTGTTGTTAATAAAATTAGGCAATGATAAAGATCTTCAGTTGCTTTTCTGTCATTCTTCTCTGGTCTCTGTTGATAGGTGTCTAGGGCTGATCTAGACTAACAGAGTCTCTTTGCAATTTCCTCTTATCCTGACCCCTGTGGCTTCCTAAGTCTCCTGTCCTACCCCTCGGCCTCTGCTGAGTTCTAGGGCTTATCTAGCTGTGGGACCCTTTGTTTCAGAAGGCTCAAGTAGACAGACAGATGAATGTCTCATGGCTAGATGGAAGTCTCCTTCAGCATGTCATTTCTTAGTAGTCTTGCTTACCTAGGCAGCGGGCTTTTCTGGTAGAGCCGCCTTACAGGCTTTGATGTAGCCTAGACTGTTCAAGACTTCTTATATGAACAGAAAGCTCTCTTGGCCACCAGTCTTAGCTTGCCTTCTGGAGTACAGGCATTTTCAAATCAACAAAAATGCCTTGAACTGTTTCAGTGAGCTAAAAGAGCCCTTACACCTTTGCTGAAATGGCAGGAACCACTGAGAAACCAAAAGAAGATTCCAAACAGATCCCTTGCACTTCCTTCCTTCACTTACGGCCTTCCCTCCCCTCTAAAGGTACATGGAGGTTAGTTCACCATCCTCTGAGCAGAGGGATAATAAGAATAGTAGAACACAGAACCTGCCAGTAACTCCAGGCTGGGGAGATTCTGATGTCGTCTTCTCTCCTTAGGCCAGCGGGAGGGCTCTATGGCATCGACAGCATGCCAGATCTACGAAGAAAGAAGCCACTGCCACTTGTCAGTGATCTGGTGAGTCAATTCCCTGGCATCAGCTTAGGCAGTAGTCTTTGGGCATACACCCCACCAGGTCTTGGCAAGCTCTCAGGATTATTTAGTGATGGTCTCAGTGGGACCTAGCTCTAACTCACTCTCAAGTCAGAATCCTGGGTTCTTCAGTGAGTCAAGCTCTTGTCCAGCATATTTGTGGCTTATACCTTCAATGCTGAGCTCAGAGGCCTTACACTAGGCATCTTAACTTCCCTAGGTAGCTTGGCCACCTTCTTCAATAGCTTGAAATGGAACCTGACTCTAGCCTCTAGCCCTTAGATATAACTGAGCTTGGTGTGTGATGTGCTTAACTGGGGCTTGATCCTTCCTAGAGGACAGGTGAAAGCCTCTTCCTAAAATATAAGTTCTATAGACTGTGTCTGTTAACCTAAGACAGTGAGAGCAATGATAAAACATTTGTGCAACTGACTGCATCAGGCTTACGAGTTAAAGGTGTTCTTGGGACTTCCAGGATGACCAAAATCTCCTATTCCTGGATGTACTTCCTAAAGTAGGATCAGTGTGAAGAGTTGTTCATAGTCCATGAGTGGGTAGGATAGAGTGGGACCAGGCTTTCTGAGCTCTGAGCTCTTAGAGCCAGATATAAGGTACGAGGGTTCAATGAGGCCCAAGTAAACCTCATCTCTTTCCCAATTTCTGCTCCTGTCACTCTTATTTCTCCCTGTTCTGTCCATTCTGGTTTTCCTGTCCACCCCTTTACTTTCTTGTGTTCTCGTTTCCTCCCAGCAGCCTCCCTCTCCTTCCTTGGGTGACTGGGAATGTCACTTCCCCTCCCCTCGTCATTTCTTTCTTTACATATTTCTTTCCATGTCCTCACCTCCTTTCTCATTCTCTTATTCTTCTCTGAACTTCTCTCCATCAGTTTTTCATCTAGCTAATAGAAGATGGATTCTGTGTCATATTTTCTCTATTTCCTATCTCACCTTTTTACTCTTTTCTCAGTAGGCCTTCCTTTTCCTCAAGCACATCTGAATCATGTCTTTCTTACTTCCTCTGTCTTTTACCCTTGCCCATTTTCACTTTGAGACACAATATTGTCCTTAGAGTGGGCACTCAGTCTGGGCCCTGCAGCAATTGGGTTGAACACATTTTTTAGTAGATAAAGGCAGAGGAGATTAGAACATGTTCCCTGTGGTAACTGGAGGAGAGAACCACTCAGATGCCTCTGAAAGTTTTCATGCCCTTAGTGGACTTTAACGCCATGTTATTCCTTTCTTTGCTTTCCTCTACACAGGCTATGGTGAGTGCATCCAGAGCCCTTCCCCATCCTCTTAAAAGGCCACATACCCAAACTGTTTGGGCCCCTCTCTCAGCTGGTGTTTTTGCTTAGACTCAAATAAGATCTGCCTGTCCAATGTCTGCCGCCTTAATGAAGTCTTGTGTCTTCCAGGGGCCGCCTTTAAGACTTGGGCTTGGCAGAAATGTGGGGTTTCTCTACACTTGCTAACAGGACAGCCCCAGTTTTTGAACTTTACTCTCCGTCCTGTCTAGCCCCCACTGTCCCCTTTTCCTATCAAATGCCATTTATTTGGGCTTTTGGCCTTTGTATCTTCCATGGATTGTGTGTGGGATGGTACCTGGTCATACATACGGGTCAAAATGAGTGTGTGTGTGCGCGCGTGTGTGTGTGTGTGTGTGTGTGTGTGTGTGTGTGTGTGTGTGTCCTATTTCTTACTATAATTCTAAGCTTTCCATTTCTCCTTTGATGTCTATGGGATAAGACACCCTAAGAATAGTGGAAGAGGAAAGCCCTTGGGTGGTGGATACCCTGAAGGAAGTGCTGTTCTAACACTGCTAGAACAATCCCTGGACATCTGAACCTGAGGCCCTATTTCCTGTTACCCTGGGGTAGTGTCTAGTGACAGCAAAATTAGAATAGTGTCAGTCATAGTCAGGTGGCTTTGGAAACTGAAGCTGCCTTCCCAGGACCTGGCCAGTCTCTTGTGGCAGCCAGGACTGACAGGCAACTCTTCCTCACAGTCACTGGTCCAGTCGAGGAAAGCAGGGATTACTTCCGCTATGGCTACACGTACCTCTCTCAAGGATGAAGATCTGGTAAGTGACTCTTGGACATTTGTGACTCTACTAGCCTCAGGAGTGGTCACCTCAGTAGACATACTAACTGAATTTTTAAATTCTGATGTAGAGTTGCCAAGATAGTGTCTGGTCTCAGTTTCTTCAGTGTAGAGAAATAAGGGTCCATATTGGAGTATTGAAGCACATGACCACTGATCTTGGGGTTTTATAGTGAACCCATTACCCTTCGTTTCCCTAGAGTGAATGAATGCTCAGACTCAAAAATGGGCACACAACGAATGACTAGAAGCACATTCTAGTGTGGCCTTTTCTATGCCAGGCCAGGCTCTGGGTTGGTCCAGGCTAGGATGTGTTATCCACTGCCAGAGTAGAAGCCATGGACCTGACTGTCCCACAGGGCCTCAGTCCTTCCTAATACAGTGATAGTGTTGCTGGTCTGTGATGGGGCATGTGTCTTTCAGAAATCCCATGTGTATAAGAAAACTCTGCAGGCCTTAATCTACCCCATCTCGTGCACCACGCCCCACAACTTTGAGGTCTGGTCTGCCACGACACCCACCTACTGCTATGAGTGTGAAGGCTTGCTCTGGGGCCTTGCCCGGCAAGGCATGCGCTGCAGCGAGTGTGGCGTCAAGTGCCATGAGAAGTGCCAAGACCTGCTCAATGCTGATTGCCTACAGCGTGAGTGCCCATGGGATGAGGACTGGGGAGCAGGGGCAGCAGGGCCTTTCTAAAATAGTGCGAGCAAGGGACAGTAGTGTTGGATCTGTCACTTCTCTATTCTGCTCTAGTCCAAGGGCCTCTACTCTTCAGAAAATACGGTGCTGAGTCAGGAGATACTGCTTGTCCAAACCGTGGGTCTTAGAGCAGTCTCTTAGGCTTTAGGGAAAATCCTTGGAACTTTCTATAGCCTTCTATGGAGCTAGAGTCTCTTGTAGGATTCATTTAATTCAAGAACATCAGCTTGAATAGTTTACATCATTGCTTATGTTGAAAGGACGTCTGTTATAATCCTGCCAGGCATGGTGGCACATGCCCTTAAACTCAGCACTTGGGAGACAGAGGCAGGCAGATCTCTGTGGGTTCTAGGTCAGCCTGGTCTATATAGGAGGTTCTAAGGCAATTAAGGCTACATAGTGACATAGAGGGGACACTGTCTCATAAAAAGGGCTGGGGGTAGGGATCCCAAGATATAAGAATCTTTGCTTCCTCATAGAGAAAAAGTGGTTCTCAAAGCTAGGAGTGGTAGAGATAAGATTTAAACACATGTCTGATAACAAAGATTATATATATTTTTGAATCACACTATACTATTTGCTGAGATTAAAAGTACTAGGACCATAAGCAGAACCCAGTTGTGTTCTGTGGCACGTCTGGGATTTGTGTCATGCCTGGCAAATGAGATTGGCAGTATTGTCATGGCACCTACCATTGCTCCATGATATCTGAGACACCCTTTGGTGATAGTTTGACTTTAGAGACTCGATGGAACCTCTTCCAGCATTTCTCTAAACAGAATAGTATAGTGAATTCCACCATCACTATCAAGAGTTTGCTGCCCTTTAAATTGCACTCTCAACTCCTCTGGCATAGCCACAGCCCCACAGACATAGCCTTTTCACAGAGAACTTACAGTATCCTTAAGCTTCTTCCATTGTTCCTGCCTCTTCCCGACACTTCCTCAGCTTGACCTTGGTCTGGGAGGCTGCCTGTTGCTTAGTTGTTCTTTCTGGGCCATCCTTCAGGGGCCGCTGAAAAGAGCTCTAAGCATGGAGCTGAGGACCGGACTCAGAACATTATCATGGCCATGAAGGACCGTATGAAGATCCGAGAACGGAATAAACCAGAGATCTTTGAGGTTATCCGGGATGTGTTCACAGTGAGCAAAGTTGCCCACGTGCAGCAGATGAAAACAGTAAAGCAGAGTGTCCTGGATGGCACCTCCAAGTGGTCGGCCAAAATTACCATCACAGGTAAGCAGGCTAAAGTGTGAGGGTTTAGGGAGGCCTCGGGGTGGGGAAAGCTTGAGAGGAGGCATCTCAAATAAGAGGGAACAAGGGGTTGAGAAAGAAGCTATAACTGAGAGCAAGAGAGATTCTCCTGCCATTCTTCACCCCTCCCCATTTAGACTAGAAGAGGCAAGCGCTTGGAAATAATATGAGCCCCAATACAAGGACGTCTAACAGCCTGACAGTGCACACTCAGTCGAAAGCTGTGGGTGGGAGGACACCAGGGAATAGTTACCAGAGGCTTGTCGGTAAGGTGTGGGGTGAAGCGTGTGCACATCAGAGGGTTGAGGACCTGTGAGGCCATCATTGATCGGAAAGGACTCAATGAAGGAGATGGGGTTCTTGGATTAAGCTTTGAGGAAGAAGCTGGTAGCCCGGGGCTAAGGGTAGGTCTGGAGAAGTGAGGTTAGGTTTGCTGCACACACATAGGCAGGCTTCTCTAAGTTGCAGAGACTGTGATTAGCCCTATGGGGGCTTCTGACTTAACTCTGAAATGTACTCTAAACCTTTTGATTTGTTCATGGGTTGCAGTGGTTTGTGCCCAGGGCCTACAAGCCAAAGACAAGACAGGATCCAGTGACCCTTATGTGACTGTGCAAGTTGGGAAAACCAAGAAGCGCACTAAGACCATTTTTGGAAATTTGAATCCTGTTTGGGAGGAGAAGTTCCATTTGTAAGTCACAGGGGAGTGGGCACATATGACTGACCTTTCTGGAAATATGCATATTTTAGAAGTGGTATTGCAACTCACTTTTCTGGCTTGAGCTCTAAGACTGGACAAATACTGGAGATTCTGACACGCTTCACGGGGCCACAGCCATACTTTGAGTTTCTTCTTACAGTCCTTGGTAGTTTACCCAGACACTTTATTAATGAGGTCAGTTTATGGCCAGTACTTTTTCTAGCACTGGAAAGATCTCCCTACCACCCTGCAACTGCTTCCTAGCCTGCCTAGCAAGTGTTAGGATTTCTCAGGATCGAGGCAAGAATGCCCGTGGAAACCTTGGGTCTGGAGGAATTTCTCTTTTTTCCTGTCCCACATATTCCTCCATTTCCTTTTCCTCACCTCTCTTTCTTTCAACTATTTCACTAAAGTCTAGAACTTGGATGAAAGTCTGGAGTTGCCAGATGGCTTTGCCTCACATCCTACTCCCAAGGTGTAAGATCAGGACTTTGGCTCTGATCTGCTGAGCAGGATGGCTGTAATAGAGAGCAGGGTCTGTGATTCCCCAAGCACTCACAAGGAAAAGGATTGGGATACAGCAAAATTACTCTCCAGCCCAGGTAGCAGTTACTGAGGGAAGCAGCCATTTGTCTGAGAATCTGAACAGTTCCTGCTGCCTACTTTCATGTGACTACTTTTAAACGAACTGGCTCATGATCATCATCATTTACTCATTATAGATGAACAATTCATTCAGCTCCTATCCTGTGCGAGATGCTTTACTTTTTACATAATGCTGTTTATTCAAGAATGAGTGACAGTGTCTGTCCTCTAAAAGCTCATTGTTAATTGATCCATTATTTTTCAGTAGAAGAGTGGTTATGTATAGTATTTTAATGGAAATATCTTGGATGTGGAAATATGTAAGAACAGAGGGAAACCAGCAACAGATTCTGCTTAGTCCTGTTTTGGGGTGAGGGACCAAGATCCAGAGTGGAATCTCTGGGGAGGAGAGCAAGATGGGAGACCTTCTTCCCTTCTCCAAAGCAAAAACACCACAGAAGAGAGAGCCATTCGGTAAAGAGTGATAGAAGTCCATAAGCACAGAGTTAGGTGTGTGGGGAATTAGAAAGCTAAGTAGATATGACCTGGTGACCCTTCTAGTCATGTAGCACCTTATGACTTCACGTCTTGGGCTCTGAGGAAGGAACTAGCAGTTCTTTCTTTCTTTCTTTCTTTCTTTCTTTCTTTCTTTCTTTCTTTCTTTCTTTCTTTTTTTAAAGATTTATTTATTATATAAGTACACTGTAGCTGTCTTTAGACACACTAGAAGAGGGCATCGGATCCCATTAGAGATGGCTGTGAGCCACCATGTGGGTGCTGGGATTTGAACTCAGGACCTCTGGAAGAGCAGTTGGTGCTCTTACCCGCTGAGCCATCTCTCCAGCCCCTAGCAGTTCTTTCTGGAGTCATGTGGTATCGTTCATTTGGAATTGCTGATAGAGTTAGCTGCATAAGAAGCCAGAATTGACCGTAACTGCTCATTCCCTCCTCATCCCTAAGGACTGAAAGCCTTAATTCACTTGGAATTTGAGTGCTATAGTCTGCCGAATTTTTCTTTTCCTCTTTCAAGTGTGATAGGTGGCCCTTTGGGGGTGGACATTGAAGGAAGTAGTGATGCTGCTAGGTCTGCCCGACCTAATTTTCCACCCACTCCTTCCACAGTGAGTGCCACAACTCTTCCGATCGAATTAAGGTACGTGTGTGGGATGAGGATGATGACATCAAATCCAGAGTAAAGCAGCGGCTGAAGCGAGAGTCGGATGATTTCCTTGGCCAAACTATCATTGAAGTTCGAACGCTGAGTGGAGAGATGGATGTCTGGTATAATCTGGGTGAGTAAACTCAACCACGAAATGTTACTGTGATTAGAGACCATTCGGAGAGATCTAGGAAACATACCAAATCACCAGGCTCCAGATCATGCTCCTGTATAGACCTGTCTTACCTTTAGTGCTGACACTGGTGGGCTGGAAAACAGAATGTCAATGGCTAAAACTCATTCTAGCTTGGACATCCCTCAAGTTTCAGATCTTTTAGTCTTCATCCTAATCCCTATAAGTCTCTGACCACTCCTGTCCTCCCACTTAGTTCAGGGTCATTTATAGAATATGTGGCTACTTGACTTGGTGCCATTTCCCCCTCTTGGATTGACCATCTATATATAGATAGTTCCATTGCTATAAATCCCAAGTCTCTTTTCCTTTGTAGAGAAGAGAACAGACAAGTCAGCTGTCTCAGGGGCTATCCGACTGCAAATCAATGTGGAGATCAAGGGGGAGGAGAAGGTAGCCCCATACCATGTGCAATACACATGTCTCCATGAGGTGAGCAACACTTTGGGAGTGGAGGGCTAGAAGGCAGGGGTGGGCTTTTGACCATAAGTAAGGTTGGCAGGTGGCTGGGGGTCTAGGACCATTTTGTTTTGTTTATTCTTGGCTCATTGTGCTATTCTGGGTAGTCTGAGGGACCAGACCATTCTTTTTGTTCACTGAAAGAACTGAGCAGTGACATGACAGAAAATTTGCTACTGAAATTTTCAGTTATGATGTGCTGTAACACACCTTTCTCTCTGCTCTGTGTTCTGCAGAATCTTTTCCATTACCTCACAGACATTCAGGGCAGTGGAGGAGTCTGGATCCCAGAGGCTCGGGGGGACGATGCATGGAAGGTGTACTTTGACGAGACAGCCCAAGAAATTGTGGATGAATTTGCCATGCGCTATGGCATCGAGTCCATATATCAGGCCATGACGTGAGGCTCCCTGGGGTCCTGGGAAGTAGCTAATACTTGGGGTAGCTAATGAAGGCACAGGCTTAGTAGACAGGTGCTTAGTAGCCGTAAAGTGCAATGATTTCATACTTTTCCTCTTTGAGCTGGATGGAGCGTCTATGCCCCAAGGTAAAGAAGCATACATTAGAATGGGAATGTATTTGCCGGCATGTCAGGCATGCCTCTTTACCCATCAAGGTCATGGTTAGGAAAGGAAAAAGGTAACAGTGGATCTACAAAGACCCAGGACCAGATAACACAGGCCTAAGCAAACACAACATGTTTTTGCCCATGAACATATGTATGTAACTAACAAGCTGACCTAGATTACCCTGAGAGTCAACAAAGAGTGCACTAAACTGTAGGGAAAATATTTCTCCATGGGATCTACCAGCACTCCTATAAAAGAATTCTTGCCTACTGGGAGAAGTGTCAGTCGGTGATGTTGCCATAGCAATGCACACAGGAATCCATTCTGCATAAGCAGAGGGCGTTGACTGACCTGGCTGTTTTTCCACAAACTTTAATTGGGTTCCTGCTTGGCTACTGCTGCAATCTGTGAAGAGTCTTTGAGAACAAGGATTCTGTTTTTCAGGCACTTTGCGTGTTTGTCATCCAAGTACATGTGTCCTGGCGTGCCAGCCGTGATGAGTACCTTACTGGCCAACATCAATGCGTATTATGCTCACACAACCGCCTCCACTAACGTCTCTGCATCTGACCGCTTTGCCGCCTCCAACTTTGGTGTGAGTGTGATGAAAGACATGCTTCCGAATGCTGTCACTGGATGGCTTGTTGTTTTCTGGCCAGTTGTGTAGAGTTGACTGATGTGCTTGATACTCAGATAGTTGCTACCTTGAAAGACAACCTTTTTCCTTCTAGATAAGATGACTAATAGACAATCTTCTATTGGAAATAGACTCTAGGAAACGATGACCCTACTATGCTTTAGAAGTGTGGGCCCTCTGTAGTTAATCACAATGTTGCTTAGTCTTACAGTCATTACTCAGAATGTTACCTGACATAAATTCAGGATAAACAGGATATGACCTCTCATGAAAGTTCTTTTTGTAGGCATAAAATTACATCAGTAATCTTATGTAATCCTCACAGTCTACTGCATCTGTGATCCCTGATTTTTAGAACTTACAATATTTTCGTTGTTATTAGACTTTTTCTGTAGACGAGTTAATCTAATTGATTAAGGCAATCAAGCCCCATTATGTATTGATTTAATCACTATCTATTGATGTATCCAATATAATGAGTTCTGGAAATGTGCTAGCAGCCTTCAGGCATGTGATTCCATATTTAATGATAATTTTTCTATGAAACTATTACATTAGTATATATTTATATTTTAATATTAAAATATACACCAAAGAAAGTTCAGGGAACTTGGTTAAAAGCAAGACTTCTTACGTCTTCCTGACCATTTTTCAAATGCATTACTGTTTTTTCTCCCATCATCACGGCTAGACTTTGGCTCTAAAGCTGTTAAGAATGCCTCAGAATAACAGGTAGCAGTGCTGTACAGCTTTGATCCCAGCACTTGAGGGCTATAGAGTGATTTCTAGGGCAGCCAGGGCTACAAAAAGAAACCCTTTCTTGAAACCCACCCCAATGCCACCCCACACACAAAGAATTCCCAAGAGGCTCCTTGCCACCAGGAAGAGGTGGAGGCCCAGTCTCTATCCTATCCCCTCCCCACAGGCCCCCAGGCTAGAGAGACTTCAGTTAGGCATGGACTGACTTTGCTGAATGCACATGTGGGAGAGTGGGGCTTGGGGCTAAGGCAAGGGCCTGGGATGGAATGAGAAAGATTCAGAATATTTTAGTATGTGCAGGGAAAGTGTCCTTAGGGGACAGAACTTGAGAGCTTGGGAGTGTCCCTGATGAAAGCCATGATGGCAAAATGTAGGTAGCTGGAAGCAGGTGTTAAGTGTCCACTGCTTCTGTCCATGTGTGTGCCTGGCTCCCCAGCCCCACTTTGGGCTAACAGCTGCTCATTTAAGGGTTTGGTTGTGTGCTCTGTCCCCAGCCCTTCCAAGGTACTTACTACCTGAAAGGAAGCTGGAAGGACTTCTAAGGGACATTGAAGGCCATGGCTCTAAGAAACTACTGAAGACCATACTTGGCCTCTGTAACCTCTGAGTCCCACATCACCCAACACTGACAATTCCTGACCTCTCTTCCTTGTGAGCCATTTGACTTGTCAGACCAAGGATAACTCAGCCAGATGACCCTCACCCTAGGCCTCCCCAGACTCTACTGCTAGGGTTGGGAAGAGCAGAGCAGCCCTGCATCCTTTGTTCATTGGACCTGCTCTATAGGTAGGGGCCTCAGACCCACAGGTTAGTTAGTGCTCAAGGACATCCGTTCCCCAGCTCTATTCAATCATGTCACTTATTTCTTACCATGCTCTCTCGTGCCTCGAGGGTTTTGATCATCCTTCTAGATATGGTATGAAGAATCTGTGCAGAGTGTTAAAACTTCTGTTCATCAATAAGTGTTTTGTTTAAAGCTCAAAAAAATGCCCCAAGAGAAGTCCAGAGATCTCAGACTCAGGAACAAGTTGAATAAAGTGTTTGGATTTCTTTTTGCTGACTAAGATGAATTAAGGTCCCAAACAGAGAGGGATGCAATCACTGGTCACATTGTGTATTTAGAAAGAGATTTCCCCAGGGACATGCCAGTGTGAAAAGGTTCCTAGTTCAGGAGAGTGCTGCTAAAAGATTTTAACAGGGTTCATCTCAACCATTTTCCTTTATATTGATTTTTCCATGGACAGAGATTGGAAAAGATGTGTTACCAACCAAATGTTCCTCCCACTCTTTCTCCTTGTCCATAGTAGTTCTGTTTCTACTGTAGTTGAGGGGGCTCAGAAACAGATTGCTTCTCTTTCCTATTTCTTTCTCACCCTCAGAAAGAAAGATTTGTAAAACTGCTGGACCAGCTACACAACTCACTGAGGATAGACCTGTCTACATACAGGGTAAGTGAAGGCTTGGTATGGGAGAGTAATGGGTAATATCAAACTCAATCTGAAAGATGTAGGCACATCTTAGCTAGAAGCATGAAAGGCATGGAAGCTGGTCTGTGTCGTTATACCCACCTGGATGGATTAACACCCATGGTCCTCTGACTTCATTGCCGTGTACAAGTAGCAGGTACAGCTGCTTTTAGTGGACAGGTGGCTTTCCAACCCTAGTCTTACCATCCTCCCTTCCTCCCTCCTTCCTCCCTCCCTCCCTCCTTCCCTCCCTCCTTCCTTCCCTCCTTCCCTCCCTCCTTCTCCTTCCCTCCCTCCTTCCTTCCCCCTCCTTCTCCCTCCCTCCCTCCCTCTCCCCTCCCTCTCTCCTCCCTCCCTCCCTCCTTCCTTCCTTCTTCTCCTTCCTTCCTTCCCTCCCTCCCTCCTTCCTTCCTTCCCTCCCTCCTTCCCTTCCTCCCCCCTCCTTCCTTCCCTCTCTCCCCCCCTCCCCTCCCCCCCCCCCCCCCCCTTCCCCCCCCTCCTCCCTTCCTTCCTTCTTTCCTTCCTTCCTTCCTCCCTCCCCTCCCTCCTCCTCCCTCCTCCCTCCCTCCCCTCCCTCCTTCCTTCCTTCCTTCCTTCCTTCCTTCCTTCCTTCCTTCCTTCTGCTCTTCTCAGTTCCCAAGAGAGGTATGAATCTTTGGGTAGTGGAAGAAAGAGTAGCCTGTCTTGAACAAGTAAAGTGTGTTAGTGTTGTATGTTTTTCTGGTACAGGAGGAAATAGATGTAGGGGAGTGGGTACCTGGGATGACTCGGGATGAAAAAGTAGACAACTTCTCAGCTCCTTTTTGGTTCTTTTTTTTTTTTTTTTTTTTTTTTTTTCGGAGCTGGGGACCGAACCCAGGGCCTTGCGCTTCCTAGGCAAGCGCTCCTAACCCCTGGGCTAAATCCCCAACCCTTCTCAGCTCCTTTTAAGTTAGGTTTTCTTACACTGGCTTTGTCACTTAAAATGTCACACCTCCCCACAGCAGGCAATCCACACACCTTAGAGAATGAGTACAAGAGCAGCCTCCACCTTAGCAGCATGAGGCTTTGGTTATCTCTGCTCTCCTTATCCTCCATTGGTGAATAACGGAGAAATAACTACATGCTATCTTTGGCACTAGTAGCCGTCTGTAGGCTTAAAGCTGATGGGGTGGAGAAAAGCTCAGTCTTCCCCTTCATCTCTCCATGGCATTTCCTCCTAAAACTTATGTCAAAGAGAATAATTTATGACATGCAGGGGAGCTGTAAGGAATTCACTTCAGAGATTGTGCTCAGAACTCTGCCATCTGCTGGCTCCAGAACACTGGAGTTTCAGTGTTGACTGAAAGTATAGTTCTGGATCTGTGTGGTCTATAGTGTGTCTTCATTTGTATCCATGATATACAGTTAGATTATAGCTTCCCAAGTACTGACTGGGTGTAAGAAGCCTCACTTAAGGAGGGACGGAGGTAGAGAGAGAGGGTGCATGGCAGGGACTACTGTATCTATGTTCTTTGGAATAAATGCCCACACAATCATGGGAAGCAGGTCTGGGGAGAAGTGTGGCTCTCTGGGATGTGAAGTGCTCATCTTGGCACTGGGTAAGGACCTGCCTGCTTCCGAAGGGAGGACAGAGGACCCAGTGATGTAGGTGGCTCCGCTACAGAAAATCCCAGTGGCAGGGCAGCAGCGAGGGAAATGTTGGTCTCATTACTTTGGCCAGTAAAGGTTTTGTGTTCCTTCTGCTCCTTTCTTCACATTTGCTTGATTTGTAACAGAATAACTTTCCTGCTGGGAGCCCTGAGCGGCTCCAGGATTTAAAATCTACAGTGGACTTGCTGACCAGCATTACTTTCTTCAGGATGAAGGTAAGGGTGGCCAGGGCTGGTCAGTGCTGGGCGGAGGACTTGGCCATAGAAACGCGGAGCATAAGAGTCTGGCTACAATTTCCATTTCCAAACATGGCTGTCCCCTGGGCTACTTCTAGGAGTGTGCAATCCGTAGATAATGAGGAAGGCAGATCTCCTCACCAGCTACCCTGCTTGTAGCTGATGTTCATGAGTTTCTCACGGGATACCCAACAGCCACAGCTCAAAGGGCAGGAGGCTTCTTTTAGATTCCAGTTCTCAGAATACCGTCCAGGGCAGGGATGGAATGAACAGCACAGGGGCTTAGCCCAGGACAGGGAGGACTTGCTGGTTTTGCTCCTCACATCCTGGTGGAACAGGAAACAGAGCAGAGCAGGGAACAGGGCCACATTAACCCTCAAAGGCCTGCTCCTAGTGATCTGTGTCTGCTATCTCGACACCATGTCCCAGACGTTCCCAAACAGTATCTTTACATTCTCAAAGCATTGGGACATGTTTTTCATTCAAACAATAACACCGGGCAAGGTTTGAGGACTTGAAAAAGTGAAATAAATCTGGAGTAGATTTGCAGGGATAATGGGTGGATATCCCACCTAGGTGCACAGGACCCCTGGCCTATATTTCTTCTGTTACCTGGCAGGTCCAAGAACTTCAGAGCCCACCAAGAGCCAGCCAGGTGGTAAAGGACTGTGTGAAGGCCTGCTTGAACTCTACATATGAATACATCTTCAACAACTGCCATGACCTCTACAGTCACCAATACCAGCTGGTAAGAGGCTTGGAGTCAGCGAGGCCAGCTGACAGAAGCTCTTGGGAGCCTCACCTTTTCTTTACTGGAAATTCATGGTGGAAAGGAGCTCAAAACAAAGTCCTTTATGTTCTCAAGGACGGGCGAGTTGTTGACTGTGGGCTCTTTGTCTCATAGCCTAGATGTCTGTGAACTGACTAAGTACAGCAGATAGATACCTGAGCTGAACAGGAATGGCTGTGATAAATTTTGCTTTGAGCAGTTTGGTGGCTCAATTTGTGTGGAATTCTCAGACCATCCCAGCATCTTTCTTTTACCTTTACAACCTCAAGGTTAATTTTGATCAGATGTGTTTGGACTCACATACGTTCTGTGCTGCCTTCCTCTGAGTCTGTATCTGTCCCTGAGCTCCTGGCATGAACATGAACTTTTCCCTGTGGTGACTCATTCTCCAGTTCAGTCTTCTGAGATTCACTGGTTGACGCTCGAGGCTGAGCCACCTTATCTGTTCTAGGGTAGATTCTAACTCATGGCTGGAAACTTAGCTCATTTTCCTTTAAACAGATTATTACATTTACCTGATTGTGTGTGTCTGTGTATGTGTGTGCACATACACACATGGGAGTCAGATGTGTGCACATACACACATGGGAGTCAGGAGAATACTTGTAAGAACTGGTTCTCTCTTATTATATTAGTCTCAGGGATTGAACTCAGGTCATCAGACTTGGTGCAGGGTATCTTTAACGGCTGAGCCACTTCTCCCATCCCATCTTTCTGGTTGCTTCCAACTATATAACTCCTCTGCCAACAATTTAAAAGTCAGGACCTCTTTTAGTTCCAATAACTCAATTACAGTTATGCCTTGCTAACTATGCTTTTGCAGATTCACTTTCCTTCAGTGCAGTAAACACACATGGTCCAGCAAGTGTACATATGTGTATGTATATATGTGTGAATGGATGTGTGTGTGTGTGTGTGTGTATACACACACACATATATATATATATACACACACACACACACACACACACACACACACACACACACACACATATATATATATATATATATATATATATATATATATATATATAATAATGTTCCAGACCAGGTCTGAGAGAAGCCTCAAGTGCTCCCTGAAGAACTCCCCAGTCTCACACGCATGCATATTTATTCACCCAATGTAGTCTTTTAGAACGTTTTGAGAAAGGTGTAAGAGTGAAGAGATTCCAAGGAGGAAGAATTCAGTCTTGATTCAACAATGGAAAAAATTACATAAAAGAAGAGAGATAGATCTTGAAAGGCAGTAGGACCAAATGATGGAAATTTATTGAACACCCATATATCCAACCTTCCTTAGAGGACCTTAGTGAAGATCTAACACAGTGGTTCTCAATGTAAAGGACCTTTTCACAGGAGTCACCTAAGATCACTGGAAAACACAAATATTTACATTATGATTAATAACAGTAGCAAAATTACAGTTATGAAGTAGTAAAATAATTTTATGGTTGGGGTTACCACACATGAAGAACTGTATTAAAGGATTGCAGCATTAGGAAGGTTGAGAACCACAGGTCTAAGATCTTTTTTCACGCTGCCTTCTCTCATTCTAAATGTTCTTTTTATGCCAGCCATATATTTAAGGTTTCCCATTTAAAGGTTTTATAAACCCTTCCACTGGTTTTGATCTCCATGGGAGCTTTCTCTGGGGCCTTTGTTTAGCTTGTGGTACATTTTGGATTCCTCTGTCATTCATCTATGGATTCTCTTTGGCTAGGGAAAGATAATGTTCTCAGCTTTAATCTTCCAACCATACAGACATTTTAATATCTGATCTCTCTGCCCAAGCATAATAATGAACAAAACTCTGAAGAAGGCTGCAAATGCTCCAGGGACTTGGCTTTAGTCTTTTTATTTTGCTATCTATTTTGTACTTTCTCTGAATCCCATTTTATGCACTCGAATAAACTCTTAGAGTTTCTGTTCATTTGCATATCAATGAATAAAAACCCCATATTTCCCCCACTAGTTCGTATTTCCTCTACGAGTCCTCAGTCAGAGTGCATTCACCCACCTATTCACTTAACACGTGAAGTGTTAGAATGCAACATCAAGTGAAACACAGCTCTGCCTTGGGGGAAATTATTATTTGGTAGAAATGAGGGCAAATTACTGCATTCGTCATTTTTTGATGTTTTATTACATATTATTATAGTATTAAGTATCTGGTATGCTAATAGCAGAAATTCATAGACTGTTCTGGGAGCCCAGGGGACAACCAGGAGTGCCAGGGACAACTTTGCAGAAGTAAAGGTTCTGGCTGGATTTGAGGAAGGTGTAGTAGAGCTGATATCCAGACAGGAGCTGAGGGGAAGAAAGGGGGAAATGAGTATTTGGAGGCACAGAATTGTTCATGCACGTATTAATTTAAGGAGTCCTAAGCAGCTTTATTCAGGTGTCTGTAACCTCAGACTCCGGAGCTCATCTATTGTGATAGCAAATCTTACCTCTGGGACAGAGGTCAAGTCATGGAACCTCACTGTGCTTCAGTCTCCTCATCCAGAGCATGAGAAACTAGTAACTTGCACTCAAGAATCATGAAGATGACATGAGATAGGGTGTGCAAAGCCTTTAGCACCTGCCAGGCACCACAGTGAGCATATGTAGTACAAACGAGAACTGGGAAGATATGGAGTGGAGAGAGAAGGGAGCATTCATTCTAAAGGCCATTGTGTCAGATGAAGAAGTCTAACTTAACTGAGGACCAGGAAGAGCTCTGAGATTCTGCATAGAGAAATCACTGGCAGCTCCCTGGAGGATGCAGTGGGCTGGAGCTCAAAGGCCAAAGGTGTCTCTTGATTTAGTCTTTGCTGGGATAGTGGCAGAAAAACTAAAAGAAAAAGATGCATATGAGTGATATTGAAGTCCATTCAATAACATATGGATTTAGGCCTGGTCTCTGCTGGCTTCTCGTTGATGCAGGCTCATTAGGGGATTTTGGAGACTGCAGTAGCATGTAGTGGTCACATAAAAGTTCCATGTTTGCCTCTGTTCCCTTGAGAAAGAATGTCCATTCCAGTCTCTGTAGTGGTCATAAGTTGTCTTTGTCTGGGGTCTAAATGTGAGCGACTGTTTTTTCCTGAGACTCCTTGCTATGTTCCTTTGTGTCCTTCTAGGCTAATCCCCTTCCGCATAGGCAAGTAACTTTCCATCCCATGCCAGCTGCCAAGGGGTCCAAAGGAGTCCAGCCCCTACTGAAAGTTAGGTCTAACTGCACACAGCATTTGTCCTGCTCAGCTTGAAGGAGCTTCTTAGAGTTGAATGTGTGCTGTGTAAAATGTGGATCTAGAGGCGGACATCTAAAAATGGAAGGCTGCCTGGGGGTAGGCGGATCTTACAGAAGCAGACCTGTTAGTGAGGCTAGAGGATGCTCATTTCAGCCATGTAACTAAGAAAGGGAGCACGAGTGCCTTTAAATCTCTTAGATTGTCCAGGCTCACTGGAAGAGAGCCCCAGAGCTGAGGATAGCAGTTCTCAGTGGTTGAAGGGTCTCCCAGTAGTCACCCCTCTTATAGAACAGAGGCAGACTGGAAGGCATGGGCCAGAAGAGGAAGTATCCCTGACTTTCAAGTAGCAGGCATGGTGAAGAAAAGAGGAAAAGGGAGAGACTTTTCAGTACTGTTGTGACTAGCTCCCTTTCTCCATGCCCCCACCCCCACCCCTGACCACGAAGCAGGAACAACCACTAGAGGAACCAGGGCCCAGCATTCGGAACTTGGATTTCTGGCCCAAACTTATCACACTGATTGTGTCAATCATAGAGGAGGATAAGAATTCCTACACACCTGTTCTGAACCAGTGAGTATCTCCCTACTTGGCTCTGTCTGGTTAGTGATTGATCTGTCCATCTAACAGCCTCTCTCTTTCCTATCTCTGTATGTTTGCAGTGCCACCTCTTCCAACTGTCCGTCCATCTGTCCCTCTGTCCTTTGTATCTGTCTGGGTAACTGTTTCTGGAGACAGGTGTGGAAATAAAAGGGGGCCCTATACAGAATGGGATAGCCTCTCCAGAGAGAAAGGCTTCTGGGACTGGGACTGTTAGGGGAGCCCCAGGGGATCCGAGACTGTGTGTGCATGTGCCTGTCCACAGTGAAAAAAGCTGGCCTCTTAAGGCCGGCCCCCTGCTCTTTCTCCTGCAGCTTACTTATCCTGAGCCTACCCTTCGGCCTCAACCCTCCTCAGGGATCCAATGCCTTGTCTGTACCTTCTGGGCATTCTGTCCTTTGGGTTCATCTTAGCTAATATGGTCCCCTCTCCGTCATTTACTCTCCCATTGGTCCCTAGGCCCCTTTTCTCCAGACTCAGTCTAGTCCTGTTCCCTAGGATTCTTCTTCTCTTCATTATGTCCTGTGAGAACTAGGCACTTTGGGATAAATAAAACCAAGTAGCTCTTGCCTTGATGTTTACCATGTTTTTTTTTTCCATCTCTCAGGTTTCCACAGGAGTTGAATGTAGGAAAAGTCAGTGCAGAAGTGATGTGGCACCTGTTCGCTCAAGACATGAAATATGCACTGGAGGGTAAGGGTCTGCCACACTCCATCCATCTCATAAGCTCTCTCTTTCCCTTCCCAGACAACTTCGGGCTCTTGGTAAACAGTGTATGTAGTAAGAAACTAGAGGGCTTCTAGCCATGGTGGCAGGTAAGCTATGGGAGGCATAGGATGGACAAAGCTGTAGCCAAAAGAGCCAAATAGAAACAAAGGGTGTGCAGATGTGGTCTCTCCTCCAGCTTTATAACTGTACCCATGCAGGACCTTTCCAGCCCAGAGAACAGCTTCACCCATGGGGAGGTTTTCAGAATAGTGGCTTGCCTCCTAGTGTAATCTTTATAGTTTTGAAGAACAAGAGAAGCTTAAATATCCAGAGATGTCATTATTTTCCTATCCTATGGCCTGGCTTCCTTTGAAACCTACTCAGAAAGCTACTTCCCTCAGCCTGTAGAGCAGAGCAGAAGTCTCCTCACTTTGTTCATTCAGCTTGCACCGTTCTCCATTTCTCACCTTCACAAAGATAGCACTTCCCATCTATGTCAAACTCTCATCTGCTCCCATCTGTGCACACCAGTCTAGCTGCTGTTCCTGTTGTCTATGTTAGTCTAGCTCCTCAGTCTGGGAAAGTGGATCTAGAAGGAAAAGGAGCCATCTGGGACAAACTCAAGGCAAAGTTTGTGCTCTACTTGGTGAAGGGAAAACATGGGTTACTCTCAGACTCCTAAGCCTGTGAGGTTTAGAATCAGTTATTCTTGAGGTTGAAAGACACTTCGAAGGTCCGAACTAAATTGTTAGAGCCAGACCACGTGTGTGATTTGCATTGTGTAAGACAGCTCTTGAGCAGTGGCTGAGTCTTGCTTACTTTGGGCAATGTAATACACACATGGGTTGAAAGATTCATACAGGTTTTGCCTGACACTTACCAACCTTGATGGGAAGTTTGATGCCAATTCTTGATGAGCATCTGTGGCGGGTTAAACAGAAAAAGTAAATACCTCTGAAAAATGAACCAACTCACAAGATAAGTAGTGTAAGGTGGAGTGTAAGGGTGCTTTACGAGTTAAGGGGAAACCCACTTGTTAGGCTCTGGACTTTTACCTGGTACGAGCAAAGTCAGCTTGCTTTTTCAGCCATTTAATTTTGCAAGTTCCCATTTTCTCATCTACACACTTGGAGTAGCAGTGGCATCTGTTTCTTGAGCTGATACGGTAGCTGAAGTATAGGAAGCACAGCTAGCAAACTTACTCAGCTCTGAGGAAAGCGTAACTATTAGGAGCAAGAAGGAGCCGTCATTCTGCTGTGTAAAGAGAAGGCACGCACACAGTGAAAGGATGCTTGCTAATGTAAGAATGAGGGAGAGACTTACAATAGCAGGGAGGTGGGGTTGGAAGAATGGGTGGTGATAGATGCTTGGTGAGAGAATAGAACAAGGACTGCTGGTTCTCAGAATATGAAGGACAGCTGAAGAGAAAGAGGCCAGGAGCTTAGATGGGAAGAGGACAGCACTGACCCTGATTGTAGAAGGAAAGTTGAAAATTCTGCCCTTAACTAGGGATGGCAGAGAGAAGGCTGGAGCACAAGGGTAGAGCACAAGGTATCCAAGGCCAGCCTAGGATATATTGAGTTCCAGGCCATTCCTGGGCAATTTAGTGATTGACAAATGCAACTATATAATTACCCTCTCACTTAAAATATGAAGAGAAAGTTCTTTCCTGCTTCTTTGCAGTAGACCCCATCCACACTCACCATTTATTGAGTATTTTCTTTCTGCCAGGCACTATGCTACCTGTTGAATACTCACTAAGGCAGAGCCTTGACTCTTGAGAAGCTCACAGGCCAGTCTAGAAAACAGATTTATAAATTGGTGGTTATAATACAAAGTTCTCAATACCACAAAAAGAATGAGTTTAGGGTGCTGAGAACATTAAAGAGAACCATGTAACAGGGTTTGCAAGACCTAAGATCTACAAAGAAAAAGCCAAAGTGTGAGAGGACATTGTTACTGAGGAGAGACAGTGGTAACGACAGCAAAGAGAACACAGAACACTGGTGCCCTGGCTCAGCATGTGATTTGCCTTGAGAGATGGAAGCAAAGCAGCCCTTCACCATTTCTTGCATACAGAGGACAGGGAAAGTGGCTAATGGGAGATGAGGTTGGAAAGGTAGAGACAGGGCTAGATCATAGGTAACAAATGTATGTGTAGGCTTCTGGACTCCATCAGGCAGTGGGAGCCACTCACACCTTAAGCAGGAGGTTGGTGTGATCAGATTTATCATAGAGAAAGACCACTCACTCTTATAAACTATGGAGAGTAGATTGGAGGGGAATAGCCAGTCTGGTGGCTACCACAGCAGTCCAGTCAAGGTTAAGTGTGGTAATGATACCCAGTCAGGTAATAGTGTAGCTGGAAGGAAATTCATAGATTCCAGGGGCATTTTGTAGGTAAAATGGGTGGGCACTGATGATTTGATGGAGTAGGGACAGTACTGAGGATAAAACTGAAGGTCTTGTGTATCCTATGAGGTCTTGAATAGCTTAGGCAGGCCTTGAATTTGCAATCTTCTTGACATAGTCTCCTGAGTATCTGGGATTATAGGCCTATACCACCTTGTCCAGTGAGAGCTGGTAGTTTAATTGCATGGTGGTAGACAGGAAGAAGGCATATTTTAGGATGTTTTACCTTTGAACAATAGTGTAAGATTAGTTGGCATATTCTGTTGAGCTTCACTTGAAGGTGTTAAAACAGCAAGAGGTGGAAGGAAACAAGTTAAACTTAAGCACACTATTCCATCAGAGTCTTTATAGACATTACCAGAATTACAGATTTAGGAGAGATCGTAAGGTTGAAAGAACCCTCTAGGAATGAAAGATGGGGATGGGGAGACGGTTCAGTGGAGAGGGGGAGCTCTACCTGTTCAATTCCACTCTCCCCATTTCCCGCAGCTGAACATGGTAGCATTCAGGAGGCAGAGGCAAGAGGATCTCTCTGAGTTTGAGGCCAGTCAGTCTCCATAGCAAGTTCCAAGCCGATCAGGGCTATACAGCAAGACGCCATTGAGGGTACTAGGAAGCTGATAGTTGCAGCAGGCCGGCTAGCCTGGAGTTACTGCACCTCAACAGAAAGGTCAGAGAAACACTGCCTAAACAAGGTATAAGGTACAAACGTTATCCTCTAACCTCCACATGTGGGCATACACATGTATACAATAAGTAAGTGAATAAATAAACAAACATTTTAAAGCCCCTCCTGCAGATTAACTCCAATTCTACCACAAGTAACAACAACCTCTTGAAATTTGTATACAATATCTAGACTTGGTCCTTAGGTGCTAAGACACTTTTTGTTTGAGACAAGAGTCTCTCATTGGCTTGGAGTTTCACCAAGTAGGTTAGGCTGGTGGGCCCATGAGCTTTCAGAGGTCTGTCTGTCTCCACCTCCCATCTTCCAACCCCTCCCATCCTGCCACCATACCCAGCTTTTTATGTAGGTCTGGGATCTGAACTCAGCTCCTCCTGTTAATGAGTCAAGCATTTTACCAACTAAGCTTTCTCTACCGTGCCCTCATGCAGCCTTTCTAGAGCATTAACTCTTTGGATCTTATTAGAAAAATGTATACCCAATGTTTAAACACTCATCTACTGGGGTTGGGGATTTAGCTCAGTGGGAGAGCGCTTGCCTAGAAAGAACAAGGCACTGGGTTCAGCCCCCAGCTCCGAAAAAAAAAAAAAAAAAGAAAAAAAAAACACTCATCTACTTAGTGTTTATATACTGAGGTTAATATTTGATATAAAAATTGGGGCCTGATACCAGAGGACACAATGTCAGAGAATGTAAGAATATGCAAATACAGTAATCCAAAGGTCCTGAAACAGAGGGAAATGTCCAGGTGTCACTGGAAGCCCTGCCCCCATTTCCAGTGTATTGTTGATCTAGCATAAGGGAGATGGTCAGTGCACCCTGCACCATCATTCTGTCTCAAGGTCTAGAGAATGGAGTAGTAAAAAGGGTCTCTTTGGTGTCCCCGATTTTCCCACTTTTGTTGCTCATTGGTATCTCTGCTTTGTCACAAGCCACTACTATCATTCGTATTCGAAAAGTCTTGTTTGCTGGTGGTAAGAACTTTTGGTTGTCCCTTTGCCTCTAGTCTTATACCCTTCCTTCTCTTGCTCACCGCTTCCTAGAAGAGACAGCAAATGCAGCTTTGGGTTACAATGGTCCTACAGTTCCAGAAGATGGAAGTCTAGGGACCTCAAGCCTTTCCAGGTTGTGGCCCAGGCTTCTCCTTTCCCGATAAGTGCCTGCTGCACTAGTCACTAGAACTAGCATCCCTAGACTAGATGTTCTGCTTTGACTTGGAGGAGCAGTACCTATGCTGTCTCAAAGTTAAGCAATGATGTCTTCAAGGAAAGCAGCTGCTCCTTCTCTCTTGCTTAGTCTTTCCTTTATAACCTTTATAGCAACACATACTGGTTTTTATTATTCAAATTAATACTTCAGCTCTAAAGGGTAGGTATGAAGATAATGTGTGGATGTGGTTGGTGTTCTAGACTCTGAGTGAACTTCATCCTAGATTTAGATTCAGCTTGCTAACCCATCAGATCCATAATAACATTCCCATTTTCTACAGCATGGTGGCCTGTTTTCCATAGTTTCCAAAGTGATGGTCCTCATTTGCATATTTCCCTGAGGGCTCATTTTCTGTGTTTCAGCGCTTCCTGGGAGCCCTTCACTTTACCTTGAGATTCTGTCATAACATGGCTGTTCCCTGTCACTATGTTTGGTTTTCTGTCTCTAGTGGTGCCTATTAACATATTCATACCACATGTGACTTATTATCTCTTCATTTAAGCCTGCTTGATAGAATAGCTCAGTTACTAAGATTGAAAACAAAACAAAACAAAACCAAAAAAAACACTAGAAAAACATTGTCTTTCCTTCACGTCTGCTCCCCTATTCCCTGGTAGACTCCACTAATTATCATTAGCACCATTTCCTTTCCTTACCAGAGACCAGAGACTTCACTTTGCACTTCCAGAAGTTAGAGTAAGACTGTAGGCTTTACTTGGCTTAGCATCTGTAAAGGAAGCTCGTAGAAGACGGGTGTGGGAGTGGATGTTAGAAGTACTTGTGAGTAACCTGTCTTCTAGGCTCTCTGGCAGAGCCACCTGTGTAGACCTGAGGAAATACAGGAACCATGGCTATTGCTAAAACTTACCCAGTTTCCCTCCTCCATTAGAACATGAGAAAGACCGGCTGTGTAAGAGTGCTGACTACATGAACCTGCACTTCAAGGTGAAGTGGCTCCACAATGAATATGTGCGGGAGCTGCCTGCCCTCCAGGGGCAGGTGCCTGAGTACCCAGCGTGAGTGCGTGGGCAGCAAAGAGGAGGGAGGGTCCGAATGGGTAAAGACAGGACTCTGCATTGAGTTCAGTAGGCTCGGTTCAGATTGCCTGTTGTAGGCACTGCTTTAGAAAGAGAAATATTAATGTCCTGCCTTCCAGAGATTCCATCTGGAGGAGCTGTCGGGTCTTATGGTGTATACCAAGTAGCTTCCATCCTCAGTTCTCCTGTCCTAACTGTAGGTGGTTTGAGCAGTTCGTGCTACAGTGGCTAGATGAAAATGAAGACGTGTCCCTGGAATTCCTTCGTGGGGCCTTGGAACGAGATAAGAAAGATGGGGTAAGTTGGGGGCTTTAGCTACACGCTGGTCAGTTGAGTCTTGGCATTCAGCCATAGGCTGGAAGTTTTGGGAGTCTGCTAGGCTGATCTGCCCCATCCTAAACAATCTGTAGGAAGGCTATGGAGAGCATGGAGGCACCCATGCTAGGCAGAGCTCTTTCAACCTACAGCTGAGTATGGATGGTTATTCCATGTGTGGTCTTCCTTAGTTCCAGCAAACATCGGAGCATGCCTTGTTTTCCTGTTCTGTGGTGGACGTCTTTACACAACTCAACCAGAGCTTTGAGATCATCCGGAAATTGGAATGTCCAGACCCCAGCATCCTTGCCCATTATATGAGAAGGTTTGCTAAGGTAACAGTGGACCTCCTGGGCCCTTGCCCCTTCACACCACCACACTCACAGTAAGTCATAGGCCTGTGTTCTGCCCTCTTCCATGGTGACCTTCTAGTAAAGCCTTATATTACCTACTTACCCTTTGCTGTGTAAGCAGACTGATAGTCCGTCTCAATTCTGCTCTGCAGTTGAGGGAACTTTGCTCCTTCCTACGAGTCCTTCTTTGCTTTCTTGATATTTGGGTTTGTTTTGTTTTGTTTCATATATTTGAGACCTGGTCTTGATGGATAGCCCTGGCTGGTTTAGAACCCACTATGTAGCCCAGACTGGCTTTGAACCTGCAACAGTCCTCCTAGGGTCTGCCTCCCGAATGCTGGGACCATATGTGTGCATCACTGGAGCCAGCTCCCTGCTGCCTTTGTGTTGGGATGAGAAATGGAACTTCAGGCAGCAAGGTCCCTGTGAGACGTCAAAGATTCTCTCTTCCCTTTCTTCTCTTTCCTCAGACCATCGGCAAAGTGCTGATACAGTATGCAGACATCTTATCAAAGAACTTCCCAGCTTACTGCACAAAGGAGAGACTGGTAGGGCCTGGCTCTGGGCACTGAGAGGAAGGGAGTGGAGGATATTTGAGTGTGCCCCACCTGGTTTTGACTTCTCGTGCCCTCCATACTTTGCTTGAGGCTCATGCCACAAGATAATGAGAAGTGTACCCCTGAGCCTCCATTTGATGCTTTTTCTCTACTAAGCATTTGCTTGTGTTCAATTAAAAATGTAGACATTCACAGTTAGAAAGAGTAATACCATGAGTTCCTGTGTAACTACCACCTAGCCTAAATTTAGGCAAAATGTTTACTATCTTTGTTCAAAGAGAATTCTCTGGATTTGCTTTTAGCTGTGAGATAGCTTAATAGAGTGAGGACCCAACCCTAGGGGTGCTGTGCTAAGACTGAAGGATCTGTCTGTCTGTCCCCAAAGCCCTGTATCCTGATGAACAACATGCAGCAACTGAGGGTCCAGCTGGAGAAAATGTTTGAGGCCATGGGAGGCAAAGAGGTAAGTTTAGGGTGTGTGCTTACTGTACTCTGTCTGGGCTGCGTTCCCTGGCCACAGAGTTCTACCTTCTCTCAATTAAGTGTAGGTAACTCGTGCTTAGATTCTGACTTAGGATGGTTTCATTTGAGAAAGGCATTGTGACAAAATCCTAGAGTGGAAAAGTAGCCATTGAGTTATGGTACTAACCCAGAGAAACAAGCATAGAGGTAGGGTCCTAGGAGGGAGAGTCAGGCATTTGGGGTATGGACCTACGATAGAGAATTAGCCATTGGGGCCTGTTTCTAAGAATTAGGCTTGGGTCCTAGGAGGGAGGGGCAAACATTGAGGTTTAGTCCTGGGAAGGAGGAGACAGTATTGAGATATGGTCCTAGGAGGGAAGAGTGGATGTTGGGGTATCGCCTTAAGGGGGAATGGTGGCATATGAAGAAGTGAACCAGTCTAACCTGGCCTTCCCCTATGGCCATAGCTGGACTCTGAAGCTGCAGACAGTCTGAAGGAGCTGCAGGTGAAACTGAATACAGTTCTGGATGAGCTCAGCATGGTGTTTGGAAACAGGTCAGTGGCCTCCCATAATATGCAGCACTTAGACCAGATGTAGTTTCTGGACGTTCCGAGAGCTGCTATCCCTACCCATCCACCTGTAGACATTCCTGTGTTCCTCTGTGTCGTCCCTCGTGGGGACGCAGCATAAGGAAATGAGTCTGAATTGCTGCTGCTCCTCTGTCAGTGTGGGGGACAGGGAGGGCTGCACTGTGGGCATATTGTAGCTTCCAGGTGCGGATCGACGAGTGTGTTCGACAAATGGCTGACATCCTGGGCCAAGTACGAGGCACAGGGAATGCATCCCCTAATGCCAGAGCCTCGGTGGCTCAGGATGCAGATAGTGTGCTGCGACCTCTCATGGATTTCCTGGATGGCAAGTGAGTAGCACTCTGAGAGGAAAGGTAAAGCTGAGGCCTTCGGACAGGGGAGCCTCTGGGGAGCGGGCACTCCATACTTTCCCCAGCCCCACCTGTTGTCTGTGTCTGTAGCCTCACGCTGTTTGCCACTGTGTGTGAGAAGACAGTGCTGAAGCGAGTCCTGAAGGAGCTCTGGCGAGTGGTGATGAACACCATGGAGCGGGTCATCGTCCTGCCCCCACTCATTGACCAGACAGTAAGAACACCACCCTCCCGATGGCTCCCACTGTCTCCTTTCCCTCACTCCCCACCTCCTGATAGTTTGCAGTCTTCTGCTTTTGATTGATCTCTCTCTCTGCCCAGGGCACCCAGCTGATCTTAACTGCTGCCAAGGAGCTGAGCCAGCTTTCCAAACTCAAGGTTCTTGGGGTGTGGAGTCCATGAGCCTGCAGGGGAGTGCCTGGGGGCCTGATGTTGGGGGGAGAGCTACTATGTGAGGGCTATTTTTGAACTGGCTGGAGAGGGCACTTCACTTATGATTGCTCTGGGCTTTCCTGATAATGTTTTCTCTGGGGTTCCAGGACCACATGGTACGAGAGGAAACACGGAATCTCACTCCAAAGCAGTGTGCTGTCCTCGACTTGGCCTTGGACACCATCAAGGTGGACACTCCCCTTCTCCTTCTCCAGGCAGTCTCCCTGCAAGCTAGCTGTCAGGTTCTTAGTACTGTGTATCCAGAGAGCATGGCCTGGGCAGTGTCAGGGGTACAGAGAGAGAGAAACCATTCTAAGCCCGAGACACTAGATTGGTAAGGTGATAGGTCGGGTGCATGTAAACTGCCTCAGGCATCTGGGAAAGTACATCTGAGGTGTCAAGTTCCCTAAGGTTCAGAGAGGTAAAAGATCACTTTTGACTCTTCACTCTACCTAAAATGCTTCTATCTCATACCTGCCCAACTAGATAGGCCCTTTCTTCAAACACTGCCTCCAGGAATATGCCTTCCCCTACTGTTCTTGCCAAATACCTGAATGATGCTCAGGGATTCTGGCTGGCTCCATGGGTGCTTCTGATCATAGTGTGTCAAATAGTCTGTTCTTATAGTCTTCTGGCTTCTCTGAAGACAGTTGGGGGGCTGCCTCTCTGTGAGGATGAAGCAAGTGATCATTTATCTTTCAGCAATACTTCCATGCAGGAGGCAATGGTCTGAAGAAAACCTTCCTGGAAAAGAGCCCAGACCTGCAGTCTCTACGTTATGCCCTCTCTCTGTATACACAGACCACAGACACTCTCATCAAGACATTTGTGCGCTCACAGACTGCCCAGGGTAAGGGACTAAGGACTACGTGTGCCCACCTCCCCTCCCATATACAGCACCTGTAGGGAGTTGTTACTGTTCAGCCCTCAGAGAGGAACCAATTTCTCCTCCAAGCTTGGCTTAGAGAATGTTGGCTGTCAACATTCAGTACTTACCCAGGCACATACCCACACAAGACAGGGGGTTGAGAGTTACAGGGGCTTTGGAAATGTGTCTGGGGTTTCCGTATTCCTTTTCCTGAGCATCTCCTCCTGCCCAGTGCACATTTACTGGGCTCAGCTTTGTTCAGCTGAGTAATTAAATGAGGAAGCCCTGACAGGGAATGGTTGGATGCACATGCAGCCTTACTGCTTGGTGGTGTTCTGGAGAGAAAAGGACAAAGGCTTCCCGACCAGACAGCACGGATGAAAAGATTAAGGTAGCTCACGGGCAGCTGAAGGGAGCACAGCAAGGCTGAGGGCTCAAGGGTGATGCTTATGCACTGGGGACTGACCACACAACTCGGTTGATCTGTTTCGGGCATAGGGACATATTTTTTGTCTTGGGAATTTGCAGTCCCTCATACTTCTTCCTGCCTCCAGCTATACCTGTCCTAACCAAAGCACATCTTCAAAGAGAGGCTCATCCTGGAGTTCTGACCCGATCCTGGAGCCGGATCCTTCCAGGAGGCACCTACAGGCATACTTATGTGGGTTCCTCCAAGAAAGCTCAGTCAGGCTGCCAGGGTTATGACCCTGATGGCATAGCAAGAATGGGAGGCTTAAGTCTTACTGAGCTGTGGGTGTGAAGTACAGAGTTGACCCAGAAAGGAGAAATCTAAGTAGTTAAGACGGGAAGTGACTGGAGATAAGAAAGTGAAGAGGTTGTGCATTACTGCTCCATTTCCTACGCTGTTCTTAGTCAAGAGTCTAGAGGAAGAAACAAGACAAGTAGGGATGGGTGTGGCTGAAGGGAGCAGGGAGAGCTGCAGAACTGAGGACATACAAGGCCGTAACATGAGGGAGGGTCTGAGTTAACCCACAAGGCTTTTGGAAGCATTGAGCTACAGCTAGGTAACAGTGAAGATGGGGCATAAAGTGCTAGCGGGGCGTACTGTAGGGATTTTTGTCTGTCTCTTAAGGGACTAGAAAATCAGACGCTGGCACCTCTGCCTTTTCCTGTGGCCTTAGAAATGTTCTATCTATACTTTCTACTGTTCTGCCATGGTTTAGTTGGTCTCCAACTGGAGGAGTCTAATGTGGGATACTCAAGCATTGACTTTGCATCCTGCCCCCATCTGAGTTTCCTCAGAATGTCTATGAACCCTCTAATGACTGTAACTCTTTGACCTCTAACTGCTCTTCTTTCTCTGTCCTCCTGCTGCTCACTTCTTGACTTGCCTGTCCTCGCTCAGTACATGATGGGAAAGGTATTAGGTTTACTGCTAACGAGGACATTCGGCCAGAAAAGGGTATGTTCTTTTACATTGTGCAAATATGAATCAAACACTGACTAGACTACAGTGAGCTGTATGCTGGACTGAACTAGCTGTTCAAAGTCCAGGAGTTCTGTACCAAATCTTGCCTTTGGCAGTGGCCTGGCTTCTTCAGAGATTGTGACTAGACAGTTGTTCTGTGGGTTGAAGTAGGACAGAGAAGGGACACCCAGAAATCCCAAGGACAAGCACGAGATTGCTTCTCTTCTCTAAGAGCATTAAGAGATATAATTTAAGTCAGAGCACAGTGACACATGCCTATAATCAGAAATCAAGAGACTGAAGCACGAGGCAGTCAAGTTCAAATCCACCCAGCACTGCACAGGGAATAAGAATGAGCAGAAAGCAGAAAGGAGGAGGGAAGGAGGGAGAGAGAATTCTCAGTATATTTTTGAAGTAAGTTTCTTCGGAGATTCTGCCGGTTTATTTTGTGTTATAGTGCACAGCCTCATTCTTTCTCTCCTTTTTGTTTCCTCTCCCATTTATTACTTCCCCATGATGACTGTGGGTGATTTCTTCCTGCTTCAGGGTAGGGTGTGAGGTGGGACATTCTAAACCCTCAGGTGAGCTGGACTCTAGTTCTCCCGTGGGCAATCATCTGTCTGTCCCTCAGGGGCTGGTGTGGACGACCCTGTGGGAGAAGTCTCTATTCAGGTGGACTTGTTTACACATCCTGGCACTGGGGAGCATAAGGTCACAGTGAAAGGTGAGTGCTGTTCACTTAGAAATCCAACCCTTTATCTATTCAATTTACTCTCCAATATCTGACCTCCCTCTCCTCCCAGGCCCCATCCCTAAGGGATCTGAATCTGCTTCCTGTCTGTGGATCCTGTTCCCCTAACTGGGCTGCCTTGTCTGGTCTTAGTGGGAGAGGATGAGGCTAGTCCGGCAGAGTGTGACCCTCTCTTACCATGGCCTCACTCATCTCTTGAAAGCAGGGGCTTTCCCAGTGCTCCGGCTCCATCCTCCCCAAGGGAAACATGACCTAGGGCTTAAGAACTGGGAATACTGGTGGGATCTCTCACAGATCTCCCTTGTTTGGTTAGTGGTAGCAGCCAATGATCTCAAGTGGCAGACAGCAGGTATGTTCCGGCCTTTTGTGGAAGTGACCATGGTTGGCCCACACCAAAGCGATAAGAAGAGGAAGTTCACAACCAAGTCTAAAAGTAACAGCTGGACTCCCAAGTACAACGAGACTTTTCATTTGTAAGTTAAGTTACAGAAAAGGAAACCTACAGAGCTCTGAAACTGGGGAGTGCTGGGTGGTAAGGCTGAAGAAAGTGGGAGTAGACCAACTGGTTAGATGTCAACCTTGGATGAATTGAGCAGAAAATGTTCATTTCTGGCTTTTTATCCTCTGCCCTGTGCTCATAGCCTCCTGGGAAATGAAGAGGGTCCCGAGGCCTATGAATTGCAGATATGCGTGAAGGATTACTGCTTTGCCCGGGAGGATCGTGTGATAGGACTGGCAGTGATGCCCCTGAGGGATGTGGCAGCTAAGGGCAGCTGTGCCTGCTGGTGCCCGTTGGGCCGGAAGATCCACATGGATGAGACAGGCATGACCATTCTCCGGATTCTGTCTCAGAGGAGCAATGACGAAGTAGCCCGAGAGTTCGTGAAGCTCAAGTCAGAGTCTCGATCCACAGAGGAAGGGAGCTGACCATCTCTGCCATCTTTGCCTTGTGTGCCATCCAGACAGCACCCACTGCTCAGATCAGTCAGGGAGAGTTAGCTGTGTAGCCAGCTTAGAGTCCTCGTAGTCAAAAAGCTGACTCTCCCAGTTAAGGATGACTAAGGAGAATCTTGGGGTAGTAAGACTATGGCTCTTTAGAGAAAAGTCCTGAATCCCCAACCAGTAGGTCTGTGGTGCTAGAAGCTGAGCTGTAGAAGCTACTTCATGGAGAGGTTTTTCCATAAATAGAGAGGAACAGACATTCCAAGAATGCCAGTTATTCTTGGTAGACAACTGTCCCCTCTACTTCCCACTTCCACCCTTCTCTAAACCACACTTTTCCAGGTAGGCACTTATGTGCTCCTCATAGAACATGTTTAGAAGGCCTGGAGCTTGTACCTGGCTGACTCCATGATGCACAGTGGAGATTGGCCAGAGCAGGAACACACAGAATGGAATTCACTGTCACTTGAGCAGCAGGACTGGTTTGTGTGGCTTCAGTGAGAACAAGGCTTGGAAACTGAACAAGATACCTTCTTCTGCAAAGACACTGAGCTATTTCCTTTGCTCAGAATAGCTGTCATAAGTCAGAGCAGGTTCACATGGTGCTTTGGAGCCCTGAGCAGAATATTTCTTTGGAATCCAGGCACCAGGGGTCTCATCTGCCCAGAGTACTCCCAGCTCCCTACTCCTGTAAGCAGGGAGTGATGCTTAGAACACACACACACACACACACACACACACACACAACACACACAACACACACAACACAACATCTTATATGTATAGACTTGAAGGCTAACTAAGGATCCAAGGATATTTTCTTGAGTAGTCCCTGAACAAAGCCAAAAAATAATGGAAAATGGTCTAGAAAGAACTGTTCTCACCCATGGCCACAAGCTTCTGGCCGTCCTCCTTACAGAAAGCATCTAGCCTTTGGCCTTCCTCTTTTCTTTGGGATCAGCTGCTGTTCCCCACGGATTGGTCAAGCATAAAGAAGGAACTTGGGCTTTCATTCCTCGGTATGAGCTGGATGGAGGGGGACTTCAGGGCTTGTTGGAAGGTCAAAGACGAACCCTTTCAGCAGGTCAGATGAGCTTCCTGGACTCTTGCTCAGAAATGTGGCTTGATCCTTGGATTTCCTGATAGTAGCCTCCTGAAATTGCTATGGACTCAACATTTTCCACAGTGCGCCACAATACAGGAAACAAACTGAGCATCTTTGCTGTTTTTAATTATTATATGTGCCATTATTATGGGAAATTGTAGGGTAGACTTTAATAAATTATCTTATAACAACTTTTGGAGTCTGGAATTCTGTAAATATTTGGAAAACTATAAAAATGATTGTCATGTTTATTCATAGCTTTTGGACTAATAACCCCTGGTTACACTCCCCCTCCCCACTCCACTTATAGCCAATGGTGGAAACTAAGTGTTCTGAATGACCACTGACTCCACAGTCATTAGGCTGATTCATTTTGGTTTTGACTGAGACAACCAGTCTGATAAACAGTCTTGTTACATAGGACATCAGCTTCTTGCAAAAGGTGCAGAAGGGAAGGAGCTGACATGAGCCACAGAAAAGTAGTCCATGCTTCCTCCTTCCTTGTCTAGGATCACTGGGGCAGATCACAGCCTGGGCAGAGGAGAGATGCAGAGCAGAGCAGAGCATAGGGCCCAGGCTGCTGTGACAACCCAGGCTGGGCTTTTTGTCTCAGCTCTTGAAGGCAGATAAGCTGTGGTAGCAAAACTTAGAAGGTAGAGAAAGGAAGGTTAAAATGAGGCCTCATGGAATCAGAAAATACAGACCTCATAAATTCCTTCCTACCACAGCTAGCACCTGCAACAGGAAACTGGACCCATTTCCATTGTGTGCTAAATAGAGACTTTCTATTCAGTTGCCTGGTCATTTTAAAGCTTCTTCCTTCTCCCACTCCCCTCCTAAAACAGCTACTTTCTGTCCTCTGCATCAAAATTGTCCCCTGGGCCTGAGTAGGGTGGCTCACACGTTAAGAGCAACAGTTGGGAGATAGACATTTGGATCTCCGTGAATCTGCGGCCAGCTTGGTCCACATGGCAGTTCCAGGCTACAGTTAGACCATGCTGATAAATGGAATGTTCCTGGAAACCTACTACCTACTTTCTAGTTCCACTACCACTAGTTGTCAAGGGACTTGATTGGGTTCATTTTCTCTGCCAGTTGAAGAGCTACAAGCAGAGCAGGGGGAAAAAAATCTCAGCTGTGACAGACAGGTAGCTATAGAGAAATTGCAAAAGGGCAGATTCAGCAGTTGGAAGAAAGCTTTTTATTAAAAGTGAGAAAACATTCCTATTCAGTAGGGACTCTCCTGCAAAGGAGAGAGAGAGACTCTCCTGCTAAGCAGAAGCCCAGCTTCTTGATGGCTAGGAACTTGTAAAGTGTGAAGGTTCTTCCACCCCTAATTTAGGATTGGTGCGTTTAAAAAAAGACAGGACAGTTAGTTGGTTGGCCTACAACTATTGTATAACCATGTCCTGACCTGTCTTGAACTTGCTGAGCCAGTCACTCAGCAGGGGCCCCACTGGCAGGAGGAGTTTTTAAAAAAGCCCATAAGACGGCCTCCTCCTCCTCCTCCTCCTCCTCCTCCTCCTCCTCCTCCTCCTCCTCCTCCTCCTCCTCCTCTTCCTAACCTGTTACAGAAGTGCTCCTCTGTGCTCCTCCTCCGTGCTCTGATGTTCCTTTTCTAGTTTAATTTATTTATTTTACATTCTGGCCTTTGTCTCAGGTCAAGAGGGTAAAGAAGAAGCCAGGCATCTTGGAAGTTCATAGTCTTTATTACTTAGTCATGGCCCCTCATGTTTGTATCAGGGACTCTAACTCCTCGTCCCTCGTATTTTTTTATTTCCCCTCCTCTGGATCGCGGATAAACCCCAGCCTTTGTTCCTGCTCTCTTTTTAAAAAGTACTTTAAAGTATTTATTTTCGTGTGTATGGGTGTTTGCCTGCATGTACGCTAGTGCACTGCCTGGGTGCCTGGTACCCACAGAGGTCAAAGGAGGCATCAGATTCTGGAACTGGAGTTATGGATGGTTGTGAGACACCATATGGATGTTCTCTGCAAGAACAAGTGCTTTTAACCACTAAGCTGTCTCTCTGGGTCCTTCCTCTTTTCAGGTCAAAGCTACTCAGTGGTCACCTTGGCTTCTAAGCTGAAACTTAAGTCTCACCAGGAGGGCACACCCATCACATACCCACACACACAATCCCGCAGCTGACCGAATTATTGCCCTTATTGTTCCCTACATATTTGTGCACTGTGCCCCTCGGTGCTGCTTTACATTCTTAGGTCCTTGTTAATGTCTAGCCACCCTTTCCACTACCTTCTATATTAGTCTGTCACCTCTGGAAGCCATTGGGACTCGACCAACTCTGGCAGCACTCTCCATTGCCATTCTCCCCTCATTAGCATGTAGTTAGCCCCCGGAAGGATCTGAGGATTTCATCTCTACAGGACTCAGCCAT